>NC_086446.1:620382823-620719786 GCF_028390025.1 Pseudophryne corroboree
ATACAAATATCCAAATATATTAAGACAGCATGTCTTAACCAGGGTTATATTCGAACACTAAAGACATTATGAGAGGATAATTTGTAAATATATGGTGTGTAAATGGCGTGGATGGAGGTGGTAGAATTGCTGTGGAAAAATGGGGGGGGGAGGGGGAGGGTTTGGGGTGAGGGGGAAGGGGGGGGGGGGGAATTTTGAAAGTGTGTCTGTGTGTGGGGGTGAGGCTGGTGATAAATAGTAGTGGAGTTGAAGGGAGGTAGAGTAGGGGGGGGGGGGAAGGGAATATAATGAGGGGGTGAAAGAAGGGATGAGGAGGGGGGGGGGTTTGGGTAGGTTAGGGAAAGGTGAGGTGATGTGTGCCAGTTGATGTACCTATATGGGCGTGGGGTAGTGTAGTGTGGTGAGGTTGTAGAAAAAGGGGGGGGGGCAATGGGTGTGGGGATATGAGTGGGTGCACAATGATAGTGCTGTGTGAGCTGTAAGGATGCGTGGGAGTGATGTTGTAAATAACTATTGTTGGAGGAATTGTGTGTTGTGATTAATGTTGGAATGGGCTATATCCCAGAATATGGATGGGATTGGGGAGTGTGAGGTGCATGGTTATTGGACTGGAGGTGACAGGATGTGAAAAAAGTGGTGCTGTGTGCATGATGGAGGTGGGAGAGAATGTGCTGTGATGAGATGGTTGAGTCCGATGTGTATGAAATGTGATTGCTGGGGTGTACTCAGTGTTGGTGTGCTGAGGGGTGTGTGGAAGAGGAGGCGAGAAGGAACTCCTTCTGATTGGACATTGACCAGCCCCTTTCAAGATAAAGCCCGCACGATCCCCTCCATGAACAGGAAGTGATCAAGCCGGTGAACGGGTGAAACGCGTCTTCCGTTCCATACCCCACTGCCTGGGGGTGACAGCCGATTCCGGACAGCCTGAACTACGAGCAGCTTATTCTCACGCAGCCGCTACATCAACCGCCGCCGCCACACACTGCCGCGACGGACTTTGAACATTGCGCACCTTCCCCCTTCAGCCGCATCAGCCCTGCAGCCACGATTGGACATTCCATCATCAGCCTGCAACAGACTTACACAGACCACGTCTCTGGAATACACCAGGTAGACCGATCTGCTCTGCGGCTATAACAAACTGCTCAAACCTCAGCAACCACTGTATCCTGCATTCATAACATGCTTGGACTCTGATACGGATATCCCGTATGTATACTGCACTTTGCCGCATACCAGTGACTGATCGCCCTGCAATTTCCGGGTAACATCTGCATAATTGCAGTATTTCTCTTGCACATTTATTGGTATCTAATTTTAGATGCTTATTTCACAATATTATTTACCTAACCTGTTTAAATATTATGCAAGTATCTGCTTTATAGGCAGTCGGCACTTAGCGGCATCATACTGTTATTACATAGGATATTGCCAAGTTTTGATGTTCAGTTATTAATCTGACCTATTCCTTTGCTCAGCATTTTATCACAACATTTTTTTGTATTTTCGTATCTTCCTATATTATATCAAGCTTTTCTTCTCTCCCCCCCCCCCCCCCCCCCCTTTTTTTTGCTTGCGCCCTTCCACTGATCCATCTGGAGCATAGTTCAATAATAACTTTCTCCACTATCATTATCATCAAGTATTTCTGTAGCTCTGAATACAGTGGCACATAATTAACCTAATATATCTGGATAGAAGTGTTGTTATTATCTCCTTATCTTCCTACCTGATACCATTTTGGTACAAAGGATATTAATTGTATAACATCTAATTGATGGTGTTGCATGGTTTAAATCATCTTAATTGTCTGCCAATTTTCTACAAGTTGTTTTCTATTACATCAAGTACCTATATTATAGGTACCATCAGCACCCTGCAATTAAGTAGCTCATTGACCATCAACTCTTCCTAAAATACATAACAGCATTGTTCCCAACCTTCCCTCCCCCCCCTCCCTTTTCCTTTTTTCCAGCTTTCACTAATTTCAGGACTCTCACCACTGATTCAGGGGTAATTATCCCTGTCTAACGGTGGCAGCAGATCCCCTATTTTCCTCTCCTACTCATTCTACTCTTTTATCTTCTCCATTTCGTGAACTCTCATCAGTGATTCCCGAGCCTTCGATATCAAATATTTTTTCTACTTTCATACCACACTGGTAACGCCCGAATCCTTCCGATCTTGGAAGCTAAGCAGTGTAGGGCTGGGTCAGTACTCGAGTGGGAGACTCTTGAGGAATACTCAGTTTAGTAGAAATTCCTGGACGGTTTTGCTCAGCGTCTAACACTGACAGCAGATTCATCTTGCTCATTCCATCTTTATCCTATCTGTCTCCTTACCATTACTCATAAGAGATTCAAATCGCCTCATCATTTCAGGCCCCCAGCTGTTATTTTCTGTATTTTCGCACCCAGGCAGTCCAGAACCATTATTCAGTATTTACACTGTAATTAAATTTTGTTCTGTGTTTCCTTCTTTCCAAACCCCCCCCCCCCACCCCTACCTTGATTTTTGACAGTATATTCTACTACCATTTTACCAATTGTTGTTAATAAAATTTGTATTTAATTTCTACCAATTGTTTCTTCTGAGACTTCCATACATAAACATACAAGAGTGCACCCACAAAAGAGTCTTCTTTTCTCTTCTTTTTGTCGCAACTCTATAAATATACTGTAGTTTGAAGCATTCTTTTGTTTTTAAGTCAGTCAATGCTTAACAGTAGATTGTCAATATGGGAGGCTCAGTCTGGTGTTTCAGTAAGCAGGATATCTCACCAACATCTGATAATGGTGGGGACTGCCAGCATTCCCAGTTTAATACAAAATATGACTTTGATGATAGATTCTTTTCCATAGAAGCCAAGAGCTGGCTAAACTCAAGTCAGCAGTCAAGACCTAACTAGTGACTTATGCTCACTTTAAATTGATTTTCATCACCTCACATAGGGTAATGGGGAATCTCCTTTACTGTGGGACTCAAAACTGTCACTTCATTTGAGCTGTGTTCTTAGGTTTGTTGGAACAGCTGAAAAAAACAAAACTGATTTTTGCATTAATTTCAACAATATGATTAGTGTGACTGTGAACAAATTGTTTATTTACTGTAACTACTTCTAATAGAATTAGATTTTGCAGTTTTGGTGAGCAGTGATGGGTCTAAAATTTAGCTTTTGCTTTAGGTCTTATAATTTGTTGAAACCGGGTTACTTGGAAGTTTGGGGTGTTCCAAACATGTGGACAGTTATTCCCTAAAATAAAAAATGTTCTTTTAAATTAGGGACATGACACGATAAGCAAAAATTAATCTGGAACGTTTCTGCAGCACCATTAGTCACGCTCGGCTACTGCATGAAGGCATGAGTGTCACATTATGCCCAAACAATCTACAGTGAAATCTCCTGTCTGCAAGTAACCGTGAAACCTGTGCCACCTTGTATTGACATCCATTGGGTTTGTTAAGCTTGATTGCGATACCTTATTCCAAGACAAATGTTCATTCTGTATGTTCTGCCTGGTGTATTACTTGAGAAGATAGATTTTCACATAAAATGTCAGGTAAAAGGCTGGATGAATAATGAAGTAAGATACTAGGTCTGCTGTGTAAGTCTATACATTCTGGAGTGGAAGCACAGCTGATGGTAAAAGCCCTCTGTTGTGTATCTACTTGGCAATGACAGCTTCAGGGGCAGGTAACAGCTGCTCTCGCTTCCTGGGGAAAAGATATGTGATACTGGCCAACTGTGTATAACTGAGGTAGCACTGAGTAGCTGCATTTATTGTATGGTATTGGGTGTTGGGTCTTTAACCTCTCACAAACGAATTGTCCAAAACAGAAATCCTGAAGTGAAAATATGCAGAAGAGGGTAGAAAACAACTTCTTAAATGGTGGAAGGGACTCACCTCTTCCTTCACATCATGACAGAGAGGTAAGAACTCCAAAATTTCCATACACAGGGGGTTATTCAGAGCAAGATCTGCATCCATCTCCTCACATGCTGGGGACCGCCCAACACAGGGCAAGGCCATCCAACATTTGTGTGGCGCTGCCTCACGATGCGTTCGCAATTTATGTGTGAATGCATCGATTAGAGGTTGACCGTTGCCTGCACAACCTGGCTGCGCTGGCAGGTGGTTCAGCGCCATTTTTTTTCCTCACAGCAGCTGCGTGTGACATCACGCTTCCACCCTGAAAACACTCCCGACACCCCCTTGTGTTACCCACTCCACCTGCAAATGCCGGGTCGCTGCTACCCCCCCAATGGATGCCACTGTCAATCACCTTGCAGCCACACCGTGAAGGGTCACGCATACACACTGCGGCCGGTGCGCGTGTGCAGACTCTCTGAATTCTGAATGGACGCTACAGTGATTGACATCCTTTTCTGTATGTATATTATATTATTTTGCTTAGACTTTCCTGTTGTTTAAGGGAAGGGTTTAGGACACACAAATAATCATGACATACCATACTGTCAGTTTGCAACTGAAAGTATTTTCTTTCCCTAGAAACCTATTTAGGGATTCTTTATTACATTTTCTTTTACTCTTATTACATTAACCCATTAACAATTATAAATAACTAGCAAAAGTACCAGATTCAGCTTCTACAAAGTTATATGCAAATAACAACTATGCTGAAGAGTAATACCCCTTTCACACCGCACAAATAACCCAGTATATTGGTGCGGTGTGAAAAGGGTATGTTCCGATTTCCCGGGTCACCTGACCCAGTATTTCATCCCTGGGTTATTACTGGGTCAGGTGCAGTGTGAACGGGTTGCTGGGTCGAGACAGAGCTAGCGGACCAGCAGTGCTTGTAGATGATGTAATATTTAGGTGCCGCCTCCACACGCCACCACGCATGTCACCAATTCAGCAATTTGCGGAGTTGGTGCCACCAGTCTCAAAGTGGTCGCACCCAGAAAGGACAAGTCCCGTGTGCGACCCCCTTCACTGATATGAAAGTAGTATAATAGTCGATGAAGATTACACTATATGGCCAATATATAATTTTATTCAAGTTACTCTAAAGTATATTGGACCTGGGTCATGAGTCTGGTGAAATTAGTTTTGTGCTGCCCCTCTATAGTAAGCATCATCTAACAGTTATATTGAGTGGCAGTAAACTCAAGGTGAATAGATAAGCTTAAATTTGGGAGGATTTTTATCTTGAGTCTTTTGATGCTGAAGTGAGACATATAGGGGTCTACTTACTAAGCATTGGATGGAGATAAAGTGCACAGAGTACCAGCCAATCACCTCCTAACTGCCATGTCGCAGGCTGGGTTTGAAAAATGACAGTTAGGAGGTGATTGGCTGGCACCTTATCTCCGTGCACTTTATCTCCATCCAAGGCTTAGTAAATAAGCTCCACAAACTCTTTTATTTGTCTCTCAGTATGGGATGCTGACAGGGATTTTACCTGGCTCCCTTACAGTAGAACGGATATCTGCCCTGAAGGTTCAGCTAAACAGGAGGGAATTGAGATGACTTATATGGAGCGTCTCTGTGTTAGCAGGAACAACTTGAAGAGAAGAGGATTAGCCCTGTGCTTTTGATGACGAGTATACTATAGGTTTTGTGTGGTTCAGAGGAACACTGGTGCAAATCTCTGTGACTGGCTAAAGAATGGTATTGTGGTTGTAAGTATCAACTATTAACTGAATCAAGGCTCAAAGTGGTCCTGGAGAGGCGGTGGAATTCATTTTCCCTGCCACCTACCCTAGTTAAGAGGAGCCAGGGCAGGTGCTAGTGTGTTTGGCACCCGCTGCAAACTATAAATTTGTGCCCTATCTCCCATACTGTATAAAGAAACAGTGCGAGTTGAAGGCGCTCACCACAAAAAGGGTGTGTGGTCACACAACAATATCCCCCAATACAAATGACACAACATAGCTAGTGTGCAGAGGGCTGACTTTGACATGTAGGGGACAGAGTGCGGGCTGTGGCAGCTAGTAGGCAGAGGACAGACTGTGACAGGTAGAGTGCAGGCTGCTCAGCGTTTCAGAGTCTCCTAGTGCACAGCAGGCTGTGTGTTAGTGACTGGGGAGGAGCACTGATGGGAGGGGGTTGAGAGCGCAAGGTGGGGGCATTTGGTGACAAGGGGAGAGAGAGAAGGAGAAAGGGCTGGGTAGCTGGAGGGATGAAGGCTTTTTACCCTCAGTGACTGTTCCGATAGGATGCAGGCTGCAGAGGGGGTCATGGCTCAGGCTGACCGGCGCACACCTCACTCTAGTGCTTTACTCAGCCACGTATGCGTACGTGGCTGCAGTGCTGGGACGCCGGAAATGTAGTGTGGCTGAACAGAATCAGTGGGTGGGCAGAGGCGGAGCAGCCAGAGAGTGTGCCGAGTGTGCTGAGTCTCCCTCGGTGCTGTACTTAGGTTGTAAGTTGGGCAAGTGGAGGCGGAACCAATTAAAAGTGACAGAATGCAGTTGCACCCCATAATGGCAAACTTTAACCTCTGAACAGAATATTCCTGTTATATTTGTAAAGCGCAATCTAAATTTCTCGCTAATTAATGTAACCAGAGGGGTAGAAATAATAGTAGCAATACTCACTAATCACTGGTGTATCTATAATGTGTGTGTGTGTGTGTGTGTGTGTGTGTGTGTGTGTGTGTGTGTGTGTGTGTGTGTGTGTGTGTGTGTGTGTATGGTGTGTAATATGTGTGTGTGTGTGTGTGTGTGTGTGTGTGTTTGTTTGTGTGTGTGTGGTGTGTAATATGTGTGTGTGGTATGGTGTATAATGTGTGGTGTGGGCCCCAGGACCCATTTAATTAATACTCACTTCTCCAGGTCCCTGTCAGCAGATGTGTGCTGAGCGATCTTAACACAGACCGCTCAGCACACATCTCTCCTTCCGCTCAGCACAGCGCGATGTGCTGAGTGAGGAGGGACGACGACGGGCAGCTGCTCACTTCACATAGCATGCAGGCTCAATCTAGCACCGGCGATAGCGATGCGCGGGCCTGCGCATCGCTATCACTGGGTGGCATACACACGGCAGATCCGTGCTTAAAACCTAAGCAATCTAGTCAGATTGCTTAGATTTTAAACACGGATCTCTCCGTGTGTAACCCCCTTAATGATAGCCCTCTCCTTTTGTGGCTGTACAGGGCTTCTTAAATAGCCAGATTTGGGGGCAGAGCGGCTCCACACGCCAGCCTACTGACATTTCCTTCACTGATACTCCTTAAGATGTCATCTTCTGCTATCTGTCTCTGCCCTCAGAGCCTGTAATGTCACTCTGTAGGAGTGTGGCCCAGCAGCAGTTCCAGCATCTCCTCTCCGGAGCTCCAACTGTCACTCCTCTAACTGATCATATTTAAATTAGAAATGTGCTGTGGACACTTTTTGGGTTTTGGTTTTTGGTTTTGGATCTGGTTCTCTGCTCGTGTTTTGGATCTGGATTGGTTTTGCCAAATCCACCCTTTCGGGTTTTGGTTTTGGTTTTGGAGCTGGATGTTTTTTTAGAAAATAGCATTCATTTCCACTCATTTCCAGTCTATTCTGAACACCTCACAATATTGTTTTTAGGCCAAAAGGTTGCACCGAGGTCGCTGGATGACTAAACAAACATCTGCAAGATGGAATTGTCCTTGGGACCTTCCACCCACCCACCCTTATATTGTGTAAACAGGACATGCGCACTTTAACAAACCAATCATTTCAGCAACAGGGTCTGCCACACGACTGTGGTTGAAATGACTGGTTTGATTGGTACCCCACCAAAAAATAAGCTATTAATCCCCCCCACCAAAAAAGAAGCAATTAATCGCTCCTTGCACAAACTGGCTCTACAGAGGCAAGATGTCGTCCTCATCCTCATCCTCCGATTCCTCACCCCTTTTAGTGTGTACATCCTCACAGGGTATTAATTCGCCCCCACTGGAATCCACCATCACAGGTCCCTGTATACTTTCTGGAGGCAATTGCTGGTAAAGGTCTTCCTGGAGGAATTTATAATTCATTTTGATGAACATCATCTTCTCCACATTTTGTGGAAGTAACCTCCTACGCCGATCGCTGACAAGGTTGCAGGCTAAAATAAAACCAGTTTGTGCAAGGGCATCCAAATTGCCTCTTTTTCCCGCCAGTATACATACAGACTGTCTGACATGCCTACTTGAATGCTCATATCGAACCCATATAATCCTTCATCATTCTGTCAATGGTGACAGCATCATGTGCAGTGACTGTAGACATGTCAGTAATTGTTGGCAGCTCCTTCAGTCCGGACCAGATGTCAACACTTGCTCCTGACTGCCCTGCATGACTGCCAGTGGGTGGGCAAGGAAATGTTATTCTTTTCCCAGTTGCGGGAGAAAATGAAAGAGGAGCTGTTGACGGGTCACTTTCCGCTTGAGTTGACAATTTTCTAACCAGCAGGTCTTTGAACCTATGCAGACTTGTGTCTGCCGGAAAGAGAGATACAACATAGGCTTTAAACCTAGGATCGAGCACAGTGGCCAAAATGTAGTGATCTGATTTCAACAGATTGACCATCCTTGAATCCTGCAAATGAAGGGCTCCATCCACAAGTCCCACATACTTAGTGGAAGCGCTCCGTCTTAGCTCCTCCTTCAATTTGTCCAGCTGCCTCTGCAAAAGTCTGATGAGGGGAATGATCTGACTCAAGCTGGCAGTGTCTGAACTAATTTCACGTGTGGCAAGTATGAAGGGTTGGAGAACCTTGCACAACACGAAAATCATACTCCACTGCGCTTGAGTCAGGTGCATTTCCCCTCCTTTGCCTATATCAAAGGTGGATGTATAAGCTTGTATGGCCTTTTGCTGCTCCTCCATCCTCTGAGTGTTGAATTCTACCTCGTTACCACCTCTTGCTTCAGGTGGTGGCAGGGCAGGTTCAGGAGTCTTTGATGGTGCTCCAGTCAGGGATACAGCCGCTGAATGTCGAAAGTGGCCCACAATTTTTCTTAATATCCCTGTACATTCTGGAAATCTCTTGCCTAGTGAAGTGGAATCTAGACGGAATTTGATACCGGGGACACAGTACATCCATGAACTGTCTACTTCCAACTGCACTAATGGCGGTTACCGGACGCATGTCTAACACCAGCATAGTTGTTATGGCCTCAGTAACCCGCTTGGCAACAGGGTGACTGCTGTCATATTTCATCTTCAAGCAAAGGACTGTTGGACAGTCAATTGCTTAGTTGAAGTAGTACAAGTGGTCTTCCGACTTCCCCTCTGGATGACGATCGACGCCCAGCAGCAATGACAGCAGCAGCAGTAGGCGTACCACTCAAGCATCCTCCGGAGGAATCCTGGTTAGGAAAGGACTCGTCAGTCATGCCAGTGACATGGCCTGCAGGACTACTTACGTTCCTGACTGAGGAGGAAATTCACATTGAGGGAGTTGGTGGTGTGGCTTGCAGGAGCGTGGGTACAACAGGAAGGTGTCAGTGGACTGCTTATGCTCTTACCCAAAGTTTCTGAACTTGACAATGACTTCTGATGAATGCGCTGCAGGTGACGTAATAAGGGAGGAACTTCTTAGGTGGTTAACATCCTTACCCCTACTTATTACAGATTGACATAGGCAACACATGGCTTGCTACCTGTTTTCCAGATTTGTGGAGAAATAATTTCACACCGAAGAGTTGGCTTTTTTGGTATTTTGCCCAGACATGACAATGAGCTTTCTCATCCCATTGGCAAAAACTGTCTACACTGATGCCTTATTCAAATAAACCACATCACCATCAGAATCCTCATTGTCAACTTCTTCCTCATCGTCAACTACACCAATATCCTCCTCATCCTGCTCTACGTCTACAGGGACATCCTCAATCACAATATCAGCAACTGGACAGGCTGTGCTCCTCCCAGCACTTGCAGGGGGCATGAAAATGGTGGTAGGAGTCTCCGCTTTCCATACAGTCTTGGGAAAGATCAGGCCTAAACATCGCAACCGCAGACACACTTGGACTCTCCTTGGGGATTTGTGATATCTCTTAACGCACAGTTGTTTTTTCCTGTGCTTTAACAAGCTTAATTTTTAAAAAATTTCGAGAGGGAGGAGGGCTTCCATCCTCATGAGAATCTGAACCACCAGTCATGAACATAGGCACATTGTGTCGTGAATGGCATATTGCCAATTTTACGTTGTTTCTCATCAGATAATTTCTTTTTTTTTTCTTCCTGATTATTAATCTTTGCTTCTTGGATTTTACATAACCTCTATGACATTGGGCATCGGCCTTAGCAGATGATGTTGATGGAATTGCATTGTCAATGTCATGACTGGTGGCTTCAGCAGCTTCAGCACTAGTAAAAGGAACTGGAAGTGGTTCCTGATCTTCCACTATTTTTTCCTCCAAATTGTTATTCTCCATTTCACAGGACAGGACCCCTTTATTATTACAGCAAACAGAACAGTACCCCTTTATTTTCACAGCACCCCTGTATTTTCACAGCACCCTTGTATTTTCACAGCATACAGGACTAGTGTGCTTTTATTTTAACAACTGCACCCCTGAATTTTTACAGCATACAGGACTAGTGTGCTTTTATTTTACCAACAGCAGCACCCCTGAATTATTACAGCATACAAGACTAGGCAATCACCCCTATATTTTCACAGCATACAGGACCAGTATGCTTTTATTTTAACTGCACCCCTGAATTTTTACAGCATACAGGACCAGTGTGCTTTTATTTTAACAACTGCACCCATTAATTTTTACAGCATACAGGGCCAGTGTAATATTATTTTAACAACAGCACCCCTGAATTTTTACAGCATACAGGGCCAGTGTACTTTTTTAACAACAGCACCCCTGAATTTTTACAGCATACAGGGCCAGTGTAATATTATTTTAACAACAGAAGCACCCCTGAATTATTACAGCATACAAGACTGGGCCAGCACCCCTGTATTTTCACAGCATACAGGACCAGTGTGCTTTTATTTTAACAACTGCACCCCTGAATTTTTACAGCATACAGGACCAGTGTGCTTTTATTTAACAACTGCTCCTGAATTTTTACAGCATACAGGACCAGTGTGCTTTTATTTTAACAACAGAAGCACCCTTGAATTTTTACAGCATACAAGACTGGGCCAGCAGCCCTGTATTTTCACAGCATACAGGACCAATGTGCTTTTATTTTAACTGCACCCCTGAATTTTTACAGCATACAGGACCAGTGTGCTTTTATTTTAACAACTGCACCCATTAATTTTTACAGCATACAGGGCCACTGTAATATTATTTTAACGACTGCACCCCTGAATTTTTACAGCATACAGGGCCAGTGTACTTTTTTAACAACAGCACCCCTGAATTTTTACAGCATACAAGGCCAGTGTAATATTATTTTAACAACAGAAGCACCCCTGAATTTTTACAGCATACAAGACTGGGCCAGCACCCCTGTATTTTCACAGCATACAGGACCAGTGTGCTTTTATTTTAACAACTGCACCCCTGAATTTTTACAGCATTCAGGACCAGTGTGCTTTTATTTTAACAACTGCTCCTGAATTTTTACAGCATACAGGACCAGTGTGCTTTTATTTTAACAACAGAAGCACCCTTGAATTTTTACAGCATACAAGACTGGGCCAGCAGCCCTGTATTTTCACAGCATACAGGACCACTGTGCTTTTATTTTAACAACTGCACCCCTGAATTTTTACAGCATACAGGGCCAGTGTACTTTTATTCTAACAACAGCACCCCATAATGTTTACAGCATACACGGCCAGTGTGCTTCTATTTTAACAACTGCACCCCTGAATTTTTACAGCCTAGAAGACTGGACCAGCATCCCTGTATTTTCACAGCATACAAGACCAGTGTGCTTTTATTTAACAACTACACCCCTGAATTTTTACAGCTTACAGGACCAGTGTGCTTTTATTTAACAACTGCACCCCTGAATTTTTACAGCATACAGGACCAGTGTGCTTTCATTTTAACAACAGAAGCACCCCTGAATTTTTACAGCATACAAGACTGGGCCAGCACCCCTGTATTTTCACAGCATACAGGACCAGTGTGCTTTTATTTTAACAACAGCACCCCTGAATTTTTACAGCAAACAGGGCCAGTCTGTTACTATTTTAACAACTTCACCCCTGAATTTCTACAGCATACAAGACAGGGCCAGCACCCCTGTATTTTTACAGCATACAGGACTAGTTTGCTTTTATTTTAACAACAGCACCCCTGAATTTTTACAGCATACTGAACCAGTGTGCTTCCATTTTAACAACAGAAGCACCCCTGAATTTTTACAGCATACAAGACTGGTTCAGCACCCCTGTATTTTCACAGCATACAGGACCAGTGTGCTTTTATTTTAACAACAGAAGCACCCCAGAATTTTTACAGCATACAAGATTGGGCTAGCACCCCTGTATTTTCACAGCATACAGGACCAGTGTGCTTTTATTTTAACAACTGCACCCCTGAATTTTTACAGCATACAGGACCAGTGTGCTTTTATTTTAAAAGAATCACCCCTGAATTTTTACAGCATAGAAGAACGGGCCAGCAGTGCCCAGCACCCCTGTATTTTCACAGCTTACAGGACCAGTGTGCTTTAATTTTAACAATAACATCCCTGAATTTTTACAGCATACAGGAGGACAGTTCGCCTGCCCCTGTACAACACAGTGACAGCCAGGATAGCAACACCCATGTACAGCTGCAGCACCCCTAACAGCACATGAAACACCAGTGACAGCCAGGACAGTTCTCCTAGCAGCACAGGTACACCACAGTGACAGAATCAGCACCCCTACACTGACCCCACCTGACACCAAAACCCACAGAGAGACAGAGGTCTGTCTCCCTCACTCTCCAAGTCCAATGTGAAAATGGCGGTGACACGTGGCTGTTTATATGGAATCCAAAACCCACGAGAATTTGACAGCGGGATGATGACGTTTTGCCTCATTCTGGCTTCCGAGTCTGGCGGAAAGTCCCGAGCCGGGCTCGGATCCCAGCTCGGGGAAGGGGGGATTTCGGTTCTCTGGGAACCGAACTTGCTCATCTCTAATTTAAATAAATGTAATTTAAAAATGACACTGGTTTCAACCCATTCAAAATGGCAAATGTAGTATATCACACAAAGTGCTCATCTGTGTGGTGTGAAGAAGGCTGAGGGGGATGGGGAGGTTGGGGGTTGTTGAGGTAGTGCTCTACCTGGATTGTGTTATGCGGGTTGTGATGATATGGTTGTGTATGTCACATGGCTTCTCCTGTGGGAAGAATCATTGTGGTGTTTACAATACAATAATTGCAAATGTGAATAGTGAAATAAATGAGAAAGGAGTCACGTGAATCAGACGAAACCACCATCTTTGTGGGCTGAGAAACGCGTCAGTTGACTCTTTCACAGGTGCCCCGCAAGTGGAATGCAAAATCCGGAAGCCAGAAGCCCGAACCCGGAAGTCGCGGCACGCGACACACACAGGCGTTTCCACTCTCCCGCAGCCACTGCGGCAGTGCACGTACCCGTGGACACAGCTACGAGTTCCCCATCCCCTGCACCCGATACTGGATCCAAGCTTTTGTGGACCAAGCAGGAGAACCGATAGGAGGACATACGGGACATTGCACACCTAAGGAGCGCTCCTCTATTTAATGGATGGGTGAAGTATAAATAACACTCATACTGCATTCTGAACAACAGCACCTTTCTCTTTCCCTCCAGTGGCTTGTTTATACATCATTACCTTTGGTGGCTGAATTTTGCACAAATTAACAGCCAGCTTGTGTGGAGCTACTAACATTTTAGTTTATGCATGTGCATGCAATTAAGCTTTCTAATTGAAGAAGAACTGTCCTGTAAACATCTCAATCTATACAGGTGCATGCAATTATTTTTTCTGTTTGAAGGAGCATTGTACTAACCAAAGCATCAGTCTGTGTGGAGCTAACATTAACCTATGTGGAGTTATTAACAAAATGTATGTTGTTTCCTGGTCTTATGTACATTACCCATGTTTTAATGTGTGCATTTTTTAAGATTTAAATTTTTTTTTTTAATAATAAATCATTAACTACATTTGTATCAAAACAGCAGTCATTACATATTTTCTGTGCGCCTTCATTTTTATTTTATTTTTTGGTTCATATACATATGTTAGGTGGATTCCCAGGTCCACCTTGTGAAGGCAGCCGGTTAAGTGATTTGATATATTGTCCATAGTACATTTTTCTTTTTTATTTAATCCAGTGCTTGACCCATTAGTTATTGTTTTTTGTTTTTCTTTTGCACACACTTAATGAACTTAAACAGCAATGCAGGTTTATTCAGTAAACACACAGGTGTCTTGGATGTATTATTGCAATAGGTAATTGGCCCCTTATAAAAGACAAGGTAACACAGCAATGGTAGCGGTACTTATCAGTCTGTTTGTGTGGTTGCGGTATATCAGCAGAAGTTGTCTCCGGTGGTAGGGGATGGAGGACTGCACAGCCATGCAGTCTTACTCCCGCTGTGAAGAAGGTGTGCCGCCCAGATCTATGATAGCTCCGGAGGCGCAGTACATGCAGGAAGCACTGTAAGTCTCTCACTGAGCACCGCTCCCGGTCTCAGCTCTACACGCACTCTCTGTCCCTAAGATGGAGGATCAGAGCATACACACACTAAGCTCCATCTCCGAGAGACACTGGCCCAAGGGGCAGAGCGCATCATCTACTAACACAAAAATGCTGTTTTCTGAGTTTTATTATTCATTTATTTATCAGTTATTTATATAGCGCACACATATTTTGCAGCGCTTTTACAGAGAAAATTGGCTATTCACATCAGTCCCTGCCCCAGTAGAGCTTACAATCTATTATGAGGCAAATGTATTAACCTGGAGAAGGCATAAGGAAGTGATAAACCAGTGATAAGTGCAAGGTGATAAACGCACCAGCCAATCAGCTCCAATATGTAAATTAATAGTTAGGACTGATTGGCTAGTGCGTTTATCACCTTGCACTTATCACTGGTTAACCACTTCCTTATGCCGTCTCCAGGCTTAATACATATGCCCCCATATTCCCTATCACATGTATACACACACACACACGCACACACATACATACAAACACACACACACACACACACATATACATTCACACTAAGGTTAATTTTTGTTGGAAGCCAATTAACCTACCAGTATATTTTTGGATTGTGGGAGGAAAATGGACTACCTGGAGGAAACCCACTCAAGCATGGTGAGAATATACAAACTCCACACATTTAGGGCCATAGTGGCAATCAAACCCATGACCTCAGTGCTGTGATCATTTCCCATATGCACTAAGCTTTGGATGAGTCTTCTGGTGCTTTCATGGTTTGTTCCTAAAGTGGGTTCTCACCACACTGGGTGCATCAGTTTTATGCAAGTATGCCTAGATTTTCACCAGAAAGAATAAAAGGACTTGAATATAGCACCAGCCATAAACCAGATGAGATGAGATATATTGTATAACATATTGACAATGCGTTAAAGTAGCTGGCGTGTGGATTCATTAGATGCAAAAATGCTTCTGTCTTTATTCAGTCCTATGTCATTTAGCAGTGGGATTCTGTATTGAGCAATTACATTCTCACTGCATCCTCACAGTCAGGGGCGGAACTGTGGGAGGCAGTGGAGTCGGCTGCCGCCGGGCTCATGACCTCAGGGGGGCACTTCTCCTCCACTGTCTACCACTGACGATCGCTCGCTGCAACTTTTATTTTATTTTATGATTCTTACAGATGGAGGAGCTGTGTCCGTGACACAGAAGCTGCCTCCTGTACATAGAGAGAGCTGGCACTGGCTGCAGCTAGGGGGAGCTCCAGCGCACAGCTCCTCCCGGACCCTTCCAGTTAAGCAAGCCAGCCGAGTGAAGCTCTCTGTTCCTCCATCAGGCTGATGATAGCCAAAGGTAGGCACTGGCCTCAAGCTGCACTGTGGTGGGGGTGCTGGGGGGCTTTGATAAACGTTGGAAGCACTGTGTTTTGTGTGTGCATGTTTTAAGTGAGGTGTGTGTGTGTGTGTGTGTGTGTGTGTGTGTGTGTGTGTGTTTTTAAGGAAAGTTGTGTGTTCAAGTAAAAGAGGCATGTGTGTGTGTGTAAGTGAGAGGCATATGTGAAAGGCATGTGTGTGGGTAAGTGAGAGGCATGTGTAAGTGAGAGGCATGTGTGTGTGTGTGTGAGAGGCATGTGTGTATGTGTGTGAGAGGCATGTGTGTGTAAGTGAGAGGCATGTGTGTGAGAGGCATGTGTGTATGTGTGTGCAAGTAAGAGGCGTGTGTGTGTGTGTAAGTGAGGTGTGTGTGTGAGAGGCATGTGTGTATAAGTGAGAGGCATGTGTGTGTGTGTGCGTGTGTGCAAGTGAGAGGCGTGTGTGTGTGTGTGTGTGTGTGTGTGTGTGTGTGTGTGTGTAAGTGAGGTGTGTGTGTGAGAGGCATGTGTGTATAAGTGAGAGGCATGTGTGTGAGAGGCATGCATGTGTGTAAGTGAGAGGCGTGTGTGTGTGAGGCATGTGTGTGTAAGTGAGAGGCATGTGTGTGTGTAAGTGAGAGGCACGTGTGTCAGAGGCATGGATTAAAGGAGGAATTTGAGCATTTCTACCGGACTATGGGGGTCATTCCGACCCGTTCGCATGCAGCGGTTTCTCGCTGCGGTGCGGAATGCGCATGCACGGCAGACACTGTGCGCATGCGCGACATTGCCCGGCGACCTCTGTCGCCGGGTTACGTCGCGCCTACCGACGGAAGCGGTCGCAGAGGCGACCGCTAAGAAGATTGACAGGAAGGAGGGGTGGCAGGGCGGATCCGGACTGTTGGAGACTGTTTTCGAGGAGTGGTGAGTAAAATGCTGGCGTGTCCAGGACAACGGAGGGCGGAGGTGTGACGTCAAAGCCGAACCCATCATCGCTGGATCCATCGCACAGGCTAAGTATGTCCAGGGCTGGTCTATTTCTGCTTGAAATTTTTTTAGCTTAGCAGGGCTGCACAAGCGATCGCAGCCCTGCTAAGCTAAATTACACTCCCCCATAGGCGTGGACTATTGATTGCAGCAGCAGCTAAAAGTTGCTGGCTGCAATCAACTCGGGATGACCACCTATGTACAGAGCACACACCTGGTCTGGGTACACGCTACCTTTCAAATATATGGAGGGGTGTCCATTTCTGAATGTGTGTGTGTGTGTGTGAGTCGCGTGTGTGTGTGAGAGGCGTGTGTGTGTGTGTGTGTGTGAGGCATGTGTGTGTGTGTAAGTGAGAGGCATGTGTGTTTTTAAGTGAAGGAGGCGTGTGTGTGTGTGTGTGTGTGTGTGTGTGTGTGTGTGTGTGTGTAAGAGGGATGTGTGAGAGGCATGTGTGTGTTTTTAAGTGAAAGAGGCATGTGTGTGTTTAAGTGAAAGGCGTTTGTGTGTTAAAGTGAAAGCGGCGTGTGTGTATGTTTAAGTGAAAGAGACGTGTGTGTGCTTTTAAGTGAATGAGGTGTTTGTGTGTTTTTTATATATATCGGCACACCGGTGCGCCAAAGCATCTCCATCGAGACCTGCTGGCGGGTGAGGGAGCACTGTAGGTGTACTATAAAGGTATGCTGGTATCCGTTTTTATTGTAATGACTGACTTGGAGTGCGTCCACTTTTTATGTGTATCTATATTACTATTGGGAAAGGTACCTGAGCACGCTACTACTGTTCACCCTGAGTGCCGGATAGTTACATATGGTATGTGTGTGTATATGTAGGGGGGCACCAACATTTATCATGCCTCTGGGTGACTGGGACGAACTTACGCCACTGCTCACAGTCATTGCCCTTCTCCTCCTAGTAGTAGGCAGCCCAGGTTATAGCGCTGTGCTGGGTATTCATGTAACCAAGCCACGCTATACGTTTTATTTATTTATATGTTTTCACTGTGAATTGTATTTTGCAATAAATAATTCTAAAAACATTCTGTAGTTGTCCCCCAAGCACCATAGCTACACGAAATCAGTCATTAATAAATGATTTACGCTGAGGACAATGTGAAATTGTAACTCAGGAATTTTGTGCTGCATTAAAACTGTGAAGCGTTTTAGCACTTGCTACTTCTGTAGCGGCAGCCTAATATGTGTGATTCCCAGATGTGAGGGTTTTCAGTACATTTTCAGTACAGTAGAGTAGCTGACAACAATATAACAAATGTTCCTATTTAATACATATACACGCAACTTATACATAACACGTGTATCAATGTATGTCTCCAATATGTGGTGACCATTAATTTAAATGTATATGTGAAATACTTTGTGAACTCTGCTATGACTTTACTAAGATACCAATAATGTATCACCTGCTACTCTGTGACAGGTGATATCTCCTCAAGGACTCCTCGCGCTTTCTACAGTATATCCTCAGATAACCTCTGTACAAATGTATATACAGTAACAACAGTAGACTTGAAATACCATCAACATCTATAAAGCTCTGTTATTATGTTACCTTCGTGTTGCACAACCTGCTCCAGGATGCTCCCTTTTTTGGGAAGGAAAACTGGGTGAACTTGACAACCCTGCTATAAATGAAAATGTATAGACAGTGAAAGTTAATCATTATGTTATGCACTCTACATACCATATATACTTTACAGACCAAAAGCTGGCTACTTGTCCATGTACATTGGGCCTGATTCTGAGGGGGAAATAATGCAAAAAAAAAAAAAAGCAAGTAACTCTGCACCTTGGTAAAACCATGCTGATATGCAGGTGGGACAGATTAAAAATGTGCAGAGAGCTTTAGATGAGAGAGGGGCGTGACCAAACAAATCTGAATTGCAGTGTAAAAATAAAGCTGTCCAGCAGCTGTGAACTACTGTACTGTACATGCAAGGCAGCCAGTATTTACCCTGCATGCAAAAAATACTAAGGCCCTCATTCCGAGTCGTTCGCTCGTTATTTTTTATTGCATCGCAGTGAAAATCCGCTTAGTACGCATGCACAATATTCGCACTGCGACTGCGCCAAGTAATTGTACAATGAAGATAGTATTTTTACTCACGGCTTTTTCTTCGCTCCGGCGATAGTAGTGTGATTGACAGGAAATGGGTGTTACTGGGCGGAAACACGGCGTTTTAGGGGCGTGTGGATGAAAACGCTACCGTTTCCGGAAAAAACGCAGGAGTGGCTGGAGAAACGGGGGAGTGTCTGGGCGAACGCTGGGTGTGTTTGTGACGTCAAACCAGGAACGACAAGCACTGAACTGATCGCAGATGCCGAGTAAGTGTGGAGCTACTCTGAAACTGCTAAGTAGTTTGTAATCGCAATATTGCGAATACATCGTTCGCAATTTTAAGAAGCTAAGATTCACTCCCAGTAGGCGGCGGCTTAGCGTGTGTAACTCTGCTAAAATCGCCTTGCGAGCGATCAACTCGGAATGAGGGCCTAAATGTATTTGCAGGTGTGGTATAGCTGGCCGGTGGTCAGGAGCCCGCAGGCAGCATACCGACGCGGGCTCGGTGGCGACCTGCGGTCGCCATGGGTTCTATCCCCACTTTATGGGTGTTGTGGACACCCACGAGTGGAAATAGTCCCTGTTGGTCGGCATGCCGACCGTCGGGATAGTGAGGTGCAGGTCATGTGACCGTTGGTGGAGGTCATGTGACCGTCGGTCTCCCGACCGCCCGTCACATGAATACCACTTGTATTTGCACCCCCTGCATTGCAACATGGTTTGTCAGATGCAAAGTTACTTACTCTTTTTTGCTTTGCTTACTTCTCGAATCAGGCCCAGTATGTTATGGATGGGTGCAGAATCAGATAGATATACTACTGTACATTATATTACAAATCCCTGTTATGAGGAGTTGGTTTAGCGTCTTCATTTAGACAGTCAGTGTTTGGGATGTTGTTATCTTTTTTATGCTCACAAAGAATTATGGGGTCCAGAGGTGGAACTACCACCGGTGCAAATGGTGAATTGCACTGAGGCCTGATGCTGTGAAAGGGCCCACAGCCGCCGACATTACAATGAGTCATACTGACTCATTAGATGCCTCAGCCAGCCTCCCACCGCCAGTTCCCGACTCCAGTGACATGTGGTGAGGTGAGGCAGAGCCTTTCCTGTCATACTAATGTTTGTACTAGAAGGAAGGGAGAGAAAGAAGGCTCTTGTGTGGGCGCACTCTTGAAAGAAAAGGAAAATTCCTATAACATATAGAAAGAAATACTTAAAACATAACTTTTAATGTATATGATAAAAATACCCCTATAAATGATCCATATCAAAGAAAGATTGTGTTAGTTTAGAATTAATTATTATTAATTATTAATTAATAAAATGTTCTGGTCTGTGTAATCACACTTGGTAATTGGAATGGTTGTAGACATTGATTGGTCTTACCTCCAATTCCCTGACCAGCACAGAAAATCTGTGTTAATGGAACCAGAGAGTGATCATAAGAGTTATTAGATAAGTAAGACCCACTTGGGCTACTTGGTTCAAAATTGGTAAATCTCCTGCATTGAGGTGAGTTGGACTTTCAGACGTAAGCCAAAAAAAAAAAAAAATTAGTATTAAGCCTCAAAAAGAAAAAGAAGGGGGGAAGGAAGAATTAGTGGTGATACTGCTGTTGGTATTGCAAACACATGTGGAGGGAAATGGTCCCAACTCTACAACACCGGGTATTCGCAGGAAGTCTCCTCTCCTGGTACTGACCCGGCCCAACGCTGTTTGGCTTCCAAGATCAGACGAGATCGGGCATTGGCAGCGTGGTATGATAGTAGAGAATTTTTCGATTGCACCAATGAAAGATAGGCTAAGTTGGTGTCATTTTTGACACCAACTTAGCCTATCTTTCATATCTCCCTTCCATACTTCACTATTGCTTCATGGACTCTCATTTGCGATTCACAGAACACGACACCACACAAGTGGGAATTGTTGAGCTGTGTCTAACGCAGAAAGCAGATCCATCAATTATGCTACACTGATTCATTCCCTTTCTTCTCTATACTATTTTCATTCCCTTTTTTCGTTCCTTATATTTCTGTCTCCCTTTTTCCTCTTTCTTCTGCTTCTTACATAGGTGCACTCTCATTGGTGCAATCGAAAAATTCTCTACTATCATACCACGCTGCCAATGCCCGATCTCGTCTGATCTTGGAAGCCAAACAGCGTTGGGCCGGGTCAGTACCAGGAGAGGAGACTTCCTGCGAATACCCGGTGTTGTAGAGTTGGGACCATTTCCCTCCACATGTGTTTGCAATACCAACAGCAGTATCACCACTAATTCTTCCTTCCCCCCTTCTTTTTCTTTTTGAGGCTTAATACTAATTTTTTTTTTTTGGCTTACGTCTGAAAGTCCAACTCACCTCAATGCAGGAGATTTACCAATTTTGAACCAAGTAGCCCAAGTGGGTCTTACTTATCTAATAACTCTTATGATCACTCTCTGGTTCCATTAACACAGATTTTCTGTGCTGGTCAGGGAATTGGAGGTAAGACCAATCAATGTCTACAACCATTCCAATTACCAAGTGTGATTACACAGACCAGAACATTTTATTAATTAATAATTAATAATAATTAATTCTAAACTAACACAATCTTTCTTTGATATGGATCATTTATAGGGGTATTTTTATCATATACATTAAAAGTTATGTTTTAAGTATTTCTTTCTATATGTTATAGGAATTTTCCTTTTCTTTCAAGAGTGCGCCCACACAAGAGCCTTCTTTCTCTCCCTTCCTTCTAGTACATGTACTCTCTGGCTCTGGGCGCACCACCAAGCGGGACAACTCTATTCATTGAAGTAAAAGACATAGTCTTCTCTTCTTTTTTCCTATTTTGGAGTGCTTTATTGTCCAAATGTTGGTTCCACATTATTAAAACAGTATTACTTTACCAGTGCCCGATCGCCCTTTGTCTAGTCTCATACTAATGTTTGTGCCAGAGTTTTGACTGTATAAAGCATGGGTCTTCAACCTGCGGCCCTCCAGCTGCTGTGGAACTGCACATCCCAGCATGCGCTGCCACAGTTTTGCTATAAAGCACATCTCTGATCAAAACTCACCAAATTTCCAGGATTTTATACCTCTGCACCTTTGCATAATGCCCACATGAACCCTTTGGCTCATATATTGTGTTTAAATCTGGCTCTGGTACTAGCCAGTGCCTCCTGAGCTATTAACTTCACTGCATGTCCCTGCCTGACTCCCCCTGTAATGTGGAATTGAGTTTTGCTGTTGCAGGCCCAGTCAGAGCAGGAGGGGCCGCTCTCCCCTCTCCTGTCCTCTCAGGTCCCCCCTGTTCCTCTGACTCAGTCTTCTGCTGTACTATGACAGTCCTTGTGCACCAGGGATTGGATGTCACCATCTCTTGACCATCCCCGGTGCCAAATGTATTAGGGTGGAAGGAGGCCTGACCACACGCAGCGGGAACAGCAATCGCCACACCAGCACCTATGATCACTCTGTGGATAGCGACTTGGCCACCACAGAGGCCTCCATCACGGTTCATGTAGCTCACTCTGGCACTGACAGCTCCCTTAGTGCCCGGCCAGCCGCCCTGGTGAAGCACATTGCAGGAACTGGGCAATAGCAGCCCATGAGTGGCAGACAGCGGTGTTAGTGCCTCAGTGTGCTATGCAGCCTGTGTATTTTCCCTTCCAGCTGATGCAGCTAGGACAGTCCTATATGCCCACACAAAGCATTTTGCAGGGTGACCATAATGGCCCATCAGGAATGCCCATCAGTCAGCAGCAGACCAATGGCTCGGGCAGTCAGTCCCGGCAGTTTGCTTACAGCAGGCACAAATACAGCCAATAGATATGATGGCCAGATAGTGTTCTGGCCGATTGGAGCATGTGCAATACATAACCATTCACAAGCAGCCACCCAACAGCCGGCAAACCCAGTCATTGCGGTTTCTGGACCTACGGGCGGTCTTCCGGTTCAGTATCTACAAGCAAGTGGAGCACAGCTTATGGGTCTTCATTCTGTACCCATTAACTCAGTGATCCAAGGATCAGGACTCCTACAGAGTGCACCAACTGCCCAGGGCCACCCGGTATACCTGTTGATGGTGAGGATGACAGGTATGAAGCATTTCACATTTGTCTCTCCCAATCTCCCTGTGCCTCTCCCTGTCACCCAGAGCCTCTTCCCGTCATGCTTCTAATCACCCTGTGCTTCTCCCTGTCACTCTGTCTCCCTCTCCCTGTCACCCTCTGCCTCACCTTTCATCCACTCCCTGTCACCATCTGCCTCTCAGTCTCCCACAGCACAGCCCATCCCCTTCACTCTCCGTCACCCTCTTCCTCTCCCTGTCACCCACTGCCTATCGCCATCACTCTTTGCCTCTCCCTGTCACATTCTCCTTATCATCCTCTGAACACAGCCTCTACTGTCACCTTTAACCCACACAGCATCACCCTCTGTCTTTCCCCGTCACCTTCAGTCTCTCCCCATCACCCACAGCCTCTTCTCATGACTCATCCTCTACTTCCCCCTTTTACCTTCTCCCTGTCACTCTCTACCTTTCCCTATCACCCTCTGCCTCTCCACATCACTCATCCTCTACTTCCCCCTTTCATACTCTCCCCATCACCCTCTGTCTCTCCCAGTCACCCTCTGACTACAGCCTCTCCACCTCCCCTTTTGCACACTCCCTGTCACCCACTGTCTCTCCATGTCATCCTCTGTCTCTCCCCGAAACCCACTGCACGACACCTACTTCCTCTCCCTGTCACCGGCTGCTTCTTCCTGTCACCATCTCCATGTCACCCACTGCCTCTCACCATCACAATCGTCTCTCACTGTCACCCACTGCCTCTCCCTGTCATACTCTACCTCTCGATGCCACTCACTGCTGTGTGGCATACTATTAACTTGGAGTGGGGCCCAAACATATTTTTGCACCTGGGCTCACCACTCACAAGTTCCGCCACTGATGGGGACTATGTACTAAGCCTTAGAGATAGATAAAGTAGAAGGAGAAAAAGTACCAGCCAGTCAGCTCCTAGCAGTCATTTTTCAAACCCAGCCTGTAACATGGCAGTAAGGAGCTTATTGGATGGTACTTTCTCTCTCTACAAGGCTTAGTACATAGACTGCTATATCTGATTTTTCTAAGTTTTCCTCTTTTTCTAATCTTTCCTCTTATTAAACCACTGACAAAGTTGAAGCTCTAGGTCTGAGGGGCGCAAAACTCTGTTCATGGACACTAATGACGAGTTTTTATGTACAGTGCACACGCAGCTGTGAATTTACGTATTTTTGTATATGTCCTATTCTGAGTCATATGCAACTTGGCCAGATCTTTCTTTTTATGAAATAGGACATTTCAGGGCTTGAACTGGCAATGCGATCACACATAAATGCCCTCTCTTTTGAAAGTGTCTTTGGAGCATTGTTAGCATGTATGAAAAGCTCTGTGCCATTCTGAGTCAAGCACACCAGGAAGTGAAGCCTGTCAAGATAAGATTTCATTCTTTGTTACTCCTGCACCTTATGTTGATTATGTGTTGACCATAGGATCCTCTGAGAGCTTATTAGCTCAACATCGTAGAGAGCTGCTTGCCTATTTTCAGACATCTGTCATACCGCTACAAAAAGGAGAAGTGTGAATTAGGAGATTCCATTGTTTCATTCTTGGGTTACTACAATATCTAATTAAGTATTCACCCAAAGAAAGACATAAAAAAGGTATGTAATATCCCCTTCAGACATCATCC
Organism: Pseudophryne corroboree; assembly: GCF_028390025.1. Lineage (NCBI taxonomy): Eukaryota > Metazoa > Chordata > Amphibia > Anura > Myobatrachidae > Pseudophryne > Pseudophryne corroboree. The sequence continues at coordinate 620,407,517 of NC_086446.1, forward strand.
AAAATCCTGGGGGGTTTTTTTGCACATGAACCCGGGATTTTGGTATGTCTGAAAGGCCTCAACTCTGCAATTGACCAGGGTTTTTCCTAGGACTTAAGTCCCAGGTAGACAACCCGGCTTAGATCCAGATGGTGCGACCAGGGAATTTACTCCCAGGTTGCACCTAGATGCCTCTGATTGGAAGGGACGGGGCTGCCTGGAGGGGGTGTGCACCAGCTGCTGCAGTCTGAGCTACAGTGAGTAGTAGAAGCAGCCGGTGCAGCCAAGCAACAGAGAGAGGGCCTGTTGTGGTGAGGTGTGTGTTTGTGTGTGTGTGTGTGTGTTTGTGTAGACTTACCAGCATCACCTCCACTCATACCTAGCTGAGCATGTGCACCACAATTAGTAACATACTAATGTTTAATCTCCTCATCATCATTATGGTCTTTTTTTTTTTTTTTACCTAAGGATCTAATCTCCTCAACTATGGGACAAGTCCAAAGTGAGTTCTTGCTACAGGGAGAGAGGGTCTGTTTCCTACACTGGAAACTATTCATTGGCTCTAATACATAGATCAGTTGCAACAATGCTTGACTCAAGATGACAAGCTGGTAATTTAACAAATGGAGAGGACAATTAACTTGAACCCAGAGCCTGACACAGTACCGGTGGACCTCCTGAGCTGCCATGTAATAATGGATGGCTCCAGCACACCCGGTCCTCCCAAGAGAACGGACAGTCATGTTAGCAGAGTGGGATGAGGGGAGGAGTATTGTGTACACAGCAGGTAGCATTTTGTTTTATGTTGTGCAAGATGTTCTTTCCCATTGTAGTTATCTTATGATACTTAACTACTTTCCAGGAATGTCTGGGCAGGTTAAGTAAACCAGCCTCCCGGATCACAGCTGTTCTCCAGTTTAGAGGGAGGTCTGGGGACTTAATGATGCACCTTGCTGCGGATCAGATAATCGTGACCGCATCCATCACTGCACTACAGTATGCCACAAATAGTGATTCACCGCATCATGTGTCTGCAACTGTCAACCAGACCTCCTCAGAACTTGGACGGGTAATGAAAAGTGTAGACTAACACGCTTCTTGTTGGTTTGGCAATCATTGATGGATTAACAACAGTGTGTCCAGGCAGTTGCCTAGGGGCTCTCACACTCAGGGCCCACACACATAGCTGCATCACCAGCATGAGGGCACTGGGGCAGTGGCGTATCTGTAATGGGTGCAGTGTGTGCGATGCACACGGGCCTGGCATGTGAAATGGGGGCAGTACAGTTGGTTTAAGACATTTGTGGTGCTGGCAGTATTTACACATTATATTTTTGTAAAAACATCACCAACATATATTGATCATGTTCTTGGTTGGGGCTCCCACAAGTTAGATGTCCCAACTTGGTTATATTGGTAACATTTGTGTTCTCATGTGTTGTTATTTCCTATTACCTCCAATCCTCTTCAGTGCATGGCTGGCTATGTATCAGGGGCAGCCAACATAAGGAAAATGTAGGGTTCACATACTGTATGTTTATAACCAAACGCCACAACATAACTATGAGGCTTGCCCTGTCAGGAGTACCATTTATCATGACACGTTTAAATGCCTCTTTCAAGCATATTACTATTTGTAGTAATGAATACTTAGGTTACACTGCATCTAAAATTCAGCAAAATGGTTTATTCAGTAATAGTCCTAATGTAAACACAGCCATGAATATGTGTCAGAATGAAATGCCTTTTGATTACACAGATTTCACTTAAATTAAAAATGACAGCTGAGAAGATATAGCAGGTTCTCACAAGACACACCTTTAATATTTGACATGCCAGCGATTTACTAAATTATGCTGTAGAAACGCACCCAATGTTGGATTGTGATACTGGCTTATGAGTACTGTTCTTATATAACTGAAGTGATATCACAATGCCTGCCCAAGAGAATGTGAACATGGGATGGAGGCTGTTTGCTAAGTATTGTCACTTACTGTATTACAATCTTGCTGTGACTTGTAGTGAACTTTTGACACTTATTATATTTATTATATAACCAACTTTCTGTTGACATTAAGGGAACTGAAATGTCTCTATGTGAACCAGTCATGTAAAAAAATGATTAGATACTGTGAACACTGCCAGCAACCTTACTCTACTGCTAAACCTGCAACAATCCATTAAAGGCCTTTTAAGAGTAATCATGCTTTTTTTTTATTTTTAAATCAGTGGCTGCAGTACGGTATCCGTTCAGATGGTCGACCATGTTATGGTCGACAGTCATTAGGTCGACCACTATTGGTCGACATTGACATGGACGACACATGAAAATGGTCGACACATGAAAGGTCGACATGAGTTTTTTAACTTTTTTTTGGGGGGGGGGGACTTCTCCATACTTTACGATCCACGTGGACTACGATTGGAACGGTAATCTGTGCCGAGCGAAGTGGTAGCGGAGCGAAGGCACCATGCCCAAAGCATGGCGAGCGAAGCGAGCCATGCGAGGGGACGCGGTGCACTAATTGGGGTTCCCAGTCACTTTACGCAAAAAACGACACCAAAAAAGTTAAAAAGCTCATGTCGACCTTTTCATGTGTCGACCTTTCATGTGTCGACCATTTTCATGTGTCGCTCATGTGTCCATGTCAATGTCGACCAATAGTGGTCGACCTAATGACTGTCGACCATAACATGGTCGACCATTCATACCGGAACCCTGCAGTACATGTGGCTCTAAATATAAAATGAATACTAATGTATGCTGTTATGTGATAAATTGATCATTCATGGTGTAATCAGGCTATTCAGCCAAGTTCATATATGAACAGTGTGTACAGGAACAGTATGCTCTACTATAGGTGCAAATAATGTAGATGCACATCTAAGGATTCATATGCCTAATCATATTGGCAGAAGTGTGCAATTTCTACCTGTACTTTTTTGAGTGTGTAATATAGCAGTGACTTCATTTATTTTTTATTTATTAGTAGTTTCTTTTATAGCGCAGCATATTCCGTTGCGCTTTACAGTTAGAACAGTTATAGAACAAAACTGGGCAAAAACAGACAGACATAGAGGTAGGATTTTAGGAAGGCCCTGCTCGCAAGCTTACAATCTATAGGGAAATAGGCATTGAAACTAGAGATGTGCACTTGAAATTTTTCGGGTTTTGTGTTTTGGTTTTGGGTTCGGTTCCGCGGCCGTGTTTTGGGTTCGACCGCGTTTTGGCAAAACCTCACCGATTTTTTTTTGTCGGATTCGGGTGTGTTTTGGATTCGGGTGTTTTTTTTAAAAAACACTAAAAAACAGCTTAAATCATAGAATTTGGGGGTCATTTTGATCCCAAAGTATTATTAACCTCAAAAACCATAATTTCCACTCATTTTCAGTCTATTCTGAATACCTCACACCTCACAATATTATTTTTAGTCCTAAAATTTGCACCTAGGTCGCTGGATGACTAAGCTAAGCGACCCTAGTGGCCGACACAAACACCGTGCCCATCTAGGAGTGGCACTGCAGTGTCACGCAGGATGGCCCTTCCAAAAAACACTCCCCAAACAGCACATGACGCAAAGAAAAAAAGAGGCGCAATGAGGTAGCTGTGTGAGTAAGATAAGCGACCCTAGTGGCCGACACAAACACCGGGCCCATCTAGGAGTGGCACTGCAGTGTCACGCAGGATGGCCCTTCCAAAAAACCCTCCCCAAACAGCACATGACGCAAAGAAAAAAAGAGGCGCAATGAGGTAGCTGTGTGAGTAAGATAAGCGACCCTAGTGGCCGACACAAACACCGGGCCCATCTAGGAGTGGCACTGCAGTGTCACGCAGGATGGCCCTTCCAAAAAACACTCCCCAAACAGCACATGACGCAAAGAAAAAAAGAGGCGCAATGAGGTAGCTGTGTGAGTAAGATAAGCGACCCTAGTGGCCGACACAAACACCGTGCCCATCTAGGAGTGGCACTGCAGTGTCACGCAGGATGGACCTTCCAAAAAACCCTCCCCAAACAGCACATGACGCAAAGAAAAAAAGAGGCGCAATGATGTAGCTGTGTGAGTAAGATAAGCGACCCTAGTGGCCGACACAAACACCGGGCCCATCTAGGAGTGGCACTGCAGTGTCACGCAGGATGGCCCTTCCAAAAAACCCTCCCCAAACAGCACATGACGCAAAGAAAAAAAGAGGCGCAATGAGGTAGCTGTGTGAGTAAGATAAGCGACCCTAGTGGCCGACACAAACACCGTGCCCATCTAGGAGTGGCACTGCAGTGTCACGCAGGATGGCCCTTCCAAACAACCCTCCCCAAACAGCACATGACGCAAAGAAAAAAAGAGGCGCAATGAGGTAGCTGTGTGAGTAAGATAAGCGACCCTAGTGGCCGACACAAACACCGGGCCCATCTAGGAGTGGCACTGCAGTGTCACGCAGGATGGCCCTTCCAAAAAACCCTCCCCAAACAGCACATGACGCAAAGAAAAAAAGAGGCGCAATGAGGTAGCTGTGTGAGTAAGATAAGCGACCCTAGTGGCCGACACAAACACCGTGCCCATCTAGGAGTGGCACTGCAGTGTCATGCAGGATGGCCCTTCCAAAAAACCCTCCCCAAACAGCACATGACGCAAAGAAAAAAAGAGGCGCAATGAGGTAGCTGTGTGAGTAAGATAAGCGACCCTAGTGGCCGACACAAACACCGTGCCCATCTAGGAGTGGCACTGCAGTGTCACGCAGGATGGCCCTTCCAAAAAACACTCCCCAAACAGCACATGACGCAAAGAAAAAAAGAGGCGCAATGAGGTAGCTGTGTGAGTAAGATAAGCGACCCTAGTGGCCGACACAAACACCGGGCCCATCTAGGAGTGGCACTGCAGTGTCACGCAGGATGGCCCTTCCAAAAAACCCTCCCCAAACAGCACATGACGCAAAGAAAAAAAGAGGCGCAATGAGGTAGCTGTGTGAGTAAGATAAGCGACCCTAGTGGCCGACACAAACACCGTGCCCATCTAGGAGTGGCACTGCAGTGTCACGCAGGATGGCCCTTCCAAAAAACCCTCCCCAAAAAGCACATGACGCAAAGAAAAAAAGAGGCGCAATGAGGTAGCTGTGTGAGTAAGATAAGCGACCCTAGTGGCCGACACAAACACCGGGCCCATCTAGGAGTGGCACTGCAGTGTCACGCAGGATGGCCCTTCCAAAAAACATTCCACAAACAGCACATGACGCAAAGAAAAATTAAAGAAAAAAGAGGTGCAAGATGGAATTGTCCTTGGGCCCTCCCACCCACCCTTATGTTGTATAAACAGGACATGCACACTTTAACCAACCCATCATTTCAGTGACAGGGTCTGCCACACGACTGTGACTGAAATGACGGGTTGGTTTGGACCCCCACCAAAAAAGAAGCAATTAATCTCTCCTTGCACAAACTGGCTCTACAGAGGCAAGATGTCCACCTCATCATCATCCTCCGATATATCACCGTGTACATCCCCCTCCTCACAGATTATCAATTCGTCCCCACTGGAATCCACCATCTCAGCTCCCTGTGTACTTTGTGGAGGCAATTGCTGCTGGTCAATGTCTCCACGGAGGAATTGATTATAATTCATTTTAATGAACATCATCTTCTCCACATTTTCTGGATGTAACCTCGTACGCCGATTGCTGACAAGGTGAGCGGCGGCACTAAACACTCTTTCGGAGTACACACTTGTGGGAGGGCAACTTAGGTAGAATAAAGCCAGTTTGTGCAAGGGCCTCCAAATTGCCTCTTTTTCCTGCCAGTATAAGTACGGACTGTGTGACGTGCCTACTTGGATGCGGTCACTCATATAATCCTCCACCATTCTTTCAATGGTGAGAGAATCATATGCAGTGACAGTAGACGACATGTCCGTAATCGTTGTCAGGTCCTTCAGTCCGGACCAGATGTCAGCATCAGCAGTCGCTCCAGACTGCCCTGCATCACCGCCAGCGGGTGGGCTCGGAATTCTGAGCCTTTTCCTCGCACCCCCAGTTGCGGGAGAATGTGAAGGAGGAGATGTTGACAGGTCGCGTTCCGCTTGACTTGACAATTTTGTCACCAGCAGGTCTTTGAACCCCAGCAGACTTGTGTCTGCCGGAAAGAGAGATCCAAGGTAGGCTTTAAATCTAGGATCGAGCACGGTGGCCAAAATGTAGTGCTCTGATTTCAACAGATTGACCACCCGTGAATCCTTGTTAAGCGAATTAAGGGCTCCATCCACAAGTCCCACATGCCTAGCGGAATCGCTCCGTGTTAGCTCCTCCTTCAATGTCTCCAGCTTCTTCTGCAAAAGCCTGATGAGGGGAATGACCTGACTCAGGCTGGCAGTGTCTGAACTGACTTCACGTGTGGCAAGTTCAAAGGGCATCAGAACCTTGCACAACGTTGAAATCATTCTCCACTGCGCTTGAGACAGGTGCATTCCACCTCCTATATCGTGCTCAATTGTATAGGCTTGAATGGCCTTTTGCTGCTCCTCCAACCTCTGAAGCATATAGAGGGTTGAATTCCACCTCGTTACCACTTCTTGCTTCAGATGATGGCAGGGCAGGTTCAGTAGTTTTTGGTGGTGCTCCAGTCTTCTGTACGTGGTGCCTGTACGCCGAAAGTGTCCCGCAATTCTTCTGGCCACCGACAGCATCTCTTGCACGCCCCTGTCGTTTTTTAAAAAATTCTGCACCACCAAATTTAAGGTATGTGCAAAACATGGGACGTGCTGGAATTTGCCCAGATTTAATGCACACACAATATTGCTGGCGTTGTCCGATGCCACAAATCCACAGGAGAGTCCAATTGGGGTAAGCCATTCCGCGATGATCTTCCTCAGTTGCTGTAAGAGGTTTTCAGCTGTGTGCGTATTCTGGAAAGCGGTGATACAAAGCGTAGCCTGCCTAGGAAAGAGTTGGCGTTTGCGAGATGCTGCTACTGGTGCCGCCGCTGCTGTTCTTGCGGCGGGAGTCCATACATCTACCCAGTGGGCTGTCACAGTTATATAGTCCTGACCCTGCCCTGCTCCACTTGTCCACATGTCCGTGGTTAAGTGGACATTGGGTACAACTGCATTTTTTAGGACACTGGTGAGTCTTTTTCTGACGTCCGTGTACATTCTCGGTATCGCCTGCCTAGAGAAGTGGAACCTAGATGGTATTTGGTAACGGGGGCACACTGCCTCAATAAATTGTCTAGTTCCCTGTGAACTAACGGCGGATACCGGACGCACGTCTAACACCAACATAGTTGTCAAGGCCTCAGTTATCCGCTTTGCAGCAGGATGACTGCTGTGATATTTCATCTTCCTCGCAAAGGACTGTTGGACAGTCAATTGCTTACTGGAAGTAGTACAAGTGGGCTTACGACTTCCCCTCTGGCATGACGATCGACTCCCAGCAGCAACAACAGCAGCGCCAGCAGCAGTAGGCATTACACTCAAGGATGCATCGGAGGAATCCCAGGCAGGAGAGGACTCGTCAGAATTGCCAGTGACATGGCCTGCAGGACTATTGGCATTCCTGGGTAAGGAGGAAATTGACACTGAGGGAGTTGGTGGGGTGGTTTGCGTGAGCTTGGTTACAAGAGGAAGGGATTTACTGGTCAGTGGACTGCTTCCGCTGTCACCCAAAGTTTTTGAACTTGTCACTGACTTATTATGAATGCGCTGCAGGTGACGTATAAGGGAGGATGTTCCGAGGTGGTTAACGTCCTTACCCCTACTTATTACAGCTTGACAAAGGCAACACACGGCTTGACAAATGTTGTCCGCATTTCTGGTGAAATACTTCCACACCGAAGAGCTGATTTTTTTTGTATTTTGACCAGGCATGTCAATGGCCCTATTCCTCCCACGGACAACAGGTGTCTCCCCGGGTGCCTGACTTAAACAAACCACCTCACCATCAGAATCCTCCTGGTCAATTTCCTCCCCAGCGCCAGCAACACCCATATCCTCCTCATCCTGGTGTACTTCAACACTGACATCTTCAATCTGACTATCAGGAACTGGACTGCGGGTGCTCCTTCCAGCACTTGCAGGGGGCGTGCAAAGGGTGGAAGGCGCATGCTCTTCACGTCCAGTGTTGGGAAGGTCAGGCATCGCAACCGACACAATTGGACTCTCCTTGTGGATTTGGGATTTCGAAGAACGCACAGTTCTTTGCGGTGCTTTTGCCAGCTTGAGTCTTTTCAGTTTTCTAGCGAGAGGCTGAGTGCTTCCATCCTCATGTGAAGCTGAACCACTAGCCATGAACATAGGCCAGGGCCTCAGCCGTTCCTTGCCACTCCGTGTGGTAAATGGCATATTGGCAAGTTTACGCTTCTCCTCCGACAATTTTATTTTAGGTTTTGGAGTCCTTTTTTTACTGATATTTGGTGTTTTGGATTTGACATGCTCTGTACTATGACATTGGGCATCGGCCTTGGCAGACGACGTTGCTGGCATTTCATCGTCTCTGCCATGACTAGTGGCAGCAGCTTCAGCACGAGGTGGAAGTGGATCTTGATCTTTCCCTAATTTTGGAACCTCAACATTTTTGTTCTCCATATTTTAATAGGCACAACTAAAAGGCACCTCAGGTAAACAATGGAGATGGATGGCTACTAGTATACTTATGGATGGACTGCCGAGTGCCGACACAGAGGTAGCTACAGCCGTGGACTACCGTACTGTGTCTGCTGCTAATATAGACTGGATGATAATGAGATGAAATCAATATATATATATATGTATGTATATATAATATCACTAGTACTGCAGCCGGACAGGTAGATAATATATTTATTAGGTAATGATGACTGATCATGGACCTGCTGGACACTGTCAGCTCAGCAGCACCGCAGACTGCTACAGTAAGCTACTATACTATAGTAGTATGTACAAAGAAGAAAGAAAAAAAAAACCACGGGTAGGTGGTATACAATTATGGATGGACTGCCGAGTGCCGACACAGAGGTAGCTACAGCCGTGGACTACCGTACTGTGTCTGCTGCTAATATAGACTGGATGATAATGAGATGAAATCAATATATATATATGTATGTATATATAATATCACTAGTACTGCAGCCGGACAGGTAGATAATATATTTATTAGGTAATGATGACTGATGACGGACCTGCTGGACACTGTCAGCTCAGCAGCACCGCAGACTGCTACAGTAAGCTACTATACTATAGTAGTATGTACAAAGAAGAAAGAAAAAAAAAAACCACGGGTAGGTGGTATACAATTATGGATGGACTGCCGAGTGCCGACACAGAGGTAGCTACAGCCGTGGACTAACGTACTGTGTCTGCTGCTAATATAGACTGGATGATTGATAATGAGATGAAATCAATATATATATGTATGTATATATAATATCACTAGTACTGCAGCCGGACAGGTAGATAATATATTTATTAGGTAATGATGACTGATGACGGACCTGCTGGACACTGTCAGCTCAGCAGCACCGCAGACTGCTACAGTAAGCTACTATACTCTATAGTAGTATGTACAAAGAAGAAAGAAAAAAAAAACCACGGGTAGGTGGTATACAATTATGGATGGACTGCCGAGTGCCGACACAGAGGTAGCTACAGCCGTGGACTACCGTACTGTGTCTGCTGCTAATATAGACTGGATGATAATGAGATGAAATCAATATATATATATGTATGTATATATAATATCACTAGTACTGCAGCCGGACAGGTAGATAATATATTTATTAGGTAATGATGACTGATGACGGACCTGCTGGACACTGTCAGCTCAGCAGCACCGCAGACTGCTACAGTAAGCTACTATACTATAGTAGTATGTACAAAGAAGAAAGAAAAAAAAAACCACGGGTAGGTGGTATACAATTATGGATGGACTGCCGAGTGCCGACACAGAGGTAGCTACAGCCGTGGACTAACGTACTGTGTCTGCTGCTAATATAGACTGGATGATTGATAATGAGATGAAATCAATATATATATGTATGTATATATAATATCACTAGTACTGCAGCCGGACAGGTAGATAATATATTTATTAGGTAATGATGACTGATGACGGACCTGCTGGACACTGTCAGCTCAGCAGCACCGCAGACTGCTACAGTAAGCTACTATACTCTATAGTAGTATGTACAAAGAAGAAAGAAAAAAAAAAAAACACGGGTAGGTGGTATACAATTATGGATGGACTGCCGAGTGCCGACACAGAGGTAGCTACAGCCGTGGACTAACGTACTGTGTCTGCTGCTAATATAGACTGGATGATTGATAATGAGATGAAATCAATATATATATATATGTATGTATATATAATATCACTAGTACTGCAGCCGGACAGGTAGATAATATATTTATTAGGTAATGATGACTGATGACGGACCTGCTGGACACTGTCAGCTCAGCAGCACCGCAGACTGCTACAGTAAGCTATTATACTATAGTAGTATGTACAAAGAAGAAAGAAAAAGAAAAAAACCACGGGTAGGTGGTATACAATTATGGATGGACTGCCGAGTGCCGACACAGAGGTAGCTACAGCCGTGGACTAACGTACTGTGTCTGCTGCTAATATAGACTGGATGATTGATAATGAGATGAAATCAATATATATATATGTATGTATATATAATATCACTAGTACTGCAGCCGGACAGGTAGATAATATATTTATTAGGTAATGATGACTGATGACGGACCTGCTGGACACTGTCAGCTCAGCAGCACCGCAGACTGCTACAGTAAGCTATTATACTATAGTAGTATGTACAAAGAAGAAAGAAAAAGAAAAAAACCACGGGTAGGTGGTATACAATTATGGATGGACTGCCGAGTGCCGACACAGAGGTAGCTACAGCCGTGGACTAACGTACTGTGTCTGCTGCTAATATAGACTGGATGATTGATAATGAGATGAAATCAATATATATATATGTATGTATATATAATATCACTAGTACTGCAGCCGGACAGGTAGATAATATATTTATTAGGTAATGATGACTGATGACGGACCTGCTGGACACTGTCAGCTCAGCAGCACCGCAGACTGCTACAGTAAGCTATTATACTATAGTAGTATGTACAAAGAAGAAAGAAAAAGAAAAAAACCACGGGTAGGTGGTATACAATTATGGATGGACTGCCGAGTGCCGACACAGAGGTAGCTACAGCCGTGGACTAACGTACTGTGTCTGCTGCTAATATAGACTGGATGATTGATAATGAGATGAAATCAATATATATATGTATGTATATATAATATCACTAGTACTGCAGCCGGACAGGTAGATAATATATTTATTAGGTAATGATGACTGATGACGGACCTGCTGGACACTGTCAGCTCAGCAGCACCGCAGACTGCTACAGTAAGCTACTATACTCTATAGTAGTATGTACAAAGAAGAAAGAAAAAAAAAAAACACGGGTAGGTGGTATACAATTATGGATGGACTGCCGAGTGCCAACACAGAGGTAGCTACAGCCGTGGACTAACGTACTGTGTCTGCTGCTAATATAGAGTCTAGACTGGATGATAAATTATTGATAATGAGATGAAATCAATATAATATCACTAGTACTGCAGCCGGACAGGTACTATATATATTTATTATGTAATGACTGATGACGGACCTGCTGGACACTGTCAGGTCAGCACAGCACCGCAGACTGCTACAGTAAGCTACTATAGTAGTATGTATAAAGAAGAATGAAAAAAAAAAAAAACCACGGGTAGGTGGTATACAATATTATATATATATATATATATATTATATACAATTATATATATATATATATATATATTAAACTGGTGGTGATTGATTATTAAACTGGTGGTCACTTCAGGTCACGTTGCAACTTGCAACTAGTACTCCGAGGCCTAAGCAGACAGGGGCAGATGTATTAACCTGGAGAAGGCATAAGGAAGTGATAAACCAGTGATATGTGCAAGGTGATAAAGGCACCAGCCAATCAGCTCCAATATGTAAATTAACAGTTAGGATCTGATTGGCTGGTTCCTTTATCACCTTGCACATATCACTGGTTTATCACTTCCTTATGCCTTCCCCAGGTTAATACATCTGCCCCACAATCACAAAATATATTATTATGCTGGTGGTCAGTGTGGTCACAACAATGGCAGTGTGGCACTGACTCTGGCAGCAAAAGTGTGCACTGTACGTTATATGTACTCCTGAGTCCTGCTCTCAGACTCTAACTGCTCCCCACTGTCAGTGTCTCCCCCACAAGTCAGATAATACACTTACAGTCACACTATCTATTATCTAATCTAGTATAAATATCACTTCAGCAAGTAGTATAGTAGTATACAGTATAGTAGTACTCCTCCTAATAATGCTCCCCAAAATACTGTGTCTCTCTCTTCTCTAAACGGAGAGGACGCCAGCCACGTCCTCTCCCTATGACTCTCAATGCACGTGTGAAAATGGCGGCGACGCGCGGCTCCTTATATAGAATCCGAGTCTCGCGATAGAATCCGAGCCTCGCGAGAATCCGACAGCGTGATGATGACGTTCGGGCGCGCTCGGGTTAGCCGAGCAAGGCGGGAAGATCCGAGCCTGCTCGGACCCGTGTAAAAAACCTGAAGTTCGGGCGGGTTCGGATTCAGAGGAACCGAACCCGCTCATCTCTAATTGAAACACAAGGATAGATGCTACCTATTGTAATATGGTCCACCAGATTGCTAAATTCTTAATGGGTTGTATGATATGATCGCCAAGCAATGTTGGAAGACAAAATATGTGAGGTTATGTGGACTGTGCAGAGAGGATGTAATTAGATAGGGAAGCATCAAGGTTATGCGGGTGGGTCTGGAATCTGATAGGCTTGTCTGAAGAGGTGAGTTTTCAGGGAATGTTTAAAGGTTTGGATGGCTGCTATATTACTTCATGTAATATAGCAGCCATACTAATGATTTCGTGACTCAGTGGGAGGTGCCAGGTGCAATCAGTCAATCAGAAGCAGCAGAACATCATCATCACTGTATATTTTGTACCAGGGATCGAGCACCCGAAAAGAGATTCTCCTCCTAACAACCACATAAAGCATGTGCCCATATTATGTCAGACATACATGTTTCTAACCATTTATTATGCTTGGAAAATACACATTGGGTGTTACTGTAGGTAAAAATGAAATGTAAAAAACCTGTCTACTGCACAGGTACAACACTCAGGCCCGGCAACAGGGAACCAAGGAACAGAGGGGCCCCAAAGCTATGCCGCTTAGTGCCCGGCAGGAATGCAAGATGTCTTGTCCAATGAGAGTGAGAAGGAAATGCAAGGAAGAGTGACTTTTGGTGCGGCCTATAGGGCAGTGAGCTGCAGGCGGTGTTGGCACGGCCTCAGAGTGACAGCATCCTCTCACACACAGTGAGTGCATGCTCTTCCGGGTCCCAATTTGTGCAGGCAGTTACGGGACATGGCAGCAGCTCCACTTGACAGGACTCCTGTGCCCTGAGCCAGCCTCTTCTGGTGGGTTGTGAGGGCCACATGGTGCCTGTTGTGCAGTGTTTGGGTCTGGGTACTGGGGAATGCAGAGCAGGTGAGTTCTTCTCGGGATAAGAGTGGTGTGGAGAGGGGATATAGGCACACTGAGCATGAGCTTTGGGATGGGGTGGGGGAGCTGGGAATGCAGCATGGAGTCAATGGGGAGAGACAGACTGTGGGGTGTGTGTGAAGGAGGAGAGAGGGAGATTCAGACTGTGGTGTGTGTGGGGGAGAAAGGAGAGATATACATATATGTACTGTCCCACCCAGAGCTCACACCTTTGCAAAGGTGAGGGTGGGTCATATTCACATCTACTGTAAACTGACATGTTCACTGTAATATTGGTGTGAGACAAATTTTATGTATCACTTTAAGAAATACATTGTATCAATAAAACAATGTTTGATTGTTATCTTTTTCTTGAGTGATATTTTTGGTGACAGGGTTCATTCCAGGTTATCCTGAAGTCACTCAGCTAAAAAAAGACCCTTGATGAATTCAACATCGGATTGGCTCGTTAAGATTAATTCATCTGTATTTAAAGTTCTGAATTGAACTTTCAGTATCGTATATACTAGCACACTTGGATATTGTTTTATTTTATGTGATTTGTAAGGTTCCCACTGACAGGGGTTCCATCCTTAGTGCTGCTTTGTCACAGCGCAAAACAGGAGTATTTTGTTTCTTTATATGTAATATATATATATATATATATATATACTGTACATGTATATATCTATATATATCTGGGGCGGCCCCAGAGATATCTCTGTACCGGGTCCCGAGATTGACAACACAACACCTAACAACACTCATGTTGAACACAGCGCAAAACAGGAGTATTTTGTTTCTTTATATATCAAATATATTTATATATATATAATGTATATATATATATATATATATATATATATATACTGTACATGTATATATCTATATATATCTGGGGCGGCCCCAGAGATATCTCTGTACCGGGTCCCAAGATTGACAATACAACACCTGACAACACTCATGTTGAAAAAATAAGAATTCCAAAAACATGCACTGAAAAACACAACATACAAATGGAGCTGCGCTCATCGCAAACGAGCACTCCCGGCGTGACTAGGCGTTCCGTCTGCCTAGTCACGCCGGGAGTGCACAGAGACGCTCCCATTCAGAGCGTCCCTGTCCAGGCATGCGAATGGAGACGCTCCCATTCAGAGCGTCCCTGTCCAGGCATGCGAATGGAGTTCGCCCAGGTGGACGGGGATGCCCTCGGTGATAGGCGCGCCCGAGACGGAGCCATGACTAGTATGGCTCCATCTGTATCTATGCACTAGAGATGAGCGGGTCCAGATCTCCGAGAACCGGACACACCTGAACTTCCCGATCAGGGCCAGGATCTGAGTCTGGCTTGGGTTTTCCCGTCTGACTCGGATCCCAAAACGAAGCAAAACGCCATCTTCCTGCTGTTGGTTTCTCTGTGGTTTTGGATTCTAAAAAGGTCCCCGGTGATCACGCCATCATCACTTCAGCTGTGGAGCTTGTAGCGAGAGGAGGATGCAGTGGTTTAATTAGGGAGTAGGTGCTATGGGGCCCGGGCTGCTTAGAGGACCTGCTGCTCCCCCTGCACTCATTCATGGGCTGCATCCCAGGTACGTAGCTACCATTCACCGCCACTAAGAACGGGTGCTGCTGACATCATAAATCCCCGTTCCCCTAAGGCAGTGCAGCCGCATGGAGGATGCAGCAAGGGGGAGGGCTACCTGGCCGGCTCCAAATGCCGCGATTTGCAGGTAATTAGGGGGAGGGGACTAATGTTTGGAAGTGCCCTGCCACATCAGAGACTTCTGCTTGCTCCCCCTTCCTCTTGACTCTCCCTCTCTCCCTGCCTCTCTCTCTCTATGAAACCCTCTCTCTCCCTCCTTGACTCCCCACTCTCTTTCTCTCTCTCCCCATTACACCCTTCTTGTATCTTTCTCTCCTGAGGGGCATTGTAGTGACAATGGCTGGGGGGGGGGGGGGGACTTTCAAGATCTTGCTATGGGGCCTGCAAACTTCTAGTTATGCCCCTGAGTGGGCGTGCCCATGCTGTGTCTGTCCAGGCGTGCGGTTGTGTTGTCCATCAAGGAGCTGGGGCTGCTGTGTCCTCCAGGAGTGCTCTGTCCATGCTGTGTCCATCCATACAGGAGCTGCATGTTGTGTGCTCCAGGGGTGATCTGTCAATCTAAGGGTGCTATGCTCCAGAGTAAAGAAAAAAGAAAAAAATATATAATAAAAAATTATATAATTTATGACTGGTGGTTCTGCCTCTTATGATGGTGTAAGCCCTTCTCCCTGTGGAAATGTCACAAAAATTAAACTCGTCAAGGCACAGGAACCAACTGTGTGCTCAGAAACATAACTAATCCCAGAGGAGAGTCTAAAGCTGGGTATACATGGAAAGACCGAAAGACAAAATCTTTCACTTTCAGCTTCCTGCTCCCGACTCAATGATCTAACGTGTACACATGGAAAGATCTAGCCAAATCTTTAAGTCTTTCAAAGATCTTGCATAGATGGTTTTTGGCTCCAATTTTTATATTTTCTTAGTGGCTAGATGACATCATCTAGCCAAAATCGTTCATCGTTCATACACACTGTGTAGACAGTGAACGATCTAGCCTAAATTGACCTTGCTGCACAGTCAATCAACGATTTTGTCATTTACCTGCGGGAGCACGCATAGTGAACGATCTAGCCTGTACACACAGAACAATATTATCGTTTAACAATCTATAGTTGGCTAGATCGTCCTGTGTGTACCCATATTTAGGGCTAGATGCATCATCGCTTGTAGAGTGATAGAATGGAGAAAGAAAAGTATCAGCCAGTCAGCTCCTAACTTCCATGTCACAGGCGGTGTTTGAAAAATGGCAGTTAGGAGTGGATTGGCTTGTACTTTTCCACTCTCCATTTTACCACTTTCCAGGCGATGATGCATCTGGCATTAAGTGTGCCCATGGGTGCCATGTGTGAGCATGATGGAGTAAGTCTCCTTCCACCATTTGTGCGCCCTCTGCGAATGTGGGGATGAGCAGCACAAGTCAACATGCTGACATAGATATTGAGGATGCTTCTGTGGAAGTGCACCAGGATGAGGAGGATATTTGTGTAGCGGATGCTAATAAGGATGTTGATAATGAGGATGATGATGATGAGTATGTTGTTTGTGTAAATCAAGAACCATTGGAAACAGTTGTTGCCCATGATACGAAAAAGACCATTGGCACACAGAAATCCACCCCTTATGTGTGGAACTATTTCTACCCAAATCTGGACAACTTTCAAGCCATCTGTACCCTTTGTAAAGCCATAGTAAGTAAATGTAGGGACCTTAACCATCTAGGAACTTCCTCCCTGTTACGTCACCTGCAGCGCATTCATCAAACTTTTTTGACAAATTCAGAAACTTTGTCTAAAAACGTAACATCTAGTCCAGCGTCCCCTAATTCCCTTCACTCTGTTCGATCCAAGTGCCTGCAATCTTCACCACCGACACCTTCAACGTAAATATCCTCAATCAAGGACAATTCCATCTAGCACCTCTTTTCTTTGCATCATGCGCTGTTCGGAGCATTGCTGACTTGTGTACACAAAAAAACTATTTCATAGTTTATTAAACTGCCACCCTGTCTGCCACTACAGTGCCATACTGTTTCCTAGATGTGCCATGTTGGAAGTTTAAGTGCCACATGTTTGTGCAACCTTTTGACCTAAACTGGATGAAAACAATATTGTGAGATAAGTAGAGGTCAATATTGACTGGTAATAAATGTTATTGAGGTTAATAATACTGTAGGAACAAAGGGCTTGATTCAGACCTGATCACTGTTGTGTGATTTTGCAAGGCGGACAATTATTGAACGACTGTGCATGCATACGGATTGTAATGCGCACGCGCAAGGCCAAACTGCAAAAGAATCCAGCAAATTTTTTGAGGGGTGTGTGTGTGTGTGTGTGTGTGTGTGTGTGTGTGTGTGTGTGTATGTGTGTGTGTGTGTGTGTGTGTGTGTGTGTCTGTGTGTTTTATGTTGGTGTTTTGTGGTGGATTAAATGGTAACATATATTATAAATGTATTTATAGAAGAGTAAACATGTTATATTAATGTGTCAACTTAAAACACTTCTTAGGCAAGTATCAACATGCCCACTTGGGAGATTTAACACTGGGATTATCTGGGGAATTAACATTTTATGTTTACAAAATCAGTTTAATTAAAAACATTCTGCATGAATGACTTCAGATGGTAGTTAGACAATACAGATGACCCATGCCGTCTGGAGCCCGGAATGCCACGTTGCCTGAGATTGTCAGTGTTGTCTCGCTAGAGCAGGGCATCAGAATTGTCACATTAAGAAATAATATAAAACTCCCAGCAATTAGGGAAGGGTTCTTTACTTAGTAAATCATATTAGTTTCAGAATTTCTTGGAATATCATGAACTAAACATATTTTTTATGATTTTAGACTGCGATTTAACTCAATGTGATTTGCTGCAGTATCAATGCAAATGGAGTTTTGACTTCTATGTGGTGTTGTTAGGCGAGAGGTTTGTGGTTGTAAGTCGCAGCATATCACAGAGATGGGCATCAGTTATGTTTGATCTCCGGCATTAGGGTCAGGAGAGTGGGTGGTATGGATCGGAAAGTGATGAGTTAGGACAGAGTGAGAACAAACATCTGCTATGACACAGCAATGATCTGTGTAAGGCTGTAAGGATTTAGTCATGTGCATGGCTCTACAATGGCTTACTGCTTGTCACCAACATCACTACCGAGGTCACACCCTTAAGGCCTGGTAGTAATCCCCATTACGTGCTAAACTACCAGGGGCAGGCCACTCCAACATGCGAACTGTGGTCCTGGCAGTATGCTGGAGTGCAGCATGTGGTAAGCTTCTTGTGGCCAGTGGACCGCACTTTGGTTGCCTGTTTTCTAGAGCAAATGAAATAATTTGGGCACGCAACTAGCCATTTGCTTTTTTACTGACACACTACCTCCTTTCCCTGCAGTTACCTTATTTCTCTGACTGCAAGAAGGAGAGTGCAGTATCACACATATCTCCTCGGCATTGTATAAGCGGGTTAGGGGTGGAATCCCGGTGGCCTGGATCCTGGAGGTTAGAATACCTACACCAGAATCCTGGCCGTGGGGCGAGTGCTAAAAACCCCTTGCAGGCTCGCTGCGCTCGTCATGCTGCGATCGCCATGCTGCGGCCACGGTGGCTCGCTGCGTTTGCCACAGGTTCTATTCCCACTCTATGGGGTGTCATGGACACCCACGAGTGGGATATGTCAGCATTCTCTGCAGTCAGGATCCCGGCTTCGGTATTCTGTCCGCTGGGATATTAACTACATCCCGTATAAGCACAGCAGCAGCTGCCAGCAGAAGAGTAAAGATATACACTACATTGTCAAAAGAAAGCAGACATCTCTTATGACAGAGGTTCTTAAACGTGGTCCTCAAGGCTCCCCTACAATCCAGGTTTTCAGTTTATCCATGCTTGGCCACAGTTTACGTAATTAGCACCTCAGTCAGGGTGATTTAACCATCAGTGCTGAGCCATGGATATGCCTAAAATCTGGACCATTGGTGTGCCTTGAGGAACGTATTTGAGAACCTCTGTTTGATGAGATAAAATCAAACATAGGGGTCTATTTAATAAGCCTTGGATGGAGATAAAGTCAGCGGAGATAAAGTACCAGCCAATCAGCCCCTAACTGTCATTTTTCAAACCCAGTCTGTGACATGTCAGTTAGGAGCGGATTGGCTGGTACTTTCTCCGTGGACTTTAGCTCCATCTAAGGCTTAGTAAATAGACCCCATAGAACAGGGATGGGGAAACTTTGGCCCTCCGGCTGTTGTTGAACTACACATCCCAGCATGCCCTGCTACAGGTTTGCTATTTGGCCATGCTAAAACTGTTGCAGGGTATGCTGTGATGTGTAGTTCAACAACAGCTGGGGGGGCAAAGGTTCCCCATCCCTGCCATAGAAGCATGCAACCTACATATTCCTACATTAGCACTAGAATGGCCAAGACATTTTCATAGGATGCCATATTTCAGAGAAGTCACTGATTTTTTTTTGCCTTCCTAGAGATGCCTTAGTCAACTGTAAGCATTGCTATGTTTCAGCCGGAACATGCAGAAACTCTCTCCTTAAATATGACATCATCAGGAACTGGGTTCCTGAACCTGTCCTGGGCCAAATTTATTTTTCATAAGTTACGTTTTATTTTAAAGTCCATTTTGAGTGCATTCTTTTATAAAAACTATCATCTAAATATCTATAACTTTTTTAATAGCTCCACCCCCAGACACGTAGTTCATGAACCTATTTTTCCAGAAAAATAGTACTGACTGTAAGTACTGTTATTATGGATTGCAAATGTCTAGGGACTGCAACAGCTCAGCTGGGAAGAGATAGACCACAAGAAATCAAAGAATGGAACCTCAGTGTGCTTGAAACAATATCAGCACAAGAACAGTTCATCAGAAATTTTACAGATTGGTTTTTGATGGACAAAGAGCTGCACACAAACCAAGTACACAATGGAAAAACATTCTCTGGAGTGACAATCACCAGATTCCGCAGAGGAATCTGGTATGACAGATGCCAAAAGAATACTTCCTGCCCAAATCCAAACTGCCAATTGTAAAGTTTGAATGAGAAATAATAATAGCCTGGGGCAGTTTTTCATGGTTTGGTCTGGGCCCTTTAGTTCTAGGGAAAGGAAGCCTTATTGAACAGCATATAATGCCATTTTACAGAATTGTACGCTTCTGACTTTGTGGCAGTCCTGCATTGTCTGACCTTACTAATGTAGTACCACGCTACAGAGTCCCCAAGTAACTGTTTATGAGGCTTTTATCCCCCTTATTGAACTATCTGCTGCCGACCATGCGAATCACTGGCGCTGCCAGGGTTACCAAATGGTTCTCCCCATAACTGATGACTGTAGCAGTAACGCAAAGGGCTTTAGGACCCAGAGGAGAGCAGGTGCGGAGTACAGAGAGCAGGAGGACAGCTGTGTGGCAGTTGGTTGACCACTGAACTGGGAGGCATAGCCTAGAGAGCAGAAACTGAAAAAAGGCGGAGTTATCGCTCTGTGGGAGAGTTGTGGTGAAAAAAAGGAGAGCTGAGGAGAGAACGCACGCTTCGAAAAGAGCCCTGCCGAGTGTTGTGAGGAGGCAGAGGAAGCCACCGATGTGCTGCCAGAAAGCTACTGATGTGTGACTGAGTGAGAGAGAGAGCTGCCGCAGATGGAGCAGTGCTGACCGGTCCATGGTGAGTCATCCCAGGAGGTGTGAGGTGCCGAGCTGCACGCAGCTAAAGTGATTGGAGCAGCAGGTGATCTCCACATGTACTGAGCATGCATGTGAGCTGAGGGAGCAATATGGAGAGACCTATTGTGATCTTAAGGGAGTTAAGTAGGAGTCAGAGACACTTCTCCTGTCAGACACAGGAATTCAGTACCTGTCATTCCCAGTAACAGCCAGCTAATAGTAACAGCTCCTTAGCCAAAAAGACATTCCCAGCCAGCAAGAGACGTATACCGACATAATACTGCATTGACTGAGGACAGTGAGGTTGTATTTCTAGACAGTCAGCTGCAGAAGAGAGCAGACTGCCAGTGGAGAGCCTAGTCAGCTAGCCTCAGCCCATTGTTCCCATTAAGCAGGGAAGACTATACTACTTTTAGGACCCTGCCACGCAGAGAGAGACTTGTAGCTGCAGCAGTCACAGGGAGACCCTGACATCTATTTGGACTTATTACCCCTGCATGAATAGACTTAGCCAGCAGGTGTCTGCACAAGCTTAGTTCACTTCTCCTGAGCACAATTAACCTTGAGGCTGTATTTCTTTTCCAATTCATTGCCTGAACTGCATCACCTGTTATGACTCACTGATAACCGTCAGCTCTCATATGCTTGCCTATAATACCAAGGAACCGTACTGCTTAATCCTACTTACTGCTTTGAAAACTACTTTAACCTACATGCTATCTTCTGCTTTATGACTGTACTTCCTACTGCATGCTGGTTCTAAGGCTAAGGATTTGCACCACACTGCTCGTTGCTTCTCAATCTTCTTTATACACTGATTCACCACTGCCCAGGACCTAGTAGGGGAACAGTTATTATCTTTTAGGCAGCAGACTTTATTTATGAGGGACATCGACATATTCACAGGTGTCCCAGGTTCAGAGACTGAGCCATAGAGAGCTCTAGCCGCCACCCTGTGGACAGTTTAGAGTACTACAGCATTATTCTTCTTGAAAGTATATCTCACCTGCATTGTTGTGGCTGTTATGTCATGTCAGGTTCATTGAAAGTGCATGTGCCCATTGTGTAACTTTTTGACAGGTAATGTTATATCACAAATTCTTGCAAAGCTTAACCAAGTTAAATTCACAGCGGTGACCAGTTATTCTGCCTGTCAAATAAATATTCAGTCACCATCCTAACGTGTGGCAATTATTGAGGGTTCTCTGGGGGTCCTGATCCTTCTGCCTGAAGCCACTAGGTAAGATCTGGAAGAAGCAGATATCATCGGGGATCAGCTACAGCCAACATCAGCACTGACACTTCACTACCACCTACTTACCTTACTTTGGTAGCATCACACTAATACTTTTGTGGCCAATATAGTATCTGTTTTGGAGCGCGATGTTTACTTGTCCACATACTTTTGGCCATGTATTGTAGAGTATTTTCCTATATATCTTCCCTTTTCTCACCGCCAGACCCCACTCTATTCTATCGCTAGCAAAAGGACTTCAGCACAAGGAATTGGAGTAACATGGCGCTCCATCCTGCATTGACTAGGGAGGCAAAAACGTTGTAGAACCTTCTCTCAGTGGCTTTTAGATTGTCATCATCTGAGACGAGGTTCTCACCTTGCCTCTTGGGGATCACGCCACTGCTATTTGCTCAGTCTATGTTGCTGCAATTTTGGGAGAATCTTTTCCAGTTAGGTCAGCAGCTGGGAGCTTGTTTCTGGATGCAGAAAAAAAATAAGATTTTACTTACCGGTAAATCTATTTCTCGTAGTCCGTAGTGGATGCTGGGGACTCCATAAGGACCATGGGGATAGACGGGCTCCGCAGGAGACATGGGCACTTTAAGAAATAATTTAGGTTCTGGTGTGCACTGGCTCCTCCCTCTATACCCCTCCTCCAGACCTCAGTTAGAGAAACTGTGCCCAGAAGAGCTGACAGTACAAGGAAAGGATTTTGGTAATCCAGGGCAAGATTCATACCAGCCACACCAATCACACCGTATAACAAGTGAAAACAACCAGTTAACAGTATGATAAACAACAGAGCATCAGGTCAACCCTGATGCAACCATAACATAACCCTTATTGAATCAATAACTATATACAAGTATTGCAGAAGAAGTCCGCACTTGGGACGGGCGCCCAGCATCCACTACGGACTACGAGAAATAGATTTACCGGTAAGTAAAATCTTATTTTCTCTAACGTCCTAGTGGATGCTGGGGACTCCGTAAGGACCATGGGGATTATACCAAAGCTCCCAAACGGGCGGGAGAGTGCGGATGACTCTGCAGCACCGATTGAGCAAACACAAGGTCCTCCTCAGCCAGGGTATCAAACTTGTAAAACTTTGCAAAAGTGTTTGAACCTGACCAAGTAGCCGCTCGGCAAAGCTGTAATGTCGAGACCCCTCGGGCAGCCGCCCAAGAAGAGCCCACCTTCCTAGTGGAATGGGCCTTAACTGATTTTGGCAGCGGCAATCCAGCCGCAGAATGAGCCTGCTGAATCGTGTTACAGATCCAGCGAGCAATAGTCTGCTTTGAAGCAGGAGCACCAAGCTTGTTGGAAGCATACAGGATAAACAAAGACTCTGTTTTCCTGACCCTAGCCGTTTTGGCTACATAAACCTTCAAAGCCCTGACCACATCAAGTAACTCGGAATCCTCCAAGTCAGTAGTAGCCACAGGCACCACAATAGGTTGGTTTATATGAAAGGATGAAACCACTTTCGGCAGAAATTGTGGACGGGTCCGCAATTCTGCTCTATCCGCATGGAAAACCAGATAGGGGCTTTTATGTGACAAAGCCACCAACTCTGACACACGCCTAGCCGAAGCCAAGGCTAAAAGCATGACCACCTTCCACATGAGATATTTCAACTCCACCGTTTTGAGTGGTTCAAACCAGTGGGATTTCAGGAAACTCAACACCACGTTAAGATCCCAAGGTGCCACTGGAGGCACAAAAGGGGGCTGAATATGCAGCACTCCCTTAACAAATATCTGAACTTCAGGAAGAGAAGCCAACTCTTTTTGAAATAAAATGGATAGGGCCGAAATCTGGACCTTAATGGAACCCAATTTTAGGCCCAAATTCACTCCGGACTGTAGGAAGTGAAGGAAACGGCCCAGCTGGAATTCCTCCGTAGGCCTCACACCAAGCAACATATTTTCGCCATATACGGTGATAATGTTGAGCTGTCACGTCCTTCCTAGCCTTTATCAGCGTAGGAATGACCTCACCCGGAATGCCTTTCTCTGCTAGGATCCGGCGTTCAACCGCCATGCCGTCAAACGCAGCCGCGGCAAGTCTTGGAACAGACAGGGCCCCTGTTGCAACAAGTCCTGTCTTAGAGGAAGAGGCCACGGGTCCTCTGTGAGCATTTCTTGCAGATCTGGATACCAAGTCCTTCTTGGCCAATCTGGAACAATGAGTATTGTTCTCACGCCTCTTTTTCTTATTATCCTCAGCACCTTGGGTATGAGAGGAAGAGGAGGAAATACGTAGACCGACTGGAACACCCACAGTGTCACCAGGGCGTCTACAGCTATCGCCTGAGGGTCTCTTGACCTGGCGCAATACCTCTGTAGCTTTTTGTTGAGGCGGGATGCCATCATGTCCACCTGTGGCAGTTCCCACCGACTTGTAATCTGTGCGAAGACTTCCTGATGAAGTCCCCATTCTCCCGGGTGGAGGTCGTGTCTGCTGAGGAAGTCTGCTTCCCAGTTGTCCACTCCCGGGATGAACACTGCTGACAGTGTGCTTACGTGATTCTCCGCCCAGCGAAGAATTCTGGTGGCTTCCGCCATCGCCACTCTGCTCCTTGTGCCGCCTTGGCGGTTTACATGAGCCACTGCGGTGATGTTGTCTGACTGAATCAGAACCGGTTGGTCGCGAAGCAGGGTCTCCGCTTGACGTAGGGCGTTGTATATGGCCCTTAGTTCCAGGATGTTGATGTGAAGGCAAGTCTCTTGACTTGACCACAGACCTTGGAAATTTCTTCCCTGTGTGACTGCACCCCAACCTCGGAGGCTTGCGTCCGTGGTCACCAGGACCCAGTCCTGAATGCCGAATCTGCAGCCCTCGAGAAGGTGAGCGCTCTGCAGCCACCACAGGAGTGATACCCTGGCCCTGGGGGATAGGGTGATTAACCGATGCATCTGAAGATGTGATCCGGACCACTTGTCCAGTAAGTCCCATTGAAAAGTCCTCACATGGAACCTGCTGAAGGGAATGGCCTCGTATGATGCCACCATCTTTCCCAGGACACGAGTCCAGTGATGCACTGACACCTGTTTTGGTTTTAATAGGTTCCTGACCAGTGTCATGAGTTCCTGAGCTTTCTCCATCGGGAGATAAACCCTTTTCTGGTCTGTGTCTAGAATCATGCGCAGGAAAGGCAGACGAATCGTAGGAACCAACTGCGACTTTGGAATATTTAGAATCCAGCCATGTTGCCGTAACACTTCCAGAGAAAGTGCTACACTGATCAGCAACTGCTCTCTTGATCTCGCTTTTATGAGGAGATCGTCCAAGTATGGGATAATTGTGACTCCTTGCTTCCGCAGGAGTACCATCATTTCCGCCATTACCTTGGTAAATATTCTCGGTGCCGTGGAGAGCCCAAACGGCAACGTCTGAAATTGGTAATGACAATCTTGTACCACAAATCTGAGGTACGCCTGATGAGGTGGATAAATGGGGACATGAAGGTATGCATCCTTTATGTCCAGAGACACCATAAAATCCCCCCCTTCCAGGCTTGCGATGACCGCTCTCAGCGATTCCATCTTGAACTTGAACCTTTTCAGGTATATGTTCAGGGATTTTAAATTCAATATGGGTCTGACCGAACCGTCCGGTTTCGGGACTACAAACATGGTCGAATAATAACCCCTTCCTTGTTGAAGGAGGGGAACCTTGACTACCACCTGTTGAAGATACAATTTGTGAATTGCAGTTAACACTATTTCCCTCTCGTGGGGGGAAGCTGGCAGGGCCGATTTGAGGTATCGGTGCGGGGGCTTCTCCTCGAATTCCAGCTTGTATCCCTGAGACACAATATCTATTGCCCAGGGATCCAACTGGGAGTGAAATTTCGAAGACGTGCCCCCACCGAGCCTAGCTCCGCTTGTGGAGCACCAGCCTCATGCGGTGGATTTTGTAGAGGCCGGGGAGGACTTCTGTTCCTGGGAACTAGCTGTGTTGTGTAGCTTCTTTCCTCTGCCCCTGCCTCTGGCAAGAAAGGACGCACCTCGGACTTTCTTGTTTTTCTGTGATCGAAAGGACTGCATTTGATAATACGGTGCTCTCTTAGGCTGTGAGGAAACATATGGCAAAAAATTTGACTTTCCAGCAGTAGCTGTGGAGACTAGGTCCGAGAGACCCTCCCCAAACAATTCACAAAATGGAAAGCTGCTCAATCAGATTGTAATGTCACTCAGGTGCTAAAAGGGGAGGGGTAATTCTGGGTAGGAAAAAAAACTGTGTTCCCTAATGCACACCGAGTGAATAATATTACTACATAATAATAGTCAGATTATACGGAGATCTTAGTTGCGTATATCTGCAGATATAGGGTTAAGCCCCCAGGCCGATCGACAAGGCTTCTCCGTCACTGGGGGTCCCTAATACTAGGTATGGGCCTGGGGTGCAGGACCCCACGATGTCGGCACAGGTCGGCCACCCCAGGTCAGCACACAGGTGAAAATTAATAGGGGTTAATAAGAAGCACAGAAGTGCTATGTAAGTGGTGTGATTAAAATAATATATACAAAGTGATAGGAAAATAATAAGTGTTAATAAAGTGTTAGGGTGTGCCGACCTGAAGCAGCCCAGCCATACCGACACAGGGGCCACCGCACCCCACACCCACCCCATAAATAATTACAAATATATCTGGGTTAAATTCCCAGTGTAAGGCCACATGGTAATGGCACCTACAGCATCTGAGAGCCAGCTTACCTGGGGATACCCCTGGCTTCCCCTATGGCACTTGAGTCGGCATCACCTGTCCATTGCCGAGTCCACAGGACCCTTCTGGGAGAAATTGACATAGCATTTATTCTAGAACCCAGTAGACTAATGTCTCTTTGAGCATCTCTCATATATAGGACAGCGTCTTTAATATGCCCCAAGGTCAACAATATAGTATCCTTGCCTAAGGTATCAATTTCCTCAGACACGGCATTCGTCCATGCTGCTACAGCACTACACACCCAGGCCGACGCGATCGCCGGCCTCAGTAAGGTACCTGAATGTGTATAAATGGACTTCAGGGTAACCTCCTGTTTGCGATCCGCAGCATCTTTGAGGGAAGCCGTATCCTGTGACGGCAGGGCTACCTTCTTGGATAAGCGTGTTAAAGCTTTGTCCACCTTAGGGGAGGATTCCCAGCGTAACCTGTCCGTTGGCGGGAAAGGATACGCCATAAGAATCCTTTTGGAAATCTGCAGTTTTTTATCTGGAGATTCCCAAGCCTTTTCACATAACTCATTTAGCTTGTGTGAGGGGGGAAAGGTTACCTCCGGCTTCTTTTCCCCATACATATGTACCCTCTTGTCAGGGACTGGGATTTCCTCTGTGATGTGCAACACATCCTTAATTGCTATAATCATATAACGGATGGATTTAGCCAATTATGGCTGTAACTTTGCATCATCGTAATCGACACTGGAGTCAGAATCCATGTCGGTATCTGTGTCAACAATTTGGGATAGTGGGCGCTTCTGAGACCCTGACGGCCTCTGCGACATAGGATCAGGCACGGGTTGGGACCCTGACTGTCCTGAGGCTTCAGCTTTTTCTAACCTTTTATGCAAGGAATTAACATTATCATTTAAAACCTTCCACATATCCATCCAATCAGGTGTCGGCGCCGTCGGCGGAGACACCACATTCATTTGCTCCCGCTCTGCTTCCACATAGCCTTCCTCATCAGACATGTCGACACAAGTGTACCGACACACCACACACACAGGGAATGCCCATTTTGAAGACAGTTCCCCCACCAGGCCCTTAGGAGAGACAGAGAGAGAGTATGCCAGCACACACCCCAGTGCTATAAACCCAGGAATAACACAGTAACTTAATGTTAACCCAGTAGCTGCTGTTTATATATTGTTTTCTGCGTCTAATTATGTGCCCCCCCCTCTCTTTTTACCCTCTTCTACCGTGTATCTGCAGGGGAGAGCCTGGGGAGCTTCCTCTCAGCGGAGCTGTGGAGAAAAAATGGCGCTGGTGAGTGCTGAGGAAGAAGCTCCGCCCCCTCGGCGGCGGGCTTCTGTCCCGCTTAAATATGCAATTTGTTGGCGGGGGCTCATACATATATACAGTGCCCAGCTGTATATATGTTAAACTTTTGCCAAAAAAGGTCCCAAATGCTGCCCAGGGCGCCTCCCCCTAGCCCTGCACCCTTACAGTGACCGGAGTATGGCCCTCATTCCAAGTTGTTCGCTCGCAAGCTGCTTTTAGCAGCATTGCACACGCTAAGCCGCCGCCTACTGGGAGTGAATCTTAGCTTATCAAAATTGCGAACGAAAGATTAGCAGAATTGCGAAGACACTTCTTAGCAGTTTCTGAGTAGCTCCACACTTACTCGGCAACTGCGATCAGTTCAGTCAGTTTCGTTCCTGGTTTGACGTCACAAACACACCCAGCGTTCGCCCAGACACTCCCCCGTTTCTCCAGCCACTCCCGCGTTTTTCCCAGAAACTGTAGCGTTTTTTCACACACACCCATAAAACGGCCAGTTTCCGCCCAGAAACACCCACTTCCTGTCAATCACATTACGATCACCAGAACGAAAAAAAAACCTCGTAATGCCGTGAGTAAAATTCCTAACTGCATAGCAAATTTACTTGGCGCAGTGCGAACATTGCGCATGCGCAATTAGCGGAAAATCGCTGCGATGCGAAGAAAATTACCAAGCGAACAACTCGGAATGACCACCTATGTGAGGTGTGTGGGAGCAATGGCGCACAGCTGCAGTGCTGTGCGTTACCTCAGTGAAGAACGGAGTCTTCTGCCGCCTGTGAAGTCTTCTTTGCTTCTCATACTCACCCGGCTTCTGTCTTCCGGCTCTGTGAGGGGGACGGCGGCGCGGCTCTGGGATCGGACGGCGAGGGTGAGATCCTGCGTACGATCCCTCTGGAGCTAATGGTGTCCAGTAGCCTAAGAAGCAGGACCTAGCTTCAGAGAGTAGGGCTGCTTCTCTCCCCTCAGTCCCACAATGCAGGGAGTCTGTTGCCAGCAGAGCTCCCTGAAAATAAAAAACCTAACAAAATACTTTCTCTCAGCAAACTCAGGAGAGCTCACTGAAAAGCACCCAGCTCGTCTGGGCACAGTATCAACACACCAGTGCACACCAGAACCTAAATTATTTCTTAAAGTGCCCATGTCTCCTGCGGAGCCCGTCTATCCCCATGGTCCTTACGGAGTCCCCAGCATCCACTAGGACGTTAGAGAAATAGTACTTTTTTATCCAAACCATCCAGTAAGATTGTGGTGGAGGAGTCTAAATATAATCAACTGCACACGATATAATGGGAAACATTTTAAGCAAAAAGTAATTACATAGCTAACTTTCACAATTTGGCAATATATATGTAGGGCAAAATTGGATAAATATCAGCTGCTCTGGAATGAAGTTAAATGATCAATTTGCAAGTGGGCTTTGGCTGTTGGTGGGTTGAGTTGTTTAGTACTACAGGGCTCTCTGTTGTGATACTCCCACAATGCTGCTGTTTGGTTACAGGGGTTAAATGTTGGCTGTAAATAAAATCCTACTCTCCTACTCTCATGGAATGCCAGGGATATTTCAGAATGTTAGGGAGCTCTTCTGGATTCCCGAGTAGACCAGCCTACCAGATCCTCCCACTTCCCCCGAAAAGTGGCCAGTGTGGGGATCAATGGCGGATTTGCAGCACCATGTCTCCATACCCCCAATCCAGCAAGCATGATTAAATCATGGCAAATCATACAAGAATTTACTTGAATTGCAACTAGACAAAACTGCAAAAGGATATAATTTTATTTATCACTTAGTCATTACAACTACAGTGTGCTGGCTACACACAGCGATGCAATATGCTGCTCAGCAATAACCACAAACTACAGTACAGTAGGTTTGCGGTAACATCCAAGCGACATACACCATTGCTGTCTGTGTGCATAGCATGGCTGGTACAACATAGGGACAAATGAGAAATACTGCAGTTCAGTGCGGTTGTTGTTTTTTTGGAGTTGTGTTGCATTTGGAAGACCCTTAAGGTGGAATTAACCTTTAATTGCTTGTCTCTTATTGAGAATGCTCAGTTCTCGAGTGAGATCATAGTAAATGAGATAAAAGTGCTATAAAAACAGCTATCACTGGGTTAGAATATTATAAATAATTAAAAACAAAAACACACTAGACGAAAACAAAGTGCCAACAGATTTATTACTTTTTGTACAAAGTATAAAATGTTTCCCTAACATTTCTATTGAACTTATAATTTATGCAAGCAGCAGGTTTTTTTTCTGAGGTATTTTTATACAGTAAACAAAACATCTCCTTAATAAATAAAAACACTCTAAGGCAATGTTTAAAATTCTAAACAAGGTCAACAATAAGAGGGCTTCTCTTTAGAATTACAGACAACAGCAGCTGTCTTACATGTCTTCAACATATATTTCAAATGTTCCACAAATGTTTTTATGCAGAAATACATACACCGTAGGAAATAAGAGTAGAATTGCTCAGCAATTGGAAAAAGCACAAACACTTTATATAAAGGTTCCATTTCTATTTACATTAAGGCTCCTTTCAATTCTTGGAAAAGGAACCAGTCATTGATCAAAAATAATTTTTATAATGTAAATTGATGTACCACTTCTATTAAATATTTTATAGGGTTCATACTGCTGACAACATAAAATATATTGATTTTGTTCAATTTTAAAGAGTAAATATAAACAATTTTTTATATTGTATTAGGCATGCGCCTAGGCTGCCTCTAATGCAGGGGTGGGGAACTTTTGGCCCTCCAGCTGTTGTTGAACTACACATCCCAGCATGCCCTGCTACAATTTTGCTATTTGGCCATGCTAAAACTATTGCAAGGCATGCTGGGATGTGTAGTTCAACAACAGCTGGAGGGCCAAAGGTTCCCCATCCCTGCTCTAATGTAAACACAGGCCTGGGTACCTCCTAAAGGCCCAAGTGGTTTAGTATCTTCATACAGAATAAGTTTAGTAACATTAAATGGAAAAGAGAGGCATTCTTGAAATTACACATTAAGTAAAGCATGCATTTGTTTCTCATAGGCTAGATTTTCAGGTAAAAAAAAAAAATCTTTACTAAAACTTTGAGGGAAATAATTATAATTTTAATTAATTTAATAAAATAGTACAATTCATTTAAATATCAGCCCAGAGAACAGAATACCTAAACATTAACACTTTTATGCAAGGGTGAAACACTATCTTAATTCCGGTTTCTGAAAATAAAAAAATGGAAATACAATGACAATATACTGTGCTTATTGGTTTAACAGCTGTAAATGCCATCTATCTGATAAACCCCTTGAACAATGGGAAGGTCATCATTTCTAATTCGATCTGGTGGATTATAATGTTTGATGCTGCAGAGAATGACAGTAAACATCAGTGATAGAGTGTAAAATCTCCTATGCAGAGATAAAGTGGTATCTGCAGTACAGTATGCAGAAGGACACCGCTAGTGCTGCCCGATGCCTAGAGGGAGATATGGTAAGGCATATGCGACCAATACGCTAATGCCATTTTTCGAGTGCAATTTCAAAAATGAAAGCTAAACTCCAGGGGCACTGCCGTGCTCCATAGTAAAATGTGCTTTCCGGTACGTAGTATACAGATAGTAAAAATTTGTATAAATAGAGAGATTTATAGTTCTGGATATAGAATGAGAAATAAAATCACATGTAGTACTTGCTCTTAGAACTGAAAGTTTTAGCAAGATATTTAAAACAGCTGATTGTTTTCAACACATTTTCAGATACAGTCCCTTTGATTTGGATACATATAATGGCAATAATACAGGCACAGGATGAAGAAACACATCACTACTACCAGAAAAAAGAAGAATGGTCCAGAACAGACTATAAAGGTGAAGGGCTGTTATTTTACTCGTTATTAACATATTCCAAGATGTTCTACCTTAAATATACCAGTAGCATTTTATTTTAACAAATACTGTAGCTCTAAAAGTGGTATACTAAAAAGAACCAAAGAGACAAAAAATTAAAAAATCATACAAAATGTAAAACTCTGTTGTAATCAACAACATCATCATTGCAATACTAAATAAAACCGCCTGCGAGGCTTGGTCACACCCTGTTAGAAAAAATAACTGCTAATAATAGTGTTGTCTATATAGAAAGTACTCTTCCTAAGACACAATGGTCCATTCAATTACTTGAACTGCATGATCTTAAAGAAGGAATATAAAAGTATTCCACAATTAAAAATGTCTGACTTTGGCACATAAACAACTCCACTTTAAATTAGGGTTTTGTAATCTTTTTTTTCTTCTTCTTTTAAATGTGCCCTCATGTTATGATAATACCTCCTAGAGTATATTAATTTGTACGAAGTTCTTACTAATGTTTGTTACTTTATGCCAAGACAATTCTAAAAAGCTCAGATTCGTTTTGTGCAGATTCGATCATGTGCTGCATAGGTTCTCAAACTCGGTCCTCAGGACCCCACATGGGGCACGTTTTGCAGGTCTCCTCAGAATCACAAGTGAAATAATTAGCTCTACCTGTGGACCTTTTAAAATGTGTCAGTGAGTAATTAATACACCTGTGCACCTGCTGTGTTACCTGCAAAACATGCACTGTGTGGGGCCCTGAGGACAGAGTTTGAGAACCTGTGATGTACTGTACTATGTTATTAAGTTATATTTAACAGACTGAAGTACCCAGCCGATCCATTGAAGGTATCCTGTGAGATGCACATACCACAGGTTTAGAGTTTAGGCTTTAATTAACACAATATAAAATGAATTAAAATGTGCTTGTCATGTACATTTTTAAAATTCTAATACTAACAATACAGCCTGAGGCTAATACGCATGGCAGATCCGAGAGATGGTCCAAGTGAGAATTTGTCAATTTCCCTGCTGTGGGGCCATAATGAGTAGTGGGCAAAGGTCAACATGATGATGCAAAACGCGTCATATGTTTTGGTTGGCAGAGGACATAAATCATATCATTATGGCTTGTCCACCATGTACTTTATGGAGCTTCTCTCGTCCTAGAGGAAGTTTGAATAAAAGCCTAATTTTAATGTACAGCTATTAAAACACCTACTATTTATTAAGAAAATCAGCTATATAACAATGACCTTTCATCTCTATCAAGTACTTATCACAAATAATTGTAGGCATTATTTAAATGAGCTGTTGATATAGGCTGTATATATGATCATTCAGATAAAGCTGGCCGACTTCCTGTATTGCGATAATGTCACATTATGTTTATCAGGAGCACAATGAGCATTCTGCCAGTACATGGGTTGGTCACTCTCTTACTAATACAAACTACCAATGCCTAACATCTCACAGACATGTAAATAGGAGACAATCAAAAACTATGACGGTCACATTCAGAAAATACGTATCTCCCAATTGTTCTGCTTTCAGCGAGACAGTCCCACTTTTCGATTACTGTTACTGCCATCCCAACCGAGGGTCAATGTGTTTCAC
The DNA here is from genome assembly GCF_028390025.1 of Pseudophryne corroboree. Taxonomy (NCBI): domain Eukaryota; kingdom Metazoa; phylum Chordata; class Amphibia; order Anura; family Myobatrachidae; genus Pseudophryne; species Pseudophryne corroboree. Next base: position 620,441,051 of record NC_086446.1, read on the forward strand.
AGGGGGGGAAATTTGGGGGAACACACACAGACAGTGGGGGAAGAGCCTAGGGAGCAGCGCAGCCTCTCTGGGAGTGCTGGACATGCCGCCAGAGTGATGGAAATGGGGCTGTGCTGTGAGGCCATGCCCCCTTTGCAGGCAAGTGCGGGGTCCAGAATTTTAATTGAAAAATGTTGGGAGGTAAGATAAATACAACATATGATTATTTATATGCTGTCTGTTCCAATATAGTAGATTACAGGTACTCTGAGATATGCATAGTCCTTTTCACCTAGCCATAAATAAGTACACTATTGTATTCTCTTTTATCTACATGCATCTTAACCAAAACTACTTGCAGAATTGCATTGGGTTGTAATGACACATTGAACACTTTCATAACATACCTGAAAGAGGATATACACCAAAGTATCAGTTTTGTATAAATGCAATTTATACACTTTCAGAATCCATATGTGACTCTCTGGATCCTGCTAGACAGTACCTAACAATCAATAAATACACAAACATACCTGAACGCTTATCAACCACTCCTTCACCTCTAAGCGTTTGGTGTTTTCAAGTTAACAACCAAAGAAGCTTCAAAGAAATGACATTCTTTTTTATATGCTGATTTTGCACCTGATTCAATAGTTGTCACTCTGCAAAACGCGTGAGTAACACACTATACTGTCACATACTGTATATGTGAAAGGCCCTATAGAAACCTATGAGCTGCTGTTTTGTGTTTTTATTTGCATACCACTGACCAAGCCCTAATTCCTTTAATACAGATTCACTTTGAGTGGCAATCACAGTTTCTAACGCGTTTGTGTCTAATGCGTGCAACACTTATGTAATGTGTGTTGCAGAACAGTTAGTAAAAAAAAAAAGTGTGTTGTTGTTGTTTTGGGGGCCAAAGCAAATGACATATATGTTTGTTTGCAAAGCAAGTCTGTCATACTGGCAGACAGATTATACAGTTCATAGTACAATTGTGGTCACAAAAATAAAGGACGCAGAGGAGACACAAGTCCCTCGGTACACATTCTACACCTACTACTAGAAAAAGGACACAGTATTACAAGCTAATCGCACAAATAATACGGTATACACAGAACATCACAGGACATTCTTCTTTGCTGTATATTTCTGCAAGCAAAACACACAACAGTCTGTGCCTTAGCTTTTGTCATATATACATAGCTACACACAAAACTACACGAACCACATTATTAAATGCATACTTGATAAGTGAACTGTGTAATGCCATTTATGACCAGAACAACATGGTTCCCAGGCCTTGAAATGTTGTCTAAATGTTTTGCAGCTTGTCTCTCAAGTATGTCTTTAGCTATAACACAATAATATAACCTAATCAATATTACTGAAGCTATACCGCAACTCCAGAAAGTTCAATAATCAATATTTAGTTGTTTTTATTTTCTTTAAAACTTTCAAAAAGATAAATTGTCCCAAAATTCTTTCTGCAAAAATAAATCTGTTACTGAAACACTTTTACAAATTATACACTAAAACGACATAATCCATCATCAAATAACCTGTATTTTAAGATGGTGTACACATACTACTTAATAACACATTAGTATTTTACTATTTGTTCTATTTATTATTTAAATCCTACTTTTAGCAGGTATCTTTAAGTACAAGGTGCAAATAGCACACATTAACCCATTGCAAGCAATCTTCACTGATCTGAACAATGGAATTGAACTTTAATGTATCTTCCAAATGATGATCATTCAAAGTACTTATACCTTTTAAAGGGAAACTGAATGCACAATACAGGTTACTTCATATAAAAGAGGCACTACACAAAGATACATGTTAATATTTTGTTATTTCCCCCTCAAAAATCCATAAGTAAGAGGATTTGGAGGGAGGGGGAAGGGGGGTTGGATCTGCATCATGGAGGGCTGTCCTTTATCCCCCTCTGGTCCCCTGAAATTACCTGCCAATGGCAAGATGTCTGAAGTACATGACATTCATTCACTGATGCTTTGCTATGCAGAGCAGCAGTGAGTAGGACATACCTTCCAGTAGGGAAATTTAGCTCTGTTGGGAGGTGCGATTGTGTGCTTATCAGGACTAGATACTGTATATACAAGGTCTGACAGTTAAGTTTGTGAACTCAACACCGTAAAAGTGATAAATACCTTATTGCTGAATATCACTGTGGTTGCCTTCAAAGTACTTGCCTTGGAAAGCTATGCAACAATGAAAGCACCTAGGCCACCCTTCAAAACAATTTTGGAACTGGTTTTGTGGAATGGCCTTTAGACCTGCTGTTTTATTACTCCTGATGTCATCAAAATGTCTTTCTATCAATATTTCCTTTATCTTCGGTAACAGAAAAAAGTAATTGGGGCCAGATCCGGTGAATATGGAGGGTGTTCCAACGCAGTTATTTGTTTACTAGCTAAAAACAGTGCCGTGTGAGCAGGTGCATTGTCGTGATGCAAGATCTATGAGTTGTTGGCAAAAAGTTCAGCTCATTTCAGTCTTACTGTTTCATGCAGCCTCAATTAAGATTTTCCTTACTGTTTCGCTGTTGATGTTCACTCGCTCGGTTATGCTCCTGACAGCCAGTCGACAATTTTCATGCACAATTTGATGAACTTTTGCAATGTTTCCTTCAGTTCTGCTCGTTGCTAGCCATCCTGATCTCTCATCATCAGTGACACTTTCTCTTCAATCAGAAAAACGTTTCACCGACTTGTATGTTTTCATCATAGCATTATCCCTGAAAACTTGTACTAAATTTAATGTTCATTCATTGCTCTAATTCAAGCTTCGACATTCTTGCAACGGCATGTCAAAACACAAACAGACAATAATAGACACCACTCAGGAAGGGACTAACGTAGATCAACAACAGCACAGCTGTGAAACACCGATATGCCAACGTCATCAAACCATACTGAGGTTTCTGTCCAGTTCTGCCGTGGAAAGCATAGGGTGGCGAGTTCACAAACTTAATTCTCAGACCTTGTAAGTTGGAGATTTCTTCATGGCAAGCATCTTTTTTTCCTGTGCACATGACACTTCCTTTTAGTAATTTCCTTTGAAGGGCACTAGAATCAGCCTACCTGAGCCTAACCTTGGCGAAATAGGAGCAGTTCTTCCAGTGAGATAAAGGCAGGATATTAAATCTAAAATAAAACTTACAGATCATGTGAGTATAACACATCTATAAATGCTGTAGTAACTTATTGCTCTATTCTGTACAATAGACATCCTCAGACTTTGTGTTGTATACTGCCCCTTTTATGGTCAATGAGTGCACATTTCTATGATCACTTCTAATCGGTTCCTCTACACTAAACTTTGAAGCCTACTTATTGCTTTACACAATGTATGTGTGTATATATATATATATATATATATATAAAATTATATATAGAAATATATATATATTTATATAGATATGTAGATATATATATAGTTACACACATACATTCACACTAAAAGTCACCAATTTCACAACACAATAAAACACTGCATTCAATTTTCCCCCTTAGCATAACCAGACGCACAGTGTAGGCAGCTATACTGTGGCTGGACACAATATGATTGTTAAGAAAACAAACTCATCATCACTGAAGCGCATAAGAAGCTTCAATGCATTTAGGCGATGGATAAACATTTAAGGACCACTAAATCCGCCCTGATACAGTACATTCATGATGAACTGAGTATAAACCTGACATTTACTTTCTTCATGTTGTTTGCCAAAAAGAACACCAACAGTTAGGTACGTAAAATCACCCGGATTTACAAAACCTAATACTGTATATCAATATCTTACATACTATGTAATAGCATGTACAAGAGCATTAAAAACTACTGAAGGTCCCTCTCTATTTTGCATCTAACATAGGGTGTTCCTTTCATATTTACAATGGAATTACATTTTAAAATGCAGAAAGTTAAAACATAGAAAAAAAACTAAAACTATTAAATGTACAATAAGTGCAAAAAAATCACTTGTATAGTAGCTATACAAAAGTAGATTGAATAGTTAAGTATACGTTTGTGTGGTCACCTATCCTCAGCAAAAGCTTAAGCAATGGCTTGGATTTAAGGTATAGTACGTAAGCATATATAAAACTTTAGTACACAGAGCTGACAAAACTGACAATATAGATTTTTTACAACAATATACAGTAGAAAATAGAAAACTCTATCCACGTGAATCTTTTCCCCACAATACTAAAGAGTCAATCAAAGGAAACAGTTTGATGGACTGTACTAAGTTTTCTTACTAAATAACTGAAAAAAGCATAAGGTACAGCAGTTGGCTAAATCTGTAAAAGTGAGCTTGTGTTATATACTGTACAACAGGATTAATCCCTGTAACGTTCTGTAGGTCTCTCTAGCACATAAGGTCATTTTAAAAGTCAGACATTGAAAATGCGGCCGCTAGAAAGACATTTTGATTGAAAAGTTTTCTCCTTTTACATCTGACGTCTCATGTGCATCCAAAAGTGTCTAAACAGTCAGCACTGTTGCGCTCTTAGCACAACTGCAATGCTCACTGTATTTATAAAACAAGTAGGTTTGAAGTCTTCAAAGGTTTCTGCATCTTATCTCATTGTAGTCCAAATCCTTCTGTGTTGGAAATGGCAATTGTAAGCTTTTGTTTCAATTCTTTCTTCGTTTTATAGGGAGGCAAACATAGCTGATTAAAGCACGTATGTGCCGTTGGCAACCTGGAATAAATAAAACAATTAACATACACATTATATATATATATATATACACACACACACATATATATATATATATATATACAAAAAACACAACAATGTAAAACAGAAAACATAGGATAAAAGCTATATTTTAAGTATATTGAAGTGAATTTATAATGAATCCTGTTTACTTTCCAGTTGGCCACTTTATTATATGTAATCAGCCAACCATGTGGTAGGTTTCGTTAGGGGCTAACTCAGGTAGGATGGCAAATCGAGATCCAACCTGAATTTTTATGATGCGTAGCGCCCGAACTTTCTGCGGTGGGGGGGGGGGGGGGGGGTGTTGGCTCAGAAAAAGTGATCGCCTCTGCCTATCAATCAGGCAAAGGCAGTCGCGGGGAAGGGGAGGGGGGGGGGGGGGGGCGGCTACGCTCCGTTTCCAGGAAGATGGAGCATTGCAGGGCGGCAAGAATGGTGGGCGGTGCAGCGCGAATTGAAGCGTGTCATGGACATGATCGCGGCAGCTGTGTGACGTCATGGGTAAGGTGGCGCCGGGTCTCCTGCGGGCGCAGCTAAGCTGCGCCGGCAGGAGGCATCAAGAATTATTACTATGAAGCAGAAATTGCAAGGCATTCACAATTTCTGCTTCATCAAGGGGTGAGGCGACGGTCAGCATGCTGGGCGGCCCCCAGCATGCGATCCATGATTAGCAGAATTTGCTATCCTTACTGAATTAGCCCCTTAGACCGTGGAATAATTATTGGCACCAGACAGGATGGTGTCAGCATCTCGTAAACTTGTTATCTCCTGGAACTATTATGTGGAACAGTCTCCAGAGTTTACAGGGAATAATGCGGAAACCAAAAATCGACACTGAGAGGGGTCAGAGGAAAATGGCCAGACAGTCTAGGAAGGAGAAAGTAACAGTGATACACAGAAGAGCATCGCTGAATGCACAGGACATAAAACCTTTAAAGTGGATAAATTATGGTGGAAGAAGACCACTCTGAGTACCACTCATGCCAGCTAAGAACCAGAAACTTAGGCTACAGTGAGAACAAAGCCAAAATGGAAAGCTGAAGACTATAAATACATTGTCTGATCTGGCAAATTTAGTTTTCTGCTGCAACATTCAACTGGTAGGGTCAGAATTTGACATAAACAGCACACAGTAAATCCATCCTGCATTGTTTCAATAGCTCAGGCTTGTGGTATTGATGTAATGGAGTAAAGAAACCAAACAGAAAACATGTGAAGACAGGCTGTAGCCTGGGAGGGAAATAGTACTGCTATAGTGACAACATGGCAGCTGGGATGAGGTGCTCAGGGCACACATGTCAACGGTCATTACTTCTTTGTGTCTCCCAATCTCCATTCTAGCAGCAGGGTAAAGTTATCAGTGCTACATAATTTCTAGAATATGTCTCTAGAAAAGATAGTTGTGCTGCTAAAGTTTTTATATAGTGCTAAAGCATGGGGAAGGGATGATCAGAGGGGGAGAGAGGGACTACAGTGCTAAAACATAGATGAAGGGATAATCTGAGGGGAGAGATGCACTACAGCACTATAGTATAGGGCAGTGGTTCTGAAACTTTTTTGAATCACGAAACCCTAGAGTATCAGAATTTTTTTCACGGTGCCCCTAGTCCAAAAGTTTCTTATTGAGAAATTTAAGAACAAACATTATATTAAGTACATTGGTTTTATATGTCATCCTTAGGTTCAGTTGTGTGGTGAGGGACAAGATTTGCTTTTGTTTGTCCACATAGTTTTGCCTAATACATTGACCATAAATAATTTGAATTGGTCCTGGATCATCAATCCAAGGCACCCCAGGGTGCCACGGCACACAGTTTGAGAACCACTGGCATAGGGAAAGGGATAATTTGGAGGTAAAGAGAGAGAGAGAGAGAGAGAGAGAGAGACACTGCAGGGCTTCAGTAACTGGAAAGGAACAGTCATGGTGAAGAGACCTATGGACATAGTGGTGAGAAATATTAGTGGGAGACACAAGGACACAGTGGACAGTTTGCAAGAATGTATACACAACACATTATATGTACATGAATTTAGCCAAGTGTAACTGACACAAAGTCATTTTGGGAAGATGTCTTGAGTACTTTGTAAACTGAGTATTAGTAGTAGGACGTGTGTGTAAATGAGAAGATAACTGGGATTTAGATGGTACAAGATTGTTGGCTGACAATACGTAATACATGATTACCAATTAGCTGATGTTTCATTTTTTGATATCTTGAAATTCAAGTCCGCCATCCCTCCAACTGGCACCCTGTCACTTCCTGTAGCAAAGTGTAGCAATTTCTTCTGAAGATCAAGAGGAAATCCAAGAACAACATCCCAAAAATATCTGTAAAAGTATTAATAGTGTTATAATTCTGTTACATAAGGCAATTTTTGCAGTCTAATGGTTTGTTTTAATTGTAAAAGTTATCTGATGATTGATTAGGACCCACACTATTTGCATTTAAACCATACTAAGATAAGTATATTCATCAATTGCTACTGTATGTGTGTTTCTGCACTTCTCAGTGTGGTTCCTAATATTTGCAAAGATACAGGAAAGGTGAAAAGCTTTTAATAGGATCAAACATTCACAGCGGGGCTGACAAATTTAGGAAGGACTGAAAATAAGAATTTACTTACCGATAATTCTATTTCTCATAGTCCGTAGTGGATGCTGGGGACTCCGTAAGGACCATGGGGAATAGCGGCTCCGCAGGAGACTGGGCACATCTAAAGAAAGCTTTAGGACTAACTGGTGTGCACTGGCTCCTCCCCCTATGACCCTCCTCCAAGCCTCAGTTAGGATACTGTGCCCGGACGAGCGTACACAATAAGGAAGGATTTTGAATCCCGGGTAAGACTCATACCAGCCACACCAATCACACCGTATAACTTGTGATCTGAACCCAGTTAACAGTATGATAACAGAGGAGCCTCTGAAAAGATGGCTCCCAACAATAATAACCCGATTTTTGTAACAATAACTATGTACAAGTATTGCAGACAATCCGCACTTGGGATGGGCGCCCAGCATCCACTACGGACTATGAGAAATAGAATTATCGGTAAGTAAATTCTTATTTTCTCTAACGTCCTAAGTGGATGCTGGGGACTCCGTAAGGACCATGGGGATTATACCAAAGCTCCCAAACGGGCGGGAGAGTGCGGATGACTCTGCAGCACCGAATGAGAGAACTCCAGGTCCTCCTCAGCCAGGGTATCAAATTTGTTGAATTTAGCAAACGTGTTTGCCCCTGACCAAGTAGCTGCTCGGCAAAGTTGTAAAGCCGAGACCCCTCGGGCAGCCGCCCAAGATGAGCCCACTTTCCTTGTGGAACGGGCTTTTACAGATTTTAGCTGTGGCAGGCCTGCCACAGAATGTGCAAGCTGAATTGTACTACAAATCCAACGAGCAATAGTCTGCTTAGAAGCAGGAGCACCCAGCATGTTGGGTGCATACAGGATAAACAGCGAGTCAGATTTCCTGACTCCAGCCGTCCTGGAAACATATTTTCAGGGCCCTGACAACATCCAGCAACTTGGATTCCTCCAAGTCCCTAGTAGCCGCAGGCACCGCAATAGGTTGGTTCAGGTGAAAACGCTGGAACCACCTTAGGGAGAAACTGAGGACGAGTACTCAATTCCGCCCTGTCCGAATGGAAAATCAGATAAGGGCTTTAACAGGATAAAGCCGCCAATTCTGACACGCGCCTGGCCCAGGCCAGGGCCAACAGCATGACCACTTTCCATGTGAGATATTTTAACTCCACAGATTTAAGTGGTTCAAACCAATGTGACTTTTGGAACCCAAACTACATTGAGATCCCAATTTGCCACTGGAGGCACAAAAGGAGGCTGTATATGCAGTACCCCTTTTACAAACGTCTAAACTTCAGGGACTGAAGCTAGTTCTTTTTTGGAAGAAAATTGACAGGGCCGAAATCTGAACCTTAATGGACCCCAATTTCAGGCCCATAGACTCTCCTGTTTGCAGGAAATGTAGGAATCGACCCAGTTGAATTTCCTCCGTCGGGCCTTACTGGCCTCGCACTACGCAACATATTTTCGCCAATTGCGGTGATAATGTTTTTGCGGTTACATCCTTCCTGGCTTTTGATCAGGATAGGGATGACTTCATCCGGAATGCCTTTTTTCCTTCAGGATCCGGTGTTCAACCGCCATGCCGTCAAACGCAGCCGCGGTAAGTCTTGGAACAGACAGGGTCCTTGCTGGAGCAGGTCCCTTCTTAGAGGTAGAGGCCACGGATCCTCCGTGAGCCTCTCTTGAAGTTCCGGTTACCAAGTCCTTCTTGGCCAATCCGGAGCCACGAATATAGTGCTTTCTCCTCTCCATCTTATCAATCTCAGTACCTTGGGTATGAGAGGCAGAGGAGGGAACACATACACTGACTGGTACATTCACTGTGTTACCAGAGCGTCTACAACTATTGCCTGAGGGTCTCTTGACCTGGCGCAATACCTGTCGAGTTTTTTAATACATGTGGACGACTTCTGGGTGAAGTCCCCACTCTCCCGGGTGGAGGTCGTGCTGAGGAAGTCTGCTTCCCAGTTGTCCACTCCCGGAATGAATACTGTAGACAGTGCTATCACATGATTTTCCGCCCAGCGAAGAATCCTTGCAGCTTCTGCCATTGCCCTCCTGCTTCTTGTGCCACCCTGTCTGTTTACGTGGGTGACTGCCATGATGTTGTCCGACTGGATCAACACCGGCTGACCTTGAAGCAGAGGTGTCGCTAAGCTTAGAGCATTGTAAATGGCCCTTAGCTTCAGGATATTTATGTGAAGTGATGTATCCAGGCTTGACCCCAAGCCCTGGATATTCCTTCCCTGTGTGACTGCTCCCCCGCCTCGCAGGCTGGCATCCGTGGTCACCAGGACCCAGTCCTGAATGCCGAATCTGCAGCCCTCTAGAAGATGAGCACTCTGCAACCACTACAGGAAGGATACCCTTGTCCTTGGTGACAGGGTTATCCGCTGATGCATCTGAAATGCGACCCGGACCATTTGTCCAGTAGGTTCCACTGGAAAGTTCTTGCGTGGAATCTAACGAATGGGATTGCTTCGTAGGAAGCCACCATTTTTACCCAGAACCCTTGTGCATTGATGCACTGAGACTTGGTTCGGTTTTAGGAGGTTCCTGATTAGCTCGGATAACTCCCTGGCTTTCTCTTCCAGGAGAAACACCTTTTTTTTGGACTGTGTCCAGGATCATCCCTAGGAAACAGAAGACAAGTCGTCGGAACCAGCTGCGATTCTGGAATATTGAGAATCCAATCGTGCTGCCGCAACACTACCTGAGATAGTGCTACACCGACCTCCAACTGTTCCCTGGATCTTACCCGTATCAGGGAATCGTCCAAGTAAGGGATAACTAAAATTCCCTTCCTTCGAAGGGATATCATTTCGTCCATTACCTTGGTAAAGACCCGGGGTGCCGTGGACCATCCCTCCGGCAGCGTCTGAACTGATAGTGACAGTTCTGTACCATAACCTGAGGTACCCTTGGTGAGAAGGGTAAATTTTGACATGAAGGTAAGCATCCTTGATGTCCCGAGACATCATGTAGTCCCCTTCTTCCAGGTTCGCAATCACTGCTCTGAGTGACTCAATCTTGAATTTGAACCTCTGTATGTAAGTGTTCAAAGATTTTAGATTTAGAATCGGTCTCACCGAGCCGTCTGGCTTCGGTACCACAATAGTGTGGAATAATACCCCGTTCCCTGTTGCAGGAGGGGTACCTCGATTATCACCTGCTGGGAATACAGCTTGTGAATGGCTTCCAAAACTGCCTCCCTGTCAGAGGGAGACGTCGGTAAAGCCGACTTTTGGAAACGGCGAGGGGGAGACGTCTCGAATTCCAATATGTACCCCTGAGATATTACCTGAAGGATCCAGGGGTCTACTTGCGAGTGAGCCCACTGCGCACTGAAATTCATTGAGAACGGGCCCCCACCGTGCCTGAGCTTGTAAAGCCCTAGCGTCATACTGAGGGCTTGGCAGAGGCGGGAAAGGGTTTCTGTTCCTGGGAACTGGCTGATCTCTGCAGCCTTTTTCCTCTCCCTCTGTCATGAGCAGAAAAGAGGAACCTTTTGTCCGCTTGCCAAAAAAGGACTGCGCCTGATAATACGGTGTCTTATTTTGAGAGGCGACCTGGGGTACAAACGTGGATTTCCCAGCTGTTGCCGTGGCCACCAGGTCTAAAAGACCGACCCAAAATGTCCCCACCTGACCAATTTACTGGTAGACTTGGACAACGCACTTATACTTGATGCCAGTCGGCAATTATTCCGCTGTGCATCATGCATATATAGAAATGCATCTTTTAAATGCTCTATAGGCAATAATATACTATCCTTATCTAGGATATCAATATTTCCAGTCAGGGAATCCGACCATGCCAACCCAGCACTGCACCTCCAGGCTGAGGCGATAGCTGGTCGCAGTATAACACCAGTATGTGTGTAAATACCTTTTTGGATACCCTCCTGCTTTCTATCAGCAGGATCCTTAAGGGCGGCCATCTCATGAGAGGGTAGAGCCCTTGTTCTTACAAGCGTGTGAGCGCCTTATCCCCCCTAGGGGGTGTTTCCCAACGCACCCTAACCTCTGGCGGGAAAGGGTATGCAGCCAATACTTTTTAAGAAATTTGTTATCGGGGGGAAACCCACGCATCGTCACACACCTCATTTTATTTCTCAGATTCAGGAAAACTACAGGTAGTTTTTCCCTCACCGAACATAATACCCCTTTTTGGTGGTACTCGTATTATCAGAAATGTATAAAAACATTTTCCATTGTCTCAATCATGTAACGTGTGGCCCTACTGGAAATCACGGTTGTCTCTTCACCGTCGACACAGGAGTCAGTATCCGTGTCGGCGTCTGTATCTGCCATCTGAGGTAACGGCCGCTTTAGAGCCCCTGACGGCCTATGAGACGTCTGGACAGGCACAAGCTGAGTAGCCGGCTGTCTCATGTCAACCACTGTTTTTTTATATAGAGCTGACACTGTCACGTAATTTTCAACAGTACATCCACTCAGGTGTCGACCCCCTAGGGGGTGACATCACTGTTACAGACACTCTGCTCCGTCTCCACATCATTTTTCTCCTCATACATCTCGACACAAACGTACCGACACACAGCACACACACAGGGAATGCTCTGATAGAGGACAGGACCCCACTAGCCCTTTGGGGAGACAGAGGGAGAGTATGCCAGCACACACCAGAGCGCTATATATATACAGGGATAACCTTATATAAGTGTTTTTCCCCTTATAGCTGCGGTATGTTTTAATACTGCGCCTAATTTATGCCCCCCCTCTCTTTTTTAACCCTTTCTGTAGTGTAGTGACTGCAGGGGAGAGCCAGGGAGCTTCCCTCCAACTGAGCTGTGAGGGAAAATGGCGCCAGTGTGCTGAGGAGATAGGCTCCGTCCCCTTTTCGGCAGCCTTATCTCCCGGTTTTTTGTATATTCTGGCAGGGGTTAAATGCATCCATATAGCCCAGGAGCTATATGTGATGCATTCTTTTGCCATCCAAGGTGTTTATTATTGCGTCTCAGGGCGCTCCCCCCCAGCGCCCTGCACCCTCAGTGACCGGAGTGTGAAGTGTGCTGAGAGCAATGGCGCACAGCTGCAGTGCTGTGCGCTACCTTATTGAAGACAGGAACGTCTTCTGCCGCCGATTTTTCCGGACCTCTTCGCTCTTCTGGCTCTGTAAGGGGGCCGGCGGCGCGGCTCCGGGACCCATCCAGGCTGGACCTGTGATCGTCCCTCTGGAGCTAATGTCCAGTAGCCAAGAAGCCCAATCCACTCTGCACGCAGGTGAGTTCGCTTCTTCTCCCCTTAGTCCCTCGATGCAGTGAGCCTGTTGCCAGCAGGTCTCACTGAAAATAACAAACCTAAACTAAAACTTTCACTAAGAAGCTCAGGAGAGCCCCTAGTGTGCACCCTTCTCGTCGGGCACAGAAATCTAACTGAGGCTTGGAGGAGGGTCATAGGGGGAGGAGCCAGTGCACACCAGTTAGTCCTAAAGCTTTCTTTAGATGTGCCCAGTCTCCTGCGGAGCCGCTATTCCCCATGGTCCTTACGGAGTCCCCAGCATCCACTTAGGACGTTAGAGAAAAGATATTTAATAGGGTTATACAACTTTCCCATATTTATACATTGGTGAGGTCCCTCTCATAACGGTCATTGTTTCTCCTTCATCAAGCTGCTAGTCCATGCAAAACTAACAAGTGATAAGAGCCATAACAGGAAAGGCACCGGCATGCTATGGATGCAACTGGCGCCCTAAGGCGGAAACGGTTAGAATCCGTACAGCAGGATGCCAATGGTCAGAATCCTGCTGGATCCCGCCGGAATGTATGGGGGGTTAGAATTAGAGTTAGGCATTTTTGGGAGGGTTAGGGTTAGGCTTCTGGGGTGGGAGGTCAGGGTTAGGCTGTGGGGGTGGGGGCAGTTAGGGTTAGGCTGCAGAAGGGGACAGTTAGGCTGTGGGAGAGGTGGGTTAGGGTTGGGTTTAAATACTTACTGGGAATAGTCGGGACTTTGACTGTCGGGATGCCACTGTTGGCATCCTGACCATCGGGATACTGCCCAACTGCACTAAGGGGGTGCCCAATCCCAGCTTCCTCTACTTTGCAGCACACATGGTGTCATGTTGTCGCGCTGATGACAACGAAAAAGCGCTGACAGGACCAGCCAGCAGACCAAAGATAAACAAGAGAAGGAAGAAGAAGAAAGAAGAAGTGGAGAGGAGACTGAAAGACTGAGGTCAAAGGGAGATTTTAGGTGCCAGTTAAAACTGCAAGATGGGCATCAGGAGACTGCCCAGGGTGCCAATATATTCAGGTAATGCGACTGGTATCATAAAATGTCTGCAAATACAGTGCTACGGAGTATCTCATATGTTAGAAACTCTACAGAGTTCAGAAAGAATTGCCTAAATAATTTCAAATACAACCAGTATCAATTCATTAAATAATAACAATTTAATAAATATATATTACTAAAAATGATTTTACCATAACATAAATGTAGTTGGTTAAAATCACGACAGCCCCATCCGGCACAATTAAAGAAGCAGAATAATTAGTAATATTGTCTATTAAAATCGCAGGTCGATAAGATAAGCTTCACATCCAGCCTGCTCTTACAGTGTTGGCACTACACATATTGGATACCGCCCTTAGTATACATTTATTACTCCTTCAAAGCAGTTACAAATGTAATATATCGGCTCAGACATCTACTGGCTGTGCTAAACATGTTCATATACAGTAATAAAGATGATCATTGGCTTTGGACAAATTCATGCAGGCAACATCTAGCTGTCATTTTAGGCCAGTGCATTGCATCCCTTTAGCTTCTGTTGCTGCGTTGCAAACATCTTTACCAAAACGGACCAGCAGAATTCCTGGTTGACTGTAAGTACCAAGTTCTTGATGAGCACAGCAAATCCTTTTAGTAGAAACTCCCATTAAGTATGAAAGATATTGGTCTGAGGTAGGTCTCTATCATAAAGTATGGACGACAGAGGTTTGAAGTGAGGAGAAATCGGATGTCACATGGCCCTCATTTCCTTACTACAACCGAAACATGCAAGCAACTAGTGGCGTTCTAAGAGAAGAGAAAGCCCATGTGCAGGCTCCTTCCTCTCTGGCAGCGAGTAGACTATGGCCGCGAGCAAGATTCTACTGAGCGTGAGCAGGTCTCCGGTAACATAATGTCTGCACCTTGTTCCCGAGTACATCTCTATATGCGTAAATCGTCAGGAAAATGGCTGCTGCAGCCATTTTGCCACTGTTTTAGGTTTGCAGCGTCAGCTGCCGAGGGACTCTGGAAGGGTAAGTTTAATTATATTGGTGCAGGGTGTGCGGTGTGTGGGCCCTCCTGGAGTCAGGGACCCGTGTCCACTGCACACCTTGCACCCATTATAGATACACCTATGCCAGTGGTTTCCAAACTTTTTTGAATCACGGCACCCTAGAATATCAGAATTTTTTTCACGGCACCCCTAGGCCAAAAATTTCTTATTGAGAAATTTAGAAAGAAATATTACATTAAGTAGATCGCGTTTATAATGTCATCCTTAGGGTCAGTTGTGTGGTGAGGGACAAGATTTGCTTCTGTTTGGCCACATATTTTATGACTGGCAGCCACCAGCGCTGGTTTTGCCTATTATATTGACCATGAATAATTTGAATTGGCCCTGGATCACCAACCCAAGGCACCCCTGCAAGTGTCCCGAGGCACCCCAGGGAGCCACGGCACACAGTTTGGGAACCTCTGACCTATGCAATAAGACAGAGATCTCTATCCCCTTACATCATGATGTGCCTCCGATGACAACCTGGAACACGAGTGGTGATGTGACCATCAGTGTTTCCCTCACCTAGATCATCTCTGCCACATGGCACGTAGTATCAGAGCTTGTATATATGACTTCCCAACGGTACTGCATGCTTAACACATGCTTTTTCAGTTAAAAGTAAATGATAATTAAGAGGTAAATAATAACAATAATAAGAGTAATAATAATAAACTTAAAAGAAGAAAAACAGACCAACAGCAATAGTTAATAATACTGCTAATTATGGCGCAAAACATGAAACTTCCATAAAAGTGCACATAATTGGTATTACTTTATACAAGGAATATATATTTTTACAGATTAATTCATTTAGTAAAGTAGCTATGGGATAGATCAGAAAACAACTGGATTTTTTTTTTTTAATAAGCTGGTTTCTCACATAGGCCCTGATTTGGACACACCTGTGAAAACAGACGTACCTTCTGCTTTCGAACTGACTGTGCATGCGTCTATACTGCAAAACACTCTCTGTGCATGAGTCACACAATGTGTACGAAACTGCAAGTAGGTGCGTATGTGCCGCATCTTGTGCGAGTAGAGTCCACTGTGATGCAGGCGTTTCTGGGCGGCAAATAGTCAGCGAGTACCAATATGCACAGAAGGGGTATTTTTGATGGGAATGTGATGGGAATGTCTTGGGCATATATTTACATCTCCCTGCCATTCTTGGTTGTGCGTAAAGTTAAGGGACGCCTGTTTCTGAGGGATCTGTTGCACCTGTTACGGGACTGGTGTAAGTGCCTATACAAATGAGGATGATTGCATCTGCAGATGCTAGAACAGTAGGTGGGATAGGCTTGCACTTACATACATATATACACAACTTTGTTTTGCTCACTGTTGCATTAGCATATGAAAGTGAGTTAATGCCGTGGCTGTAGAATAAATTGGCTGCAGACAAGTGCAACTCAGGTCCATAATGTTCCTTTACTCAGATGACCTGACAATAATATGGAATTGCCTTGGTTAAAGTCAAAATTACAACATGTATTCCTGGAGAGACTAAGATAACTCAATAAAATGGACACAGCCTCCCGAAGTACCGTTGTGGCAAAGTCCCTTGTCATTGAAAGGCTTAACAGAAGAGATGGACTTGGAAAAGGCATGTGGTAGTATAGCAAGAAGAAAGTCCGAAATCTGAATGAAAATTAATAATAGTATGCAGAAAAGATATTTGTCCTGATATAGAATTTTGACAGCAGATAAGAACCATCTGGTCTGCCCTAAATGTATACATGTACAGGTTGAGTCTCCCTTATCCAAAATGCTTGGGACCAGAGGTATTTTGGATATCGGATTTTTCCGTATTTTGGAATAATTGCATACCATAATGAGATATCATGGCGATGAGACCCAAGTCTAAGCACAGAATGCATTTATGTTACATATACACCTTATACACACAGCCTGAATGTCATTTTAGCCAATATTTTTTGTGACTTTGTGCATTGAACAAAGTGTATCTACATTCACACAAATCATTTATGTTTCATATACACCTTATACACATAGCCTGAAGGTCATTTAATACAATATTTTTAATAACTTTGTGTATTAAACAAAGTTTGTGTAGATTGAGCCATCAAAAAACAAAGGTTTCACTATCTCACTCTCACTCAAAAAAGTCCGTATTTCGGAATATTCCGTATTTCGGAATATTTGGATATGGGATACTCAACCTGTATACGCACACACTAAGGTTAATTTTTGTTGGGCACCAATTAACCTATCAGTATATTTTTGGATTCTGCAAAGAATCCAGAATACCTGGAGGAAACCCACGCAAGCACGGGGAGAATATACAAACTCCACACAGTTAGGACCATGGTGGGAATCGAACCCATGACCTCAGTGCTGTGAGGCAGTAATGCTAACTGTGACACAATCCGGACTGCACAAGTCGTTATACAAGAATAGAGCACAGGTCACTTGCCACACAACAGCACATAAGTTATATCTACATGTTTGCAATGAAAGAAACCTGCAGAAAGCTCCGGCGGTTCATTCAGACGTGAAATAACACTTCTTAGTGAAGTATGGAGCGAGTTAATCATTGCATGTGAAAAAAAAAAAAATACTGCCAAACATTGTACTTGTCTTTAACACACTCCAAGTAACAGGGTGTGTATATCATACCCATACATACTGTATCTTGTACATATACTGTAAGGCTTTATCTCAGGGTAGTAACAGTGCATATCAGGGCTAATAGAGAGAGCTCATAGGTGGCTGCTTTATAAATAATCCAGTTTTTCATTCCAGTATTAGAACACAAAGCTCTTCATCTAGGACAGTGTTTCTCAAGAAACCCCTAAGTGTCCATGTTTTTCATACTACAGGCTGAGTATCCCATATCCAAAATGCTTGGGACCAGAAGTATTTTGGATATCGGATTTTTCCGTATTTTGGAATAATTGCGTACCATAATGAGATATCATGGGATGGGACCCTAGTATAAGCACAGAATGCATTTATGTTTCATATACACCTTATACACACAGCCTGAAGATAATTGTAGCCAATACTTTTTATACCTTTGTGCATTAAACAAAGAGTGTGTACATTCACACAATTCATTTATGTTTCATATATAGCTTATACACACAGCCTGAAGGTCATTTAATGCAATATTTTTCATATCTTTGTGTATTAAACAATGTTTGTGTACATTGAGTCATCAGAAAACAAAGGTTTCACCATCTCAGTCTCACTCAAAAAATTCCGTAATTCGGAATATTCCGTATTTCGGAATATTTGGATATGGGATACTCAACCTGTACCATCTACAGAATGTGTCAGGAGTAAAGGCAACAAATGTTATAAAATGGATGTAGTCATAATGTCATCATTAAACATGTCGGCATGTGCAGAATGTCGACATGGTGAATCTCATCGTGGTCAATGTCGACATGCCCAGCAGGTCGACATTATTGCCACCACAACATTCTCATGTAAACAAAATATACCACACCTTCAAAAGGGGACAGCTGGTAATGAATACCCCTGTACACCGGCTAGGTGGTCTGGATGAGGTGAACTCTTATGGGTACAGGGGAGTGACATATGATTGATTAGTAGCAGGATATTTTCATAGTAACCTGAGACTTCCATAGCAAAAAGCAATGATTTTGGAATGGTTAGATATTTTATTCAATTGTTTTTCATGAATGTTTTCTTGTGATGCCTGTCGGGTTTAGTATGAAATACCTACAATCAAAATCCAGACGGTCAAAATACCGACAACAATTGACCGACGCTCAAAATCCCGACAAGGTCAAAATCCCATCATTTAAAATACTGACAGGGTCAATATACAGACATTTAAAATGTTGACAGGTCAAAAAGTCGACACATGCTTTTCATTGGTTTTTGTGTGCATGTCGACATATGTCGAAATGGACACCATATAAGTGTACCGCTGCACTCGCCATGCTTCAGGCACACTATTATATTCCCCCTTCAGGTCCACTGGGATGGTAAAGGATGAACAAGTCGGTTGCAATGGAAAAAATCACGAAAAACTCATGTCGACTTTTTGACCTGTCGACCTTTAAAAATAAGAATTTACTCACCGGTAATTCTGTTTCTCGTAGTCCGTAGTGGATGCTGGGAACTCCGTAAGGACCATGGGGAATAGCGGGCTCCGAAGGAGGCTGGGCACTCTAGAAAGATCTTAGACTACCTGGTGTGCACTGGCTCCTCCCACCATGACCCTCCTCCAAGCCTCAGTTAGGTACTGTGCCCGGACGAGCGTACACAATAAGGAAGGATTTTGAATCCCGGGTAAGACTCATACCAGCCACACCAATCACACCGTACAACTCGTGATATGAAACACAGTTAACAGTATGAAACAATAGAGCCTCTCAACAGATGGCTCAACAATAACCCGATTTAGTTAACAATAACTATGTACAA
The DNA here is from genome assembly GCF_028390025.1 of Pseudophryne corroboree. Taxonomy (NCBI): domain Eukaryota; kingdom Metazoa; phylum Chordata; class Amphibia; order Anura; family Myobatrachidae; genus Pseudophryne; species Pseudophryne corroboree. The sequence continues at coordinate 620,460,085 of NC_086446.1, forward strand.
GTATTGCAGATAAACCGCACTTGGGATGGGCGCCCAGCATCCACTACGGACTACGAGAAACAGAATTACCGGTGAGTAAATTCTTATTTTCTCTAACGTCCTAGTGGATGCTGGGAACTCCGTAAGGACCATGGGGATTATACCAAAGCTCCCAAACGGGCGGGAGAGTGCGGATGACTCTGCAGCACTGAATGAGAGAACTCCAGGTCCTCCTCAGCCAGGGTATCAAATTTGTAGAATTTTGCAAACGTGTTTGCCCCTGACCAAGTAGCTGCTCGGCAAAGTTGTAAAGCCGAGACCTCTCGGGCAGCCGCCCAAGATGAGCCCACCTTCCTTGTGGAATGGGCATTGACAGATTTTGGCTGTGGCAGGCCTGCCACAGTATGTGCAAGCTGAATTGTACTACAAATCCAACGAGCAATAGTCTGCTTAGAAGCAGGAGCACCCAGCTTGTTAGGTGCATATAGGATAAACAGCGAGTCAGATTTTCTGACTCTAGCCGTTCTGGAAACATATATTTTCAGTGCCCTGACAACGTCTAGCAACTTGGAGTCCTCCAAGTCCCTAGTAGCCTAGGCACCACAATAGGCTGGTTCAGGTGAAACGCTGACACCACCTTTGGGAGAAACTGGGGACGAGTCCTCAATTCTGCCCTATCCATATGGAAAATCAAATAAGGGCTTTTACAAGACAAAGCCGCCAACTTTGATACTCGCCTGGCAGAAGCCAAGGCCAATAACATAACCACCTTGCACGTGAGATATTTCAGATCCACGGTTTTTAGTGGTTCAAACCAATGTGATTTTAAGAAACTCAACACCACGTTGAGATCCCAAGGTGCCACAGGAGGCACAAACGGGGGCTGACTCTGCAGCACTCCTTTTATAAATGTCTGAACTTCAGGTACTGAAGCTAGTTCTTTTTGAAAGAAAATCGACAGAGCCGAGATCTGTACCTTAATGGAACCCAATTTAAGGCCCATAGTCACTCCTGCTTGCAGGAAATGCAGAAATCGACCTAGTTGAAATTCCTCTGTTGGGGCCCTTTCGGCCTCACACCATGCAACATATTTTCGCCATATGCGGTGATAATGAGTTGCTGTAACCTCTTTCCTGGCTTTAGTAAGCGTAGGAATGACTTCCTCCGGAATGCCCTTTTCCTTCAGGATCCGGCGTTCAACCGCCATGCCGACAAACGCAGCCGCGGTAAGTCTTGGAACAGACAGGGCCCCTGCTGCCGCAGGTCCTGTCTGAGTGGCAGAGGCCATGGGTCCTCTGATATAAATTCTTGAAGTTCTGGGTACCAAGCTCTTCTTGGCCATCCACGAGTATCGTTCTTACTCCTCGCCTTCTTATTATTCTCAGTACCTTTGGTATGAGAGGCAGAGGGGAGAACACATAAACCGACTGGTACACCCACGGTGTTACCAGAGCGTCCATAGCTATCGCCTGAGGGTCCCTTGACCCGGTGCAATATCTTTTATAGCTTTTTGTTGAGGCGGGACGCCATCATGTCCACCTGTGGCCTTTCCCAATGGTTTACAATCCTATTGGAAGACTTCTGGAGGAAGTCCCCATTCTCCCGGGTGGAGGTCGTGTCTGTTGAGAAGATCTGCTTCCCAGTTGTCCACTCCGGGAATGAACACTGCTGACAGTGCTAACACATGATTTTCCGCCTATCGGAGAATCCTTGTGGCTTCTGCCATCGCCATCCTGCTTCTTGTGCCGCCCTGTTGGTTTACATGGGCGACTGCCGTGATGTTGTCTGATTGGATCAGTACCGGCTGGTTTTGAAGCAGAGGCCTTGCCGGCCTCAGGGCATTGTAAATGGCCCTCAGGTCCAGAATATTTATGTGTAGGGAAATAACCTGACTTGACCAAAGTCCCTGGAAATTTCTTCCCTGTGTGACTGCCTCTCAGCCTCAAAGGCTGGAATCCATGGTCACTAGGACCTAGTCCTGTATGCCGAACCTGCGGCCCTCTTGAAGATGGGCACTCTGCAGCCACCACAGTAGAGATACCCTGGTCCTTGGAGACAGGGTTATCAGCCTATGCATCGGAAGATGCGATCCGGACCACTTGTCCAACAGGTCCCTCTGAAAAGTTCTTGTATGGAACCTGCCTAATGGGATTGCTTCGTAGCAAGCTACCATTTTTCCCAGGACTCGCGTGCAATGATGCACCGCTACCTATTTTGGCTTCAGGAGGTCTCTGACTAGAGATGACAACTCCTTGGCTTTCTCCTCCGGGAGAAACACTATTTCTGGTTTATGTCCAGAACCATCCCCAGGAACAGTAGACGTGTCATAGGAACCAGCTGTGACTTTGGACTGTTTAGAATCCAACCATGCTGTTGTAGCACTTTCCAAAATAGTGCTACCCCGACTACCAACTGCTCCTTTGACCTCGCCCTTATAACGAGATTGTCCAAGTACGGGATAATTACAACTCCCTTTTTTTTGAAGGAGTATCAACATTTCGGCCATTACCTTGATAAAACACCCTCGGTGCCATGTACAGTCCAAACGGCAGTGTCTGGACTTGGTAATGGTAATCCTGTACCACAAATCTGAGGTACTCCTGGCGAGGATGGTAAATGGGGACATGCAGGTAAGCATCCTTGATGTCCCAGGATACCATGTAATCCCCCTCGTCCAGGCTTGGAATAACCGCCCTGAGCGATTCCATCTTGAACTTGAATTTTTGTGTTCAAGGATTTTAAATATAAAATGGGTCACACCGAACCATGCGGTTTCGGTACCCCAACCCGTGTGGAATAGTAACCCCGTCCTTGTTGAAGTAGGGGCACCTTGAGTATTACCTGCTGGGAATACCGCTTATTAATTGCCTCTAGCACAGCCTCCCTGCCTGAGGGAGTTGTCAGCAAGGCATATTTTAGGAAACGGCTGGGGGGAGACATCTCAAATTCCAGCTTGTACCCCTGAAATACTACTTGAAAGAAACAGGGATCCACCTGTGAGCGAGCCCACTAATTGCTGAAATTTTTTAGACGGCCCCCCACCATACCTGGCTACACCTGTGGAGCACCCGCGTCATGGTGTGGCCTCACAGGAGGCGGGGGAAGAATCTTGATTCTGGGAACAAGCTGACTGGTGCAGCTTTTTTCCCTCTACCCTTGTCTCTGTACAGAAAGGAAGCGCCATTTGACCCGCTTGCTTTTCTGAAGCCGAAAGGACTGTACCTTTGTCTGTGAGGAAACCTGAGGTAAAATTATTTCTTCCCAGCAGTTGCTGTGGATACGAGGTCCCAGAGACAATCCCCAAATAATTCCTCACCCTTATAAGGCTCTCTATGCGCTTTTTAAGTCAGCATCACCTGTCCAGTGACAGGTCTCTAATACCCTCCTGACAGAATGGACATTACATTTATTTTGGATGCCAGCCGGCAAAATATCCCTCTGTGCATCCCCCATATATAAGACGACGTCTTTAATATGTTTTTATGTTTGCCAACTAGTATCCCTGTTTGACAGGGTCACCGACTACGCTGCAGCAGCACTATCTGCAGGTCTCAGTCTAGTACCTGAGTGTGTAAATACAGACTTCAGGATAGCCTCCTGTTTTTTATCAACAGGTACCTATTAAAGTGGCCGTATCCTAAGACGGCAGTGCCACCTTTTTTGACAAACGTGTGAGCGCCTTATCCACCCTAGGGGATATCTCCCAGCGTAACTTATCCACCTGGCGGGAAAGGGTACGCCATCAGTAACTTTTTATAAATTACCAGTTTCTTAACGGGGGAACCCACGCTTTCACACACTTCATTTATTCATCTGATGGGGGAACAAAACACTGCCTGTTTTTTCTCCCCAAACCTAAAACCCATTTTTAGAGGTGTTTGGGTTAAAGTCAGAAATGTATAACACATTTTTTATTGCCGGGATCACGTCACGGATGTTCCTAGTGGATTGTGTATATGTCTCCACCTTGTCGACACTGGAGTCAGACTCCGTGTCGACATCTGTGTCTGCCATCTGAGAGAGCGGGCGTTTTTGAGCCCCTGATGGCCTTTGAGACGCCTGGGCAGGCGCGGGCTGCGAAGCCGGCTGTCCCACAGCTGTTACGTCATCCACCCTTTTTATGTAAGGAGTTGACACTGTCGGTTAATACCTTTCACCTATCCATCCACTCTGGTGTCGGCCCCACAGGGGGCGACATCACATATATCGGCCTCTGTTCTGTCACCATATAAGCCTCCTCATTCAACATGTCGACACAGCCGTACCGACACACCGCAGACACACAGGGAATGCTCTAAACGAGGACAGGACCCACAAAAGCCCTTTGGGGGGACAGAGTAAGAGTATGCCAGCACACACCAGAGCGCTATATATATACAGGGACTAACTGAGTTATGTCCCTAATAGCTTTTATATAATATACTGTATACAGTGCCAATTTTAATGCCCCCCCTCTCTTTTCCCTCTTACTGTACTGTAGAATTGCAGGGAAGAGCCAGGGAGCTTCCCTCCAGCCGAGCTGTGAGGGAAAAATGGCGCCAGTGTGCTGAGGAGATAGGCTCCGCCCCTTTTTCGCGGCCTATTCTCCCGTTTTTTATGGAATTCTGGCAGGGGTATTTACCTCGTATATAGCCCCTGGGGCCATATATTGAGGTATTTTAGCCAGCCAAGGTGTTTTTATTGCTGCCTCAGGGCGCCCCCCCCCAGCGCCCTGCACCCTCAGTGACCGGAGTGTGAAGTGTGTGAGAGGAGCAATGGCGCACAGCTGCAGTGCTGTGCGCTACCTTGGTGAAGACAGAGTCTTCATGCCGCCGATTTTCCGGACCATCTTCTTGCTTCTGGCTCTGTAAGGGGGACGGCGGCGCGGCTCCGGGACCGAACATCAAGGCTGGGCCTGCGGTCGATCCCTCTGGAGCTAATGGTGTCCAGTAGCCTAAGAAGCCCAATCCGGCTGCAAGCAGGCGAGTTCGCTTCTTCTCCCCTTAGTCCCTCGCTGCAGTGAGCCTGTTGCCAGCAGGTCTCACTGAAAATAACAAATTCTAAGACTATAACTTTCTAAGAGCTCAGGAGAGCCCCTAGTGTGCATCCAACCTCGGCCGGGCACGAAATCTAACTGAGGCTTGGAGGAGGGTCATGGTGGGAGGAGCCAGTGCACACCAGGTAGTCTAAGATCTTTCTAGAGTGCCCAGCCTCCTTCGGAGCCCGCTATTCCCCATGGTCCTTACGGAGTTCCCAGCATCCACTAGGACGTTAGAGAAATGTCGGTATTTTGACCTTGTCAGTATTTTAAATGTCTGTATTTTGACCATGTCGGGATTTTGACTTTGGCAGGATTTTGACGGTCGGGATTTAGATTGTAGGTAAATTGACTGCATCTCTGCCTGTCATATGTCCACAGACATGTATTTGGCAGGTGACTGTGTTTGACCTCCAGTCATTTGCCGGCCACACTAATAGGCTACTGAGTGTTTGCAGCTTGAGCAGTATTTTCCATTTCTCTTTGTGTGTTGGCTGTCTTATAAAGATGCCTATTGTAACACTGGTTACCATTGTCATTGTTGACTCCGGAAGTGCGGCGAATTAGCTTGGGGCATATTTAGCAGGAAAAATATCTGCTAAAATTAGTTTAAAAAAAATCCAACTCACCTGACTGTTAGATCTGTTCTCTGGTAGCCATCATATTGGGTATTTTTATGGAGTGCATGCATGTCTAACTCAGGACTCCCACAAACAAGGATTTCCACTTCTTCTGGTCGGAGTAACTTGAACAAACACAAATGCACTGTTTACTTTGATGCAATGAAGCCTGTAAAGTGCGGGTCTGATGCACAGCTGGCTGCACTGGTGCCCCAAATTGAAGGCACAATTAGCGTTCATTATACAAGTTGCAATTATGACCATAGCAAAGCAGCAACTATCATATGTTGGCAACAGTAACATATGCACCTGGAGTACTCCAGGCATATTTCACAGATACCTGCGCCCATGTGGTCAACCATATATTTTATTAGAAGTAAACGCAGTCACTATTCGGCATCAATAAAATGGTTATAACATCTCTAATACAGCAGAAACAACTTCCCATCTCGTATAAAAATTACAAAGAAAAAACTATTTTGCTAAAAACACACAAACTTGTGAGGAAGAAATTAGCAATCAGCATCAGCTGAGCTATCCCAAGTGGCTTGCTAGTGCTGTGACCCCCGTCATCCGCTACTTGCACCTGCCCCTGACCACCTGCAGTAATAAGGCTCTCCCAGGTGCATATGGCTCCACATGTATTTAAAAGTGTGCAAACATAACCTCACTGTACTAGACTTATATTAAAATGCCCTTTCTCTCACTGTGCCGCCTATTGAGATGTAAACAGGCATAATTGTCAGAATCCCAGAAATCACACATGGGCCCATACACGTTCGTCATGCAATCATGCAATTTACGCTAAACAATTTACACAGCATCAATCCCTAATCTCTTCTGCTAAATTCCTAAGGTGTTGAAAAGTAACAAGGACGGTTGTGATTTCTTTACTCTTAAGCTGGGTACACATTGGCCAATATATCGGCCGTATATATTGTGAGCCCGTTGCTAGGTGTGTACCCCCGATATGCCTGTGAATGACGTATGTGTAAAATCTACCCTGCTGCATATGTGGCTTCGACCGTGTATGATTGCGCTAAGCAATCATACACGGTCGGTGTAAGGTGGATGTCACCCTTCATGCAGGAATAGGCTATTTTGCCACAGCTACTTTGCTGGAATTTATTTCCTGCAATTCTGAACAGAATTTTTATTGTCTTTTTATTTGGTGGTACTTCACTTTGTTTTCATCTGTACAGTGAATAAACAATATCATACTACTATTGTATGTGTAGTAACTATAGTTATTAATATTTAAATGAATAACTATAGTTACTGCACATTCAATATTATGTTTGACACAGCACAACCAGAGACAGTGGCATTCTTACCATTAACGCATTGGAAGAACAGACACTGTGAAACCCATGGTAGAAAGCGGAGAACTGCTTGTAGATGGACTTGTTCAGTAGGAAATCTACATAAAGTTGGACATATTCTGAAAGTGAAGAAGAAAAGTGAACATTTTGTGAACACAGGATTATTTTTAAAGAGCTCGGAGGTTGCTGTATCAGGCAGTGAAACGAGTGGAGACGTGGACCAGTGGAAAAGTTGCTCATAGTGCCAATCAGGTTTGAGGTAGCATTTATCAAGAACATTCTATAAAAGGATAAGCAGAATCTTATTGGTTGCTATCTGCAACTTCTCCACTGGTCCACGTCATCACTCTATTCACAGCTTGATACAAACCCACAGTGCACAATGTTGCCAGCACAACGTTACCTTTTCTGTTGAGGTTCGTGACTGGGATTTTATCTCCACCAGGTTTAAGATTGTATGATTTAATGATGCCAAATTCCTCTTGAAAGACCTAGAAAGTATAATATACACATATTCATTTGATTCATTAACAGCAGAGATGCTTATAAGCAAAGTCTATTTTGTAAGAGAAATATTTATTTTGTGAGTCATTTCTTGAGTAGAAGATACGCCCATGATTGGATTAATTGTTTAAAAGTTCATGCTTGCTGCAAAATAATGCACTCATGAATGCAGAAGGGAATGTGCCACTGGGCAGACAGAAGTCTAAAACATATAAGAGCAGAGTAGTAGGGAGAGAAAAGGTCACAATTAAGTGGAGCGAGTGGATGACAGCAGGGAAACTACAGTTCTTCTTCAGGGTCCACAGGCATCCACAGGGATGACCTAGGGGTATACTGGTGGAGACCAGGACAGACACCGAACAGTTAAGCTTTTTGAGGCTCCCATGATGCACTGGACCTTCTCTCCTCATACCCCGCCCACAGCACAGGCTTTTTAGTTTTTGTTTGGTGCCAACAGAAGCTGGTCACCGTTTAACAATCAAGCTGCTTTATGCAGCCCAAGCTTTAGTTTTATGTGTTATTTTATTTTAAATGTTTTTCACTTTGAGCAGGCAGTGCTAAGCAGTATCTTGGACGCCAGTGCTGCTGCTCCATCACTCTCGCCGGAGCTGCGACTCCAGCCATGGCGAGGAACTTTCGACGGGGACCCAGTTCATCCTTTGCTAACAGGGCACACAGGGAACCCCAGGACTGCCACCGGAGAACGGCGGGCAGGTAAGGCAGGCTCCCGCTTGTAGGACCCACAATCATGGCAATCCATATTTGTGGTTCGGGGAGACGGACCAGAGGTTGCTGATGTATACCCAGACTCCAGCCTCGGACTACACTAGACCACCAAGGTAATTACACTGGCACTTGGGACTATTGTTCAGACCAGGAATCCAGGTAGTTAATGTCAGCCAGGGGAGGTCAGTGCTTCCCCAGTGGCCCCTCCCCCAGCCCAGGGTGCCATTCCACTGAGGTCTGGGTCCAGTCTCCCTGTATACCTCTCCCAAGAGTAAGGTTATACACAGCGCTATTTCCTACCGGCTAATGCGCCTCTTAGTTGATGCTAGCGCCCATTGCAGTTAAATTGTGATTTCTGCATTGTATGTGACTTATGCTAACTCTGCTGTCTGCTTTTTCTGTCATTATATGTAGCTTTCCCTATTTCTCTCAGTAACCCTCAGATACTTGGTGTGTACAGGATTTTGTGATCTGCATTACAAAATACTGTATTTGTGGGAACAAAGTATCACATACTGGGGGTAATTCCAAGTTGATCGCAGCAGGAAATTTTTAAGCAGTTGGGCAAAACCATGTGCACTGCAGGGGGGGGGGGGAGATATAACATTTGCAGAGAGAGTTAGATTTGGGTGGGTTATTTTGTTTCTGTGCAGGGTAAATACTGGCTGCTTTACTTTTACACTGCAATTTAGATTGCAGATTTAACTCACCACACCCAAATCTATCTCTTTCTGCACATGTTATATCTGCCCCTCCTGCAGTGCACATGGTTTTGCCCAATTGCTAACAAAAGTGCTGCTGCGATCAACTCAGAATTAGGCCCACTATTTTTTTGTTGCCCAATGGGACTGCCACACCAGTTGCTGCAACAGGTACATCACGCTATATTGGTTCCGCTTGTCTCTCCTCCACGGATGGACATGTTCTCTTCCTCTGTGCAGAGTCTCGTGGCCCGGTCTGCAGCCTTTCACCATATGTTGCAGGGCCAAGGACCCTTGCCTACTGCTATTACCACCAAGCATGCTGTGCCATCTGCACAGTCTACGCCAAGCCTGGCCAACCTGTGGCTCTCCAGCTGTTGAGAAACTACAAGTCCCAGCATGATTGCCCCAGTTTTGCTATTAGGGGATGCTAAAACTGTGGCAGGGCATGCTGGGATATGTAGTTTCACAACATCTGGAGAGCCACAGGTTGGCCAGGCCTGGTCTACGCCACTGTCAGATTCTGAGGAATCCTCTGGTGAGGCAGACAATGCAGGGCTCTCAGATGCTGACTCCCCCTCAGTAAAAATTGAATGTGGCTGCTTTAGTGTGATCAGTTAAGTTCACTATTTAACTGGAAAATTAAAATCCGGCACCTAAAGCAAAAGACCCTCTGTGTAAACGCCAAAAAGTAGTGGTGGCGGAATTACCCCACTCAGATGGCTTTGCAGATGCTATGGGTGAAGTGTGGGAAACTCCTAGCAAGAAATTCCACATACCTAAAAGGCTCAGTTCCTTTTATCCTCTTCTGGTTACTGATTGTGCTAAGTGGGAAAATCCCCCAACTGTGGATTCCCATGTGACACGCTTGGTAAAGAGCTCAACTTTACCTATTCCTACAGCTTTACCTATTCCTACAGACAGTTTGATACGTGTCTTACGTTGTTAAACTCTCTTACTGGCGCTACTTCTCGGCCGGCCACGGCTACGGCCTGGTTTGCTAAGGCTCTTGAAAGGAGGGCAGATGCCCTAGAAAACATTTTTCCCCTCCGATGCTACAAGGGAACTACTGTCATACATCACTAACATGAGGATGAAACTTTTTGTATTGGAAAAGCGGCCCTGGATACGGCCCTCCTATCATCCAAGGCATCAGCTACGTCAGTTGTGGCCCAAGCATTGTTTGGCTTCGTTCCCGGAAGGCTGACTCAGACTCTAAAAAGACCTTGGAAGCACTCTCTTATGCAGGGGAATTTATTTTTGGCTCGGAGATTGACAAAATTGTCACTAACCTGGCAGCCTCTAAAATGGCTTGCCTGCCCTAGGCCTCTGCTACACAGCATCTGACTTATTACTTTTGGTCCTTTTGCCCCCAGGGCAAGGCCAGGGGTCAAGCTTTTCCTAGACTGTCACATTCCACAAAGGCCTCTAAGCTCAAAACTAAACAGGCCTGGGCTGCTCGGTGTCCAACCGCCAAGCCCAAGGATAAACCCTCAGCATGACGGGGCAAGCCTCCTCCTGGGGATCTCAGGGTGGGAGGCCGACTTCTTCAATTCGCCCATTCTTGGCGTCTGATCACAACGGACGCCCGGGTACAGGAAGTAGTCTCCCAATGGTATGCTCTTCCTATACCTCTGCAATTCCAGTGCCTCTGCAATGGCAGAAGTGACACAGTTTCTTGCCTGGGCGGAACGCCATCTCCGCAGTCTTCATTCTGAGTGTCCTAAACTGGGAAGCAGACTTTCACAGTCGCCAGGATGTGCACACCAAAGAGTGGTCTTTACATCCAGAAGTCTTTTAGGTTCTGGTGGACAAATAGGGTCTTCAAGAGGTAGACCTCATGGCCTCTAGACACAACTACAAAGTACCCATGTACGGGTCCAGGACAAGGGATCCAGGCCCAGCCTTTGCAGACGCCTTACCAGTCAAATGGCACTTCTGTCTGGCATATCTCTTCTCTCCGGTATCTCTCATTCCCAGGGTGCTTCGCAAATTTAAGGCGGAAGGCGGCGCTGTAATCTTAATTGCACCAGCATGGCCCAGACGCTATTGGTTCACGGATCATCATAGATGTATCATTTTCACTTCCTCTACGACCACAAGGTCCCTGTCTACACCCGGACATAGCTCGGCTATCTTTGATGGCACAGCTCGAGTCATCCCTATTAAGGGATAAGGGTTTGTTCAGTTCAGTGATTCAAACTATGCTCCAAGCGCAGAAGCCATCGTCAGTTCATATCTATTACTGCATATGGATTTGCTCATTGCCTTCTATGGCTTCCACAAGCAGAGTTGGCCAGCTAACAAACAAGCTCTGGCTCGTTGGCTTCGCAAGTCCATCTCACAAGCTTACATGAAAGCCGACCTTCCAGTTCCGATTCGAGATTCTGCTCACTATACTCGATCTGTGGGACCTTTGTTGGCAGCCCATCGTGGCGCATCTGCTGAACAACTTTGCAAGGCAGCCACATGGTCTTCTGCCCACCCGTTTCTTAGGTTCTATGCCTTTGATACGTTTGACTCTCAGGATGCATCTTTTTGCTGCAACATTCTCCTTTCAGCTTAGGAGCATTCCCTCCCTATTTCAACTGCTTTGGGACATCCCCAAAAATCATCCCTGTGGATGCCTATGGACTCTGAAGAAGAAAATAAGAGTTATGGTAAAACTTACCTTTGTTAACTCTTTTTCCTTGAGGTCCATAGGATGCACAGGGCACCCACCCTGACGCACCTAGTTTCAATGGGTTACACTTTTTGGTCACCAGTTCCCGTCTCCTGTTTGTGAGTTTGATTTCTGTGTGTACTATCCATCCTTCTCTCCATCCAGCTCCTGCTTTGGGCTTGTTAACTAAAACTGAAGAGCTTGAGGTGTGGTCGGGGTATGAGGGGACAGGGTCCAGTGCATCCTGTGAGCTTCAAAAAGTTTAACTGTTCAGTGCCTGTCCTGGTCTCCACCAGCATACCCCAAAGTCATCCTGTGGATCCTATGGACCTCGAAGAACTAGAGTTAATAAAGTAAGTTTTACCATAACTCTTATTTTTTCTTGCCTACTGAAAAAAGTAGGGTGGCCAGACCAAGGAAAGGCAGACAATTAATCTGAAGATCAGCATTAGAGGAATTAATTGATATAAAGGTGCCAATACACAGTTGAATGCAAGTTGTCCATAATTTATATATGTCTGCAAAACTGAAAAAGAGGAATAATAATTATCCCAGGCTCAGAGAATTTGTCTATTTCTCTGCAGCACCTCATTAATCAATTAACACTTTCAAGTATAACAAATAGAGGGGACTATCTCTGGCCCATCACTGTGTTCCGAGCATTGGAATGCAAGATCGCTACTTTTAATTCTTGTTTTCCTTGCAACTTCCATCACTTTGCGGAACCACTATGGGTGGACTGATTCCACCAACACCGAGAATGTGATTGACCTCCAATTCAGACAACTCATTCAAGCCAGTTACAGGATGCTATGCTTGTTTAAGTCATGTTCTACTAGAAAAATAGCCCATGCAGTCTTTTTCTGCATAACACTCTGTTCAGCTCACGCTCATGGTCACCTATGGCACCAAGGTTTAGAAAGCATCTAAAACACTGAATGAATGATATTAGGTCACTTATTCAGTGTTCTTATCTACCCTGAAACAACAAGGGCCACGCGATACCTTACATGCCCTATTGCTAAAAAGAGGGAAGGGCCAAGCATGGGGGCTAGGCCACACTAGCTCTTAAAAAGATCCATTCCTCCACCTCTATGGCTCCTCATCTATGGCTGGCAGAAATGACCAGCACCGGGTAATTAGTACCTGCCCCACTCCTCTTTCGGCACCCTGGTGACGCCCTCATACTGAGTGTTTGTGCTGACATGGAAGGACAGCAACCAGCAATTCTTTACAAGTGAAGCCGGCAGTGGCAGCTTCTTCTTCATGTCAACGATGCACTCCAGTTTGGTGCTGGATTATGATGTCACATCATGGCTTCACACTTCTAGACCTAGGAGCAGGAGCTAATGCTGTGCACAAAGCCAAAGGGTGGCTGCATAGGTCACCTAGTGCGCCAGCCCTGCCTGCTATACAACTCCGGCATGTACAAGCTGCTGAACTTTGCACTTCTGATAAAATACCAGACAGTCAAATGATAAGACATGATGTTTTATTTTACTTCAGCCATACAATCAACATAACAGCTATTACTCTTAAACAGAACAGCTAGGACCTCTGTGCAGAATGGCTTACATATTTTAGTCACAGTGCACATATCAACTAAACACAGCAAATACTCAATAGTCGATATTCACAGGATACAGCTAATCTATGCGCTAGGTACAAATGACATCACAGAGGATCTTTATAGCTAAAGCTTAATGTGACACAAATTCTTAGCGACTTAGGGGTATATTCAATTAAAGTCGGATCCATTCCGACATGTATTTGTCCGAATGGATCCGACAACTCCTATTCAATCCCATCTAAAATTTGACTTTTTCAAGTCGAATTTTAGATGGGACCCGGAGGAGGCAAGGGGGGGCGAGCCGCGGGGGGACAGACGGCGGCAGCCAGAGGAAATCAGCGCTACGGAGTAGCGCTGCAGCAGGATGTCACTCACCCGCCCGACCACACGGCAGCTTCCACCCCGCTCCAGCAGTGTCCCCCCGTCTCCCTGCGGCTAGTCGAAAAGGGGGCCAAAGCCTGTCGGATTTGGCCCCGTTTTCAACATCAACACGTGGATCGGCAGCTATTCCGCCGATCCACGTGCTTTGCGACAAGTCGAATGCCTCGACTTGTCGAAAAGCTCTGAATAGGTCAAATCAGGATTCGACCTTAAAAAGTCGAAAACTGACGTCTTTTCGACAGATGGCAGTTTTCGACTGCAATTGAATATACCCCTTAGGGGGTAATTCAGACCTGATCATAGCAGCAAATTTGTTAGCAGTTGGACAATACCATGTGCACTGCAGGTGGGGCAGATATAACATGTGCAGAGAGAGTTAGATTTGGGTGGGGTGTGTTCAAACTGAAATCTACATTGCAGTGTAAAAATAAAGCAGCCAGTATTTACCCTGCACAGAAACAAAATAACCCACCCGGATCTTACTCTCTCTGCAAATGTTATAACTGAATTACCCCCTTATCCAGCTACATTCCTAGAACTACACTAATGGACTTATCTACAAAATAACCATTTGTATGTAGGGGACAGGAACAAATAAGGCAAATATCTAATTCTATTATCATATGTTGCAAACCTGTCTGCATTCCAATGGAAGTAATCCCCAAAAACTTCTGTGTACACATGCAAGAAGGGGTGTGATACAATATCCTGGAGGTTGGGATGTCAGCTGTCAACTGATCAGCCCCGGCATCCCAATAATTAGAATGCCCCAACAGGTGACGGGGTAAAACTGGGGGGGGGGCAGCTAGGGCTAAACTCCCCCCCCCCCCCCCTCTAGTGCCTAACCCTAAAGCCGCACCTGACCGTCACCCCAATACCTACTTTCTGGATGCTGGCGGTCGGTGTTCTGGCGCCAGGATTCCAAGTGGTGTCGGGATTCTAGCGTGGGTCACATGACATCCGCATCTCATGAGAAGAGCGGTAGCCCTTTCTGTCCTACACTAATGCACTGTAGGATGAATGTATGTACTTGACTGTACATGAAATCTCTAAATCTGTTAATTAATTCCATTTTTAACTATGCAATGCTGCAAAATGTATTGTTGCCAAAAATCAAGAGACTGACCTGAAATGTTGAATAGAAATCTTCTTCCACATTGCCTTCATATGTTAGCAGTTCATTCAATCCATGAGCAAGCTCCTGAAAACAAACATTTCATGTTTATAACATAATGGATCATTTAATTCAAATATTGTTTTATATCTGACTCATTTGATAATATGATTGTTACAACAAAGATATTATATAACTCAAGGAAGGCAACACATTTGCTTTAATTAGTTGAACTAGTTGCAGCAGTTTCTCAGTAAAAGCTCTTGAGCGCCACCAAGAGACAAACTTTGGAATATTTCCTAACTCAGCCTGAGCTCTGTAGCAAGGACCATTTGATTTCTACATGAAAGTACACACTGTATTTTTTAATGAATACTGCTGCATACTACTGTACTTAATCTATTTTCTTGCCTCATGGTTAATTCCAGCATTTACTAGGACAATGACTGAGTACTTTAAAAATTATGTGTATGCTGTGTTCATTGCGCAGCTCAACTCAGTAATGACTGAATGGATCATGGGAGCCTAAAAAAATCTGTTACATTCATATATGTATTATCACTTATTATCTAAGGCCCTCAGTCAGTATGTACTGCATTAGCAATGCAAGTGCAGTAGGTGTTACACACTTATCTTGCTGCATTTGCAATAGCAGCACTGCGACCAGAATCGCAGTCTGGGATCAAATATCGCAACCATCGGTCGCAATGGTCATCTGCGATGGCAAGCTGAGTAAGCTTACTCAGACTGACCATCACAGGGCCAAGGAAATGCGTCTCATGACGCATTCCTTGGTCTCACTACTCCCGGAAAATGGGGGAGACCCCCCCCCCCTTGTTTCCGCCCCCTGTCCCTCTCCCCAAACACCAATGCCTGTCAATCAGGCAGAGGTGTTCACAATACTGCACTGCGATCATGGGAGCCATTCTGCACATGCGCATAATGGGTCTTATGCATGGGCAGGTTCCCGATTATCGGGATACTGCGCTGAGGATCGTAGGAGCGATCCATACTGAATAACCCCCTAAATACAGTAATGGCAATTCCTAAAATCCGATTGGGTTAGGAATACTTTGCGATACCTACATTTGTTTATTGGTTGCAATGTGAATGGTAATATAGTAGTTATTTAAGGAGGAATTACATTTAGCTAAAAAAATATACAGAAATATATAACTCTGACAATTGGGGTTATTTAGGTTTCTGATAGTGTTTATACACAATATTTACAAGGGATGTCTAGGTCTTAGTAAAAGCATTGCCTTTCTAAATATCGACAAGAAACATGATCAGAAGAAATAAAACCCAAATTGTTTTTTTTATGTCTGTGGGGGGGAGGCACATTTTTTTAATGTCTATGGGAGGCGTATTTTTTTACCGCTCGCACTGGGAGCCAAATTGTCTAGAAACAGCCCTTGGTTTGATGTTTGGGAGGTGGTATGGTTTGGTGGTTTTGAGGTTTGGTTTGGTGGTTGTGAGGTATGGTTTGGTGGTTGGAGGGTTTGTTTTTTTATGCTGTTTGGACTGAGTACTGAAGTTAAAATTAAATATTGTACTTACCGGCATGATCTGATATAGATCATCTAGAGTAACAGATCCGATGCCTACAGGTATGTTCTGGTCACAGGGTACTACAGGAGGACTCAACAGCTTCTTGTAGCAGCAGGGTGGAAAGCGGATATCTAGCGTTATGCTGTTATATACAGCCAGCCCCATCAACTTGAAATGTTAAGTATAAACACAAAAGAGAGTCAAAACATATCCTAATATCTTTGTTGCATCTGATTTGTCATTATTTTTCCTGTGTGGTATATTATTATCAATAAATAATGAATCAGGCACTCTGGAAGGAGGAGATATAAACTCTTGCTTTGCACTTGTTGAGCTTAAGGTAGCACTGAAATAAACTTATGGATAATGCAGAAATATACGTTATGGTAAGAACTTACCGTTGATAACGTAATTTCTCTTATGTCCACAGGTATCCACAGGATAACATTGGGATATGTCGGAGCGACAGCGGAAATGGCACCAAACAGTCACGAGCTTTCTGGCCTCCCAGGATGCATCGGGGTTTCTCCATATAATCCCGCCCACTGACTCAGTCAAATCAGTTCTTTCCACAGCAATTTAGGCAAGAGCATCAGGTAGAAACCTATTTAGGCGATAAGAACACACATACACACCATTCCATGCAAGAGGGAAGAGGTTTAGTGATTGTCAAGATCCTCAAATCAGGTGCGTCAGGGTGGGACCCCTGTGGATACCTGTGGACATAAGAGAAATCACGTTATCAACGGTAAGTTCTTACCATAACGTATATTTCTCTGGCTGGGTCCACAGGTTATCCACAGGATAACATTGGGATTCCCAAAGCCAGTTTAGTGGTGGGGACGCTCCTGATTAGACAGAAGAATCTTTCGCCCGAATTCAGTATCATGAGAGGCAAAAGTATCCATGGCATAATGTCTAATGAAAGTGTTAACGGAAGACCCTGTGATTGCTTTACCAATCTGTTCTGCTGAAGCCCCATGTTGTGCTGCCCATGAAGGACCTACCTTACGTGTAGAGTGTGCAGAGACATTAGCCGGAGTAGGGAGATGAGCACGAGAATAAGCTGCTGAAATTACCATTCGGAGCAATCTTGCCAACGTCTGTTTACTAGCAGGCCATCCTCTTCTATGAAATCCGTAGAGGATGAAGAGAGAATCTGTTTTTCTGATAGCACTAGTACGATCTATGTAGATTCTTAACGCTCGGACCACGTCCAGCAACGCTTCTCGCGCAGAAAGTCCCGATACCTGAAAAAGCTGGGACTACAATCTCCTCGTTAAGGTGAAACATTAAAACCTCCTTCGGAAGATAACCAGATCTAGTTCTAAGAACTACCTTATCTGGAAAAAATATTAGAAAAGGAGACTTACACTACAGTGCTCCTAAACCTGACACTCTTCTAGCTGGCGCCATTGCCAGTAGAAAGAGCACTTTAGCCGTTAACCATTTAAGATCTGCTCTCTTAAGTGGTTCAAACGGAGGTCCCTAAAGGATTTTAAGAACTAGATTCAAATCCCAGGGAGCTGCAGGAAAAACAAATGGAGGTTCAATGTGTACAACTCCCTGAAAGAAAGTACGCAAATCCTGTTCGTCAGTCATTATCTGAAACCACACAGTTAAATGCTGATACTTAAACTCTCAAGGAAGCTACTTTCAACTTCTTCTCCAATCCTGCTTGAAGAAAATCCAGAATCCTGGATACTTTAAAAGATCTTGGATTCAAACTTCTTTCACTATACTAATGAATAAATATGAGCTTAAGAAGGCTTTCTTGCTCTAAGCATAGTTTGAATTACTTGTTTTGAAAATCCCCTTCTAGGATAGAGGTTTCAACAGCCACGCCGTCAAAGACAGACGATCCAGATGGCTGTGATAACAAGGACCCTGCATTAGCAGATCTGGACGTTGAGGGAGCAGTATTGGTGCTTCCACTGACATCCTTAGTAGATCTGCGTACCAATACTTTCTGGGCCAAGCTGGAGCTATTAGAATTATGACTCCTTTTGCTTGCTTTATTTTTCCCACCACCCTGGGTACCAGGGAGATTGGAGGAAACAGGTATGCCAGATGAAATTTCCAATTCACTGACATTGCGTCTACAAGGATCGCTCCGGGATCCTTTGTTCTTGATCCGTATATTGGAACCTTGTTGTTCAGACGCGACGCCATGAGATCTATCTCTGGCAGACCCTATCTTTTTACTAGAGTCTGAAACACTTCTGGGTGTAATGCCCATTCGGTTTCCTGCATGGAGTGTCGACTGAGAAAATCCGCTTCCCAGTTCAGTACTCCTGGAACAAACACTGCTGACAATGCTGGATGATGGAGCTCTGCCCACTTCAGTATGTGAGTCACTTCCTCCATCAGTCTCTTGCTGTGAGTTCCTCCCTGATGATTGAAGTACGCTACCGCTGTTGCATTGTCTGAGCGGATCTGGACTGGTCTTCCTTGCAGACTGGACTTTGCCTGAACTAGAGCCATATATATGGCCCTTATTTCTAACAGTTTTATTGAAAGCAGACGACTTTCCCTTATGGTCCATTTTCCCTGGAACCAAAGGCTTTCGAGCACCGCTCCCCAGCCTTGAAGACTGGCATCTGTTGTCAGGACTTGCCATTCTTTTATCCAAAAAGGTCTCCCCTTATTTAAATGGTCTGTCTGTAGCCACCACGCTAGAGACCTTTTTACGTTTACCAGAAACTTTATCATCTGCTTTTTTATTGTCTGATAATTACCGTTCCATTTGGTCAGAATAAGGTGCTGTAGAGGTCTGGAGTGGAATTGTGCATATTACACCATGTCGAAGGTTGACACCATCAGACCCAACAGTCGCATTGCTGCATGGACTGACATTGTCTGAGTGTGCAACGACTCCTGAGTCATGACCTGCACCTTGGCTATCTTTTTCTCTGGCAAGAAAATTCTCTGTAGATCTGAGTCCAATATGGCCCCCAAATGAACCATCCGTTGTGACGGAATCAGAAACGACTTTTCCCAGTTTATGAGCCACCCGTGTCTTTTTTTTTTTTTCAAACACATTTTTATTAAGTATTAATGAAAAATAAGTTCTGATCACAATATATTATATGATATGACATAGAAATTCAGAGTCAAAGTCGTACATCGAAAGAGATACAAGGAAATATAGATACAAAAGTATTTAGCAATATCAATACAGCAGGAACCACATAAACTATATGAGATATCTCTAATAAAATTCAGAAGAACCAGTTCCTATTAGAAACCCGTATCTAACCCATGTTATATATATAATAGACATAAGGATATGACTCTGAAAATAAATGTACACTATCTAAGTATACAAGATATAAATAAACAAAGTAATAAAATAATAACCCTAAACGCCTAGAAAAAGGGGAGGAAGAGGGTGAGGGGGGGGGGGGGGGTGAGGGGAGAGTAGCAGCAATTCACCAAGTATCCTATAAATAAAGCTCCGAACATCGAAAAGAGGTAAATGAACAAAGAGTCAATTCCGGCCAGAGCCACCCGTGTCTTTGTATACAAACTACTGTCTGTTGAAGGTGGCTCAAAAGCAATTCCTGCGAATGTGCTAGGATTAATAAGTCGTCGAGGTATGTAAATATTCTTATCCCCTGATTGTGGAGATAAGCTGCCATAACCACCATAATTTTGGTAAACACCCTGGGTGCTGTTGCTAGCCCGAAGGGCAAAGCTTGGAATAAACTATCAGTATATTTTTGGGATTTGGGAGGAAACCGGAGTACCCGGAGGAAACCCACGCAAGTACGGGGAGAATATACAAACTCCACACAGTTAGGGCAGTGGTGGGAACTGAACCCATGACCTCAGTTCTGTGAGCCAGTAATGTTAACCATTACACCGTCTGTACTGCCTGGAGGATAGTAAACCTGAGGTAACATTGATGAGACCATGCTATAGGCACATGTAGGTAAGCATCCTGTATATCCAGAGATAACATGTAACCTCCCGGTTCCATGGGCAAAATTATGGAGCGTAATGTTTCCATGTGGAACTTTGGAATCCAAATGTATTTGTTTAACCATTTGAGATTGAGGATTGGTCGGAACGACCCATTTGGCTTCTGAATCAAGAAAAGATTGGAGTAAAAATCCTGTTTCCGTTGCAACGGGGGTACTGGGATAATTACACCAGACTGAAGCAATTTCTGAACTGCTTCTTGCAAGGCCCTGGCTTTTGACTTCCTACCCCTGGTTGATCTATTGAACCGGGGTTGCTTAGTCTCCTCTTTAGCTTTTGCTTTACCTTGCCATCGAAATGGCCGAAATTTTGAACCCCTAGTCTTAGGATTATAACTTAGCCGGAAATCTGACCTTTTTGGATTCAGCTTCCGCTTCTAGAATATCTGACAATTGTTTTCCAAACAGTATATTACCAGTGAAAGGCAATGCTTCCAACTTTTTCTTGGATTCTGCATCTGCTTTCCAAGTGCGTAGCCAAACTGCTCTACGAGCGGCTACTGTCAAGGCTGATGCTTTAGAAGCAATCGTACCCATATCAATTGCTGCTTCTTCCAAATATTTGGCAGCTTGTCTTATACGGCCTAGATGAGACTCCTGCTCCCTGGTAGGAGGGGAGAGGCCATTCTCTAGTTCCTCCCCCATTCTACCATTGCCCTTGCCATCCAGGCTAAAGCCATAGCATGCCTTGTCACTGCCCCTGAGAGAAAATTATTATTATTTTTTTAAGAAACTATCTACTCTTCTATCTGTGACATTATTTAGTGAAGTAGACGGCAATGGTAAAATAGATCTACGCACAAGTCGAACAACATGTGCATCTACTCTAGGAGGAACTTCTCTTTTTGAACAGTCCGCAGCTGGAAAGGGATAGTAAGAATCCCTAAAACAGTTAACAAGCTGCTCCAGGCCAGGCTTGAACTTACACCCTTTAGCATTGCTCAACAGATACTGTCTCTTGAGCACTGTTTAAATACAGGTGCCTTAGATTTTGACACTGCTTTGGCTGATTCATCCAGAGACAGAATAGCCTTCATGCATCAATAAGGTCAGCTATATCTGATCATCATATGGGGTATTTGAATTCATCTTGTGTAGTCTGTAACATGGATGTATCTACCCTGGTTTTAATAGCCTGGCTATTTATAAAAGCTGCTGAAACCATAAGGAGGGAGCTGCCTGCATGGGTTAATAATGTAACCTATTCCCGGGGGTAGAACTGCAGGTGCTAATCTTTGCAGACAAGGTCTGTGTGACCACACCCCTCTAGCAGGGCGTTGCCCCTCATAAGTAAGATACTGAACTATTCCATGCAAAATCACTATACCAGATAAGCATGTTAAGGGTGTAGGGCCCTGATAAAAGTATCTTCGGCACTTTTGCCTCTCATAGATAAGGTAAATAATCCATTTTTACAAATACTACACTCTTTTATAACTGAAAATCACTTACATAGATATAGAAGTGATATCAATCTGACCACAATCTGTGTACCTGATTTGAGGTTCAGAACAGAACTGACAACACTTATAAAAGTCCGCATACATACTAGCAGTCAGTCACATGTTAAAACATTAGACATTGTCATATGAGAATACAATCACCATTATATAACTTACAAGTAAGTGGGACAATTGTATTTCTGTTTTAGACTGTTTTTTTTCAAACATAACATGCAGAAACAACAGTAATATACAGGTCTCATATGCAATATGTACCAAAATTAAGAATTCATACTAACAAGTAGAGAGAATTTTAGTACTGTATAACCCTTCCTCCATAGAGCGGGATACAGGGAGACTCACCACACTTCCATATCCATCAATACGCTCGCAAGACACTGAGTGGATTCATACGCTACTGATGTACACTACCGCTCCGATAACTGATGAGAGACACGGGTGCTCACTAACGGACACAGACGCTCAGTGAATGCTACGTGTATGCAGACGCTACGGCCTGCGACTCGGTCTAGGCGGCAACTTTAGTGTACACAACGACAGCGTCTAAGCTGCGACCGAGTACCCTCGTGGTAGCGTCTGAGACGGAAGTGAGGTCATTTAGTTCATGGACGGTAGACGTGTGGAAACTGGTCATGAACTTGGGGGAGGGGCGACCAGAAGAGCGTCTAATTCCCCCCGTTGACTTAAACTTTAAGGATCGCGGCCTCAACCTAGTCCTGGCGCCTATGATCCTTAAAGCATAGCGCTGTCGCACCTAAGAGTGGTCGGCGCATCAACACACTGTTTGTAGTCTCCTCCAATACAGTGTAGCTGTGTCCGGAACCCCTAGTAAGAGGAAACCAATGCCTTACCTTCTCCCTATGCTCCGGCCACAGCCTGGTTACGTCTGCTGGACCTGCTAGAATCATCCGACACAGACGCCCGTCGAGACAGCACTATACCACGAAGGTAAGCGTTGTTGCGACCCGGTGGGGAGTTGTTGGAGCGACTTTTTCTAGTATGCGTTTAAGACGCTGTTAAGAAAAGTCACTCAGAGAGAAAAAAAACATAGTAAGACCATTAAAATAAAATAATAAAAGCTTCAGGCTGCTATTAACAGCAGCCCTGTGACCATGGTCCGGCTCCTGCCGCACCAAACAAAAAACTGATTTGACTGAGTAAGGGGGCGGGATTATATGGAGAAGCCCCGATGCATCCTGGGAGGCCAGAAAGCTCGTGACTATTTGGTGCCATTTCCGCTGTCGCTCCGGCATATCCCAATGTTATCCTGTGGATAACCTGTGGACCCAGCCAGAGAAATACAGTTAATTATAAGAGATATCAGAGAAGAGGAAGGTCAGGCGAGGAGAGAAAGATTTGTGTAGAGGGTATACTGAAGGCCTAATAAGCAACTTATTTCTCCAAGAGAAGAGGTGTACAGTGTACTGTGAGGAGAGCAGAGAGCCATGAACAGAGTGTCCAACAAATAATGCTAATGGAGGGAAAGATGTCCAAAGATTGAGGCACAACAGGTGTCATGATAGGTAAGAAGTGACCCAGAAAAGTGTCATATAGGTCACTTCAGTTAAGGTTGTGGAGGAGAAGAGGGTGTACAATAGTATTGAAAGCAGCAGACAGGTACAGGAGAATGAGGATGGAAAATTACTCAATTATCACTTTTTGCGAGTGTAGTCACAATTAAATGTTGGAGGCTAAATCCTGATTGTACAGTACGTAGAGTTGAGAATGGTGTAAAATGGAGAGAAAGTGAGTTTCAAGCACACAAGTTGCTTAAGTAGTGTGGGCGCACAGAGGGGCAAAGCAAGAAAATTGTAGTTAATTTGAGAAAGGGTTTTATTAGGATTGATGAGATGGGCTTGAGTTGAAAGGATATAAATGTGCCATTAGAGTAAGAATAGTAGAAGAGGTGAGGTAGTAATGAGAATGTAGTGGGGGAGAGCGAGCAGAGAAGAGCATCTCGAGGGGGCAGGAGTGGTCGAGGGGGCAGGTTGTATGGTAAGATATAAATGTCTGTGCTTGGGTGGAATGAAAATCATGAAAAAAATAAATCAGGATGAAAAATGTATGCATTTAGTGGTTGGGTATACATGAATAAACACGTCAGAAATAAATAGAAAATCTCATTGAAAATTAAGTCAATGTAAGAGACTCATTTATCTAATTGCCAACAAAAATCCCAGAGGTGCGGGGAAAGGCTATTCAATTAAATAGTCTTTTCTCACACCTAAAAATCTCGATTCAGATGCGTAAACTGCAGAATCACTGGGTTTTTCCCATGTATGAACCAGATTTTGCCGTTTTTATGTGGGCTTTACCTCATGGAGCTGTGAGGTTCAATTCAACTTCAGGGACTCATTGATGGGGGCAATCCCCGCAATTGTATTGCTCCGGTGCAGAAATTAGTCACAGGGTTTAATTGAATACCCCCTTATAGTGTCTAAAACAAAGTGCACTTCAATTGTTGCTAGTTTATATTTTTAAAATAACTGAAATATGAGGTAAATTTTGGAAGTGAGCCTTTGGGAGAAAGTAATTTAAAAGATGTGAACATTAAAAAACAGTAGAATGTAAGCTAAACTGTTTGCTCTTTAATAATAATAATGACTATTTTTTAGGCAAGTAAATTGTTTTTAAAAGTAATACATAGAGACAGATTGTGATCTAACACACTTAAACTGTCAATTTTCCGGCTGTCGGGATCCCAGTGGTCAGGATACCGACGCCAGAATCCTGACACCCAGTGAAATGCTGGCGGCCTGGAATCCTCACTCAGAAGGTGGTCCATGTCACCACCAGAGGGGAAATACATTAGTGTGGTGACCGAAGGTCTCCACCGGGGCTCGACGCGTGGCAAGCGCAGCGAGCCTGCAAGGGGACATGCTGCTCTCACTGCTGGTATTCCGGCTGTCAGGATTCCGGCTGTCGGGATTCCAGCGTCGGTCTACTGATCGCTGGGATCCCAACAGTCAGCATATAATACTGATCCCTTAATCTATTAACTCCATTACTAAACTAGTTTTCTAACGACAAAAGGATACAGTTCCAACCAGACGAAACTCTGAATAGTTATCACACTTAAAACTGCTAAACCAGTGGAAGTTTGAGTCTTTGTGATAGGTAAACATACCTGCAAAAGAAAAGATTCACATGCATAAATAAGCAGACCTTAAAGTTTTATGACCAACCAACTACAAGTATGCAGTAAGTAGAGTGTTTGTAGAAATACACAAACTAAGCCTCATACAGAGTTGGATGCATTGGTATAAACAATATAACAAAAAGGCAGCTGCAAAAAATGGCACATTTATGGTTATGCTAAATTGTCCACATCACAAAATATGGGCAAAGCAACATAGGCCCAGATTTGCTTGGAGAAAGATAAAGTAAACAGAGATAAAGTACCAACCAATCAGCGTCCAACTGCCATGTTACAGGCTGCATTTGAAAAATGACAGGAGCTGATTGGTTGGTACTTTATCTATCTCAAAGTTTTGATAAATCTGGGCCAAAGTGTATTATATGCATCTGTATGTAGATATTATTATAGCCCATCAGGATATGCCAGTCATCATCATCAACAAATTATTTTCAAGTGCATATTTAAGAAAACCTATGAGTAAGATCTTGCTTAATGCAGTTTTAGAAAGGTGGATTGATACCAAGGGTAGAACCACAAAGTATTAATTATTAGGAAACAATCTTTATACTTATCTGTAGCTCATTTTCTTGCAATATCATAGCAAAAACTCTTTATTTTGTCATTTAGCGTAGATATCCTTTCCCAGGTCAGTAGGTATAAATAAGATTTTACTTACCGGTAAATCTATTTCTCGCAGTCCGTAGTGGATGCTGGGGACTCCGTAAGGACCATGGGGAATAGACGGGCTCCGCAGGAGACAGGGCACTTTAAGAAAGAATTTGGATACTGGTGTGCTCTGGCTCCTCCCTCTATGTCCCTCCTCCAGACCTCAGTTAAAGAAACTATGCCCGGAAGAGCTGACAGTACAAGGAAAGGATTTTGGAATCCAGGGCAAGACTCATACCAGTCACACCAATCACACCGTATAACTTGTGATAAACTTACCCAGTTAACAGTATGAACAACAACGGAGCATCAGATCAACCCTGATGCAACCGAAAATAACCCTTATTTAACAATAACTATATACAAGTATTGCAGAAGAAGTCCGCACTTGGGACAGGCGCCCAGCATCTACTATGGAATATGAGAAATAGATTTACCGGTAAGTAAAATCTTATTTTCTCTAACGTCCTAGTGGATGCTGGGGACTCCGTAAGGACCATGGGGATTATACCAAAGCTCCCAAACGGGCGGGAGAGTGCGGATGACTCTGCAGCACCGAATGAGCAAACACAAGGTCCTCCTCAGCCAGGGTATCAAACTTGTAGAACTTTGCAAAAGTGTTTGAACCCGACCAAGTAGCCGCTCGGCAAAGCTGTAATGCCGAGACCCCTCGGGCAGCCGCACAAGAAGAGCCCACCTTCCTTGTGGAGTGGGCTTTTACTGATTTTGGAAAATGCAATCCAGCCGTAGAATGAGCCTGCTGAATCGTGTTACAGATCCAGCGAGCAATAGTTTGCTTTGAAGCAGGAGCACCCAGCTTGTTGGGTGCATACAGGATAAACAGCGACTCAGTTTTCCTGACTCTAGCCGTTCTCGCTACATAAACCTTCAAAGCCCTGACCACATCTAGTAACTCGGAATCCTCCAAGTCACGAGTAGCCACAGGCACCACAATAGGTTGGTTCATATGAAAGGATGACACCACCTTCGGCAGAAATTGTGGACGGGTCCGCAATTCTGCCCTGTCCATATGGAAAACCAGATAGGGGCTTTTATGTGACAGAGCCGCTAATTCTGACACACGCCTAGCTGAAGCCAAGGCTAATAGCATGACCACCTTCCAGGTGAGAAATTTTAACTCCACGGTTTTGAGTGGCTCAAACCAGTGTGACTTCAGGAAACTCAACACCACGTTAAGATCCCAAGGTGCCACTGGAGGCACAAAAGGAGGCTGAATATGCAGAACTCCCTTTACAAAAGTCTGGACTTCAGGAAGAGAAGCCAGTTCCTTTTGAAAGAAAATGGATAGGGCCGAAATCTGGACCTTAATGGAACCCAATTTTAGGCCCAAAGTCACTCCCGACTGTAGGAAGTGAAGGAACCGGCCCAGCTGGAATTCCTCCGTAGGGGCCTTCCTGGCCTCACACCAAGCAACATATTTTCGCCATATACGGTGATAATGTTTAGCCGTCACGTCCTTCCTAGCTTTTATCAGCGTAGGAATAACCTCATCCGGAATGCCTTTTTCTGCTAGGATCCGGCGTTCAACCGCCATGCCGTCAAACGCAGCCGCGGTAAGTTTTGGAACAGACAGGGTCCCTGTTGCAACAGGTCCTGTCTTAGAGGCAGAGGCCATGGGTCCTCTGTGAGCATTTCTTGCAGCTCTGGATACCAAGTCCTTCTTGGCCAATCCGGAACAACGAGTATTGTCCTCACTCCTCTTTTTCTTATGATTCTCAGCACCTTGGGTATGAGAGGAAGAGGAGGAAATACATAAACCGACTGGAACACCCACGGTGTCACCAGTGCGTCTACAGCTATCGCCTGAGGGTCTCTTGACCTGGCGCAATACCTCTGTAGCTTTTTGTTGAGGTGGGATGCCATCATGTCCACCTGTGGCAGTTCCCACGACCTGCAATCTGCGCGAAGACTTCTTGATGAAGTCCCCACTCTCCCGGGTGGAGGTCGTGCCTGCTGAGGAAGTCTGCTTCCCAGTTGTCATTCCCGGAATGAACACTGCTGACAGTGCTCTTACGTGATTCTCCGCCCAGCGAAGAATTCTGGTGGCTTCCGCCATCGCCACCCTGCTCCTTGTGCCGCCTTGGCGGTTTACATGAGCCACTGCGGTGATGTTGTCTGACTGGATCAGCACCGATTGGTCGCGAAGCAGGCTCTCCGCTTGACTTAGGGCGTTGTATATGGCCCTTAGTTCCAGGATATTGATGTGAAGGCAAGTCTCCTGACTTGACCACACCCCTTGGAAATTTCTTCCCTGTGTGACTGCCCCCCACCCTCGGAGGCTTGCGTCCATGGTCACCAGGACCCAGTCCTGAATGCCGAATCTGCGGCCTTCGAGAAGGTGAGCACTCTGCAGCCACCACAGGAGTGACACCCTGGCCCAGGGGGATAGGGTGATCAGCCGATGCATCTGTAGATGTGATCCGGACCACTTGTCCAACAGATCCCATTGAAAGGTCCTCGCATGGAACCTGCCAAAGGGAATGGCCTCGTACGATGCCACCATCTTTCCCAGGACTCGCGTGCAGTGATGCACCGACACCTGTTTTGGTTTTAAGAGGTCTCTGACCAGTGTCATGAGTTCCTGAGCCTTCTCCATCGGGAGAAAAACCTTCTTCTGGTCTGTGTCCAGAATCATGCCCAGGAAGGGCAGACGCGTCGTAGGAATCAGCTGCGACTTTGGAATATTCAGAATCCAGCCGTGCTGTTGTAGCACTTCCCGAGAGCGTGCTACGCTGATCAGCAACTGCTCTCTGGACCTCGCCTTTATGAGGAGATCGTCCAAGTATGGGATAATTGTGACCCCTTGCTTTCGCAGGAGCACCATCATTTCCGCCATTACCTTGGTAAATATTCTCGGTGCCGTGGAGAGACCAAACAGCAAAGTCTGGAATTGGTAATGACAATCCTGTACCACAAATCTGAGGTACGCCTGATGAGGTGGATAAATGGGGACATGAAGGTATGCATCCTTTATGTCCAGAGACACCATAAAATCCCCCCCTTTCAGGCTTGCGAAGACCGCTCTGAGCGATTCCATTTTGAACTTGAACCTTTTCAGGTATATGTTCAGGGATTTTAAATTCAATATGGGTCTGACCGAACCGTCCGGTTTCGGTACCACAAACATGGTCGAATAGTAACCCCTTCCCTGTTCAAGGAGGGGAACCTTTATCACCACCTACTGAAGATACAATTTGTAAATTGCAGCTAACACTATTTCCCTCTCTAAGGGGGAAGCTGGCAGGGCCGATTTGCGGTAACGGTGAGGGGGCATCTCTTCGAATTCCAGCTTGTATCCCTGAGACACAATCTCTATAGCCCAGGGATCCACCTGGGAGTGAACCCACTTGTGGCTAAAATTTCGGAGACGCGCCCCCACCGGGCCTAGCTCCGCCTGTGGAGCCCCAGCGTCATGCGGTGGATTTAGTGGAAGCCGGGGAGGACTTCTGTTCCTGGGAACTAGCTGTGTTGTGCAGCTTCTTTCCTCTACCCCTGCCTCTGGCAAGAAAGGACGCACCTCGGACTTTCTTGCCTTTTTGTGATTGAAAGGACTGCATTTGGTAATACGGTGCTTTCTTAGGCTGTGAGGGAACATATGGCAAAAAATTTGACTTTCCAGCCGTCCCCAAACAATTCCTCACCCTTTAAGGTAAAACCTCCATGTGCCTTTTTGAGTCGGCATCGCCTGTCCATTGCCGAGTCCACAGGACCCTTCTGGCAGAAATCGACATTGCATTTATTCTAGAGTCCAGTAGGTTAATGTCTCTTTGAGCATCTCTCATGTATAGGACAGCGCCTTTTATATGCCCCAGGGTTAGTAATATAGTATCCTTATCCAAGGTATCAAGTTCCTCAGATAAGGTATCTGTCCACGCTGCTACCGCACTACACATCCAGGCCGACGCAATCGCCGGCCTTAGTAAGGTACCTGAATGTGTATAAATGGACTTCAGGATACCCTCCTGCTTTCTATCAGCAGCATTCTTTAGGGTGGCCGTATCCTGTGACGGCAGGGCTACCCTCTTGGATAAGCGTGTTAGAGCTTTGTCCACCCTAGGGGAGGATTCCCAGCGTAGCCTGTCCGTTGGCGGGAAGGGATACGCCATAAGCATCCGTTTGGAAATCTGCAGTTTCCTATCTGGAGATTCCCAAGCCTTTTCACATAACTCATTTAACTCATGTGAAGGGGGAAAGGTCACCTCTTGCCTTTTTTCCCCAAACATATAAACCCTCTTGTCAAGGACTGGGGTTTCCTCTGTGATGTGCAACACATCTTTCATTGCTATAATCATGTAACGGATGGCTTAAGCCATTTTAGGCTGTAACTTTGCCTCATCGCCATCGACACTGGAGTCAGAATCCGTGTCGATATCTGTGTCAACAATTTGGGATAGTGGGCGCTTCTGAGACCCTGGCGGCCTCTGCGACATAGGATCAGGCATGGGTTGAGACCCTGACTGTCCCAAGGCTTCAGCTTTATCCAACCTTTTATGCAAGGAATTAACATTATCATTTAAAACCTTCCACATATCCATCCAATCGGGTGTCGGCGCCGTCGGTGGCGACCCCACATTCATTTGTTCCCGCTCTGTTTCCACATAGCCTTCCTCGTCAAACATGCCGACACAAGCGTACCGACACACCACACACACAGGGGATGCTCTATTTGAAGACAGTTCCCCCACAAGGCCTTTTGGAGAGACAGAGAGAGAGTATGCCAGCACACTCCCCAGCGCTATATGACCCAGGAATCACACAGTAACTTAGTGTTAACCCAGTAGCTGCTGTATATACTGTTTTTGCGCCAAATTTATGTGCCCCCCCCCTCTCTTTTTACCCTCTTCTACTGTGATTCTGCAGGGGAGAGCCTGGAGAGCTTCCTCTCAGCGGAGCTGTGGAGAGAAAATGGCGCTGGTGAGTGCTGAGGAAGAAGCCCCGCCCCCTCAGCAGCGGGCTTCTGTCCCGCGTTTGTGTGTAAAATAATGGCGGGGGCTCATGCATATATACAGTGCCCAACTGTATATATGCTGCTTTTTGCCAAGAGGTTCCGAATTGCTGCCCAGGGCGCCCCCACCTGCGCCCTGCACCCTACAGTGACCGGAGTGTGTGGGTTAGTGTGGGAGCAATGGCGCAGAGCTGCAGTGCTGTGCGCTACCTCATATGAAGACTGGAGTCTTCTGCCGCCGACTTCGACGTCTTCTTGCTTCAGACACTGGCTTCTGTCTTCTGGCTCTGCGAGGGGGGCGGCAGCGCGGCTCCGGGATCGGACGACCAAGGGTGCGATCCTGTGTACGATCCCTCTGGAGCTAATGGTGTCCAGTAGCCTAAGAAGCAGGACCTATCTTCGGTGAGTAGGGCTGCTTCTCTCCCCTCAGTCCCACGTAGCAGAGAGCCTGTTGCCAGCAGATCTCTCTGAAAATAAAAAAACCTAACAAAATACTTTCTTTTTAGCAAGCTCAGGAGAGCTCACTAAGTAGCACCCAGCTCATCCGGGCACAGATTCAAACTGGAGGAGGGACATAGAGGGAGGAGCCAGAGCACACCAGTATCCAAATTCTTTCTTAAAGTGCCCTGTCTCCTGCGGAGCCTGTCTATTCCCCATGGTCCTTACGGAGTCGCCAGCATCCACTAGGACGTTAGAGAAATAATAGAAAATAATTATAACCCATCAAGACAAGCGTGAGGGGTTATAATCGCCTACAAAATCATTACTCAGACTTTTACTAAATGAAACAGAATGTTACTCTCTGGTTTATTAAATATACATGAATTCTCCATATTAAATTATTAGTACCTTACCCAAAGCATTTAAAATAAATCTGCTCTCTGTTTTATTTAATAAAAGAAATTGCAGAGCTGGAAGTGGACCACTGATAAGAAATTACAGATTCAGAAAGCTAAACACCTAAAAACATGCTTATAACGACTAACTTTTCAGATCATTCCTACAGATATTGATAGATTTAAAAAATCCGTCTGGTTCCTACAGATAATGAGTTTTATGGTAAGAACTTACCTTTGTTAAAACTCTTTCTGCGAGGTACACTGGGCTCCACAAGGAATGACATAGGGGGTGTAGAGTAGGATCTTGATCCGAGGCACCAACAGGCTCAAAACTTTGACTGTTCCCAGAATGCATAGCACCGCCTCCTCTATAAACCCGCCTCCCTGCACAGGAGCTCAGTTTTTAGTTAACCAGCCCAATGCAGTAGCAGGAAAAGAGACGACAACAGTTAGTAGCCACATACACCACACTCTCACGACAGGAGAAGTGTCAGCGGCTAATGCCATACCAACCCAAAGAAGCTAAGTGCGTCAGGGTGGGCGCCTTGTGGAGCCTAGTGTACCTCGCAGAAAGAGTTACCTTATGAACGTGTTCACTGAGGACCACGTAGCCGCCTTGCACAATTGTTCAAGGGTCGCACCACGGCGGGCCGCCCAAGAAGGTCCAACAGACCGAGTAGAATGGGCCGTAATATGAGCAGGAGCTGATAGACCAGCCCTCACATAAGCATGTGCAATCACCATTCTAATCCATCTGGCCAAAGTTTGCTTGTGAGCAGGCCAGCCCCGTTTGTGAAATCCAAACAGCACAAAGAGAGAATCAAACTTCCTAAGATAAGCAGTTCTCTTCACATAGACACGGAGAGCCCGTACCACATCCAAAGACCGCTCTTTGGGAGACAGATCAGGAGAAACAAGTGCCGGAACCACGATCTCCTGGTTAAGGTGGAACGAAGAAACCACCTTAGGTAAATATCCGGGACGAGTCCTAAGAACCGCCCGGTCACGGTGAAATATCAGATATGGGGAACTACAAGACAAGGCACCCAAATCAGACACTCTTCTAGCTGAAGCAATAGCCAACAGAAACACCACCTTAAGGGAAAGCCACTTAAGATCAGCTGAACCAAGAGGTTCAAACGGAGACTCTTGTAACGCCTCCAAAACCACCGACAAGTCCCAAGGAGCCACAGGCGGGACATAGGGAGGTTGGATACGCAACACACTCTGAGTAAAGGTATGCACATCATGTAAGGTCACAATTTTTCTCTGAAACCACACCGACAAGGCAGATATTTGAACCTTGAGGGAGGCCAGACGCAGGCCTAAGTCCAGGCCCTGCTGAAGAAAGGCCAACATATATTGGCTATACTATACTTGGAAGCGTCATAATCGTTAGATGCGCACCAAACAAAGTAAGAATGCCAGACCCTATAGTAAATCCGAGCAGAAGCCGGTTTCCGGGCCCGCAGCATAGTTTGAATGACCGCCTCAGAAAACCCTTTAGCTCTTAAGACGGAAGCTTCAAGAGCCACGCCGTCAAAGACAGCCGGGCTAGATCCTTGTAGACACAGGGGCCCTGAACGAGGAGGTCTGGGCATTGTGGAAGTAGAATTGGACGCTCTGACGATAGGCCCTGCAGGTCTGAGAACCAGTGCCTTCTGGGCCACGCTGGAGCTATGAGAAGCAGAATTCCTCTTTCTTGCTTGAACTTGCGAATTACCCTGGGCAGGAGTGACACCGGAGGGAACACGTACGGCAGCCGAAACCTCCACGGCACCGCCAGCGCATCCACGAATGCTGCTTGAGGATCCCTCGTCCTTGCTCCGAAGACCGGAACCTTGTGATTGTGTCGAGACGCCATCAGATCTACGTCTGGAAGGCCCCACTTTTCCACTTGGAGTTGAAATACTTCTGGATGGAGGCCCCACTCTCCGGCGTGTATGTCCTGACGACTGAGAGTCCGCTTCCCAATTCAGGACTCCCGGAATGAATATTGCCGATATGGCCGGTAGATGGCGTTCCGCCCAATTTAGAATCCGTGAGACTTCCTTCATTGCCAAACGGCTTCGAGTGCCACCTTGATGATTTATGTAAGCAACTGTGGTGGCGTTGTCCGACTGTACTTGAACAGGACGGTTCTGAATTAAATGCTGGGCCAGGTTCAACGCATTGAAGACCGCCCGCAATTCCAGAATGTTGATCGAGAGGAGAGATTCCTCCTTGGTCCACCGACCCTGAAGGGAGTGTTGCTCCAGCACCGCTCCCCAACCTCTTAGACTGGCATCTGTCGTCAACAGGACCCAGTTGGATATCCAGAAGGGACGGCCCTTGCACAATCGTTGGTCCTGGAGCCACCAATGCAACGACAGACGGACCTCCGGAGTCAATCAGACCTGATCCAGTGAGGCAGGCCGTCCCACTTGGCTAGAATCAGCCTCTGGAGGGGGCGAGAATGGAATTGAGCATACTCCACCATGTCGAATGCTGACACCATGAGGCCCAGCACCTGCATAGCCGAATGTATCGACACTTGCGGACGAGAAAGGAAGCAACGAATCCTGTCCTGAAGCTTCAGGACTTTCTCCTGAGACAAGAACAACCTCTGGTTGTGAGTGTCCAATATCGCTCCCAGGTGCACCATGCTCTGAGCAGAGACCAGGGAGGATTTCTTCCAGTTGATGAGACTCCCGTGGGCTTGTAGAAACCGGACAGTCATATCCAGATGACGTAGGAGAACTTCTGGGGAATTTGCCAGGATTAACAAGTCGTCCAGATATGGCAGTATCCTGACCCCTTGACGGCGGAGTACCACCGTCATCACCGCCATAACTTTGGTGAAGACTCACGGAGCCGTAGTTAAACCAAAAGGTAACGCCCGAAACTGGTAATGGAGGTTGCCAATCGCAAACCTCAGGTATTGCTGATGTGACACTGCTATAGGAATATGCAGGTAAGCATCCTGTATGTCCAGGGAGACCATGTAGTCCCCAGGTTCCAAGGCAAGAACTATAGAGCGAAGGGTTTCCATACAGAACTTGAAAACTATCACAAACCTGTTCAATGCCTTGAGGTTGAGAATGGGCCGGGAGGACCCATTCGGTTTCGGGACCAGAAACAGCGGAGAATAGTACCCCCGGCCCCTCTGAGCAAGAGGCACCTGTACTATGACTCCTGTATCCAGGAGGGTCTGTACCACCGAATGTAGACTGTTTGCCTTTGTCTGGTCCAACGGGACATCTGTCTGGCAAAATCGATGAGGGAATCGGTTTTTGAAGGCTATGGCGTAACGAGTGACGACTTCCCATACCCAGGCATTTGAAGTGGTCTTCAACCATTCCTGGGTATACCCTAGAAGCCGGCCCCCCACCCTGGGATCCCCCAGGGGGAGGCCCGCCCCGTCATGTGGCAGGCTTATCTGTCTTGGAAGCTGGCTGACGGGCAGCCCAGGCTCTTTTGGGTTTCGGCTTACCAGGTTTGGAAGTGCGGGCCTGCTTGTTGTACGGCTGACCTTTTGCTTTACCTGAAGGACGACAGGGGCGAAAGGAAGTACCCTTAGCCTTCGACACAGAAGGAGCGGTACTTGGCAGACAGGCAGTTTTGGCAGTAGCCAAGTCAGCCACTATCTTATTTAAGTCCTCCCCAAACAGAATATCTCCCTTGAAAGGGAGTACCTCCAGGGTTTTTCTAGAGTCCAGATCCACAGACCAGGATCTCAGCCACGATATCCGGCGTGCCAGGACTGATGTAGTAGAGGCCTTGGCTGCTAGGATACCGGCATCAGAAGCCGCCTCTTTAATATAGTGATAAGCTGTGACAATATATGACAAGCATTGTCTAGCATGGCCAGAAGAGATTTCAGCTTCTAACTCCAGGGCCCATGCTTCAATAGCCTCTGCAGCCCATGTCGCTGCAATAGTGGGCCGTTGTGCAGCACCCGTGAGGGCGTAAATCGCTTTCAGACAACCCTCCACACGTTTATCCGTAGGCTCTTTTAGAGACGTGACGGTAGTGACAGGTAGAGCTGAGGAAACCACCATCCTAGCCACATGCGAGTCTACAGGAGGAGGCGTGTCCCAATTTTTAGACAGCTCTGGCGCGAGAGGATAGCGAGCCAGCATCTTCTTTTGAGGCACAAACTTCTTTCCCGGGTTTCCCCAGGGTTCCTGACGTATATCCACTAGGTGGTCGGAGTGAGGTAAAACTTGTTTAACCACCTTCTGACGTTGGAACCTATCTGGTTTCTTAGGAGGGGTGGATGGCTCGGGATCATC
Source organism: Pseudophryne corroboree (assembly GCF_028390025.1). Classification (NCBI taxonomy): domain Eukaryota; kingdom Metazoa; phylum Chordata; class Amphibia; order Anura; family Myobatrachidae; genus Pseudophryne; species Pseudophryne corroboree. Next base: position 620,495,562 of record NC_086446.1, read on the forward strand.
CGTAATCTGTAAAATTAACTTAATAGCCTCCAAAAGATCAGGAACATCCACATGTCAACTACCCTCCCCATCAGCAGTATCTGTGTCAGAATCTGTGGGGTCAGTGTAAGCGCCATCTTCATCAGACGAGGTGTCAGTGACAGCAGTGGATTGTGAGGAGATAAGAGCTCGCTTAGAGGACCCCTTGGTCTTAGGCGAGCGAGGGTCAGACTTTTTAGTAGTCAAGGACTGGTTCAACTTCTTCAATTGAGCAGATAAATTGTCTGCCCACGGCGGGTTAGCTGCGGGGACCACATACGGTTGTACCGGCATAGGAGGTCCCATAAGGGGTGTTAGTTTATTAACTAGCGTATGTAGAAGCGTGGAGAAAGTAGCCCACGGTGGGTCATTATGTACCCCTGTTGCCACAGTCCCACTGGGGGGCAAGGAGCCCCCAGAACCAGAGCCCACAGCTGCTATAGTCTCCTCATAGGGATCTGTGGCTTCAGCAACACCGGCAGTCAGTGTGTTCAGCCCCAGAACCGTTACCTTCAGAAGCAGACATGATATACTTGCTGTATCAGGTTACACAGTACAATTGGCAGCAGCACAATACCTCTTACCCAAATTCCTGCGAAGTATGGTCAGCACAAGCAGAAATACAGGAGAGATATGGTGACTAAAATCACAGAGAAAAATACGTATTAGTGTATATCTTGTGAAATCCTATATAATTATAAAACCTGACGCACCAAGCCCCCTCAGGTTATAGAATATAGGGATAGCAAGTTGAGTGAGAGACACACGAAATGGAAACCACTCAGCAAGCTAATGCACACACATATAGTCACAGTTAAACAATGCAGAGGTTATTACTAACAATAATACTGCACTGGACCAGCTTATATAGCTATGTAGTCAATAGATATAACACTGCACAGTAAGAACTGGATGTATATCACATGGTACTTGTACCAGAGAACCCTTACTAAATGCACTCTTTCTTAACTAACACTGTCTAATTGACATGTAGAATACTTAAGTGTCATGTAAAGTCACAGCGCTGACAACCAGGCGGCTTTACACAGGAGGATTTGCCCAAGCAGTCCCAGGAACAGTGTAGCTGGGAGAAATGGCGCCCAAACACTGACAGGGAGTGAGGGAGAGACAGATATGCAGCTCCAGGGCGGGAACATTTGCTGGAAATGGCGCCTCGGGGCTGGGGGAGGGGCTCCAGGTCTAAGCCTTATTTCCTCTGCTGGCAAAACCACCAGGTACTGCGGGCTACAAATAAAAAGGTTTTAAGGGAAAACCTGACCTGCACCCATGCCCTGGTGATCTAGCGGGATCACCTGTACTGCCACAGTATCCAACGCCAGCGCGCACGGCCCACCTCCCACCGGCCGCGCCGGATCGCGATAAAGTACGGGTCCCGTGAGCGGGACCCACTCACCACCTCCCGAAGCGCGGCCACGCGATCCCGGAGAGCCCCCGTCGTGTGTGCCTGACCAGAAGAAAACTGGAGCCTCCTGCTCTAGTTACCCGGCAACCAGGGCTCGGGAGTGTACAGCGCCGCTGGGGAGAGATGGAGCTGCAGCAGTGAATGTGACTAGACATGTACACACTGCTGCAGCCCTTGAAGTCTTCACCTTTCTTCTCAAAAAAGCTCTTCTTAGGGCTGCACGGAGCAGCTCTCTGTTATGTGCCTGCTATCTGCGGCACCAACTACAAAACTGGGCTCCTGTGCAGGGAGGCGGGGTTATAGAGGAGGCGGCGCTATGCATTCTGGGAACAGTCAAAGCTTTGAGCCTGTTGGTGCCTCGGATCAAGATCCTACTCTACACCCCCTATGTCTTTCCTTGTGCAGCCCAGTGTACCCCGCAGCAGAAATTAATAGATTAAAAAATCCATGTGGTTCCTAGATTTACTAGCTCATGAATTCTACGTTCTTGTGTCCATTTCTGGACTACTGAAAAGTTAATTGCTCAAATTAGCCAGATTTACACATTACAACACCTCCTTCCTCCCTTCTCTCTAATGTCGCCATTCCTCAATAAGGTGGGGCTTTAAATAATTGCAAATTGGGGTAAAAATAATGTGTGTAAAGATTGCAGCAGTAAATTCAGATTTAGTCTTTGAACAGTTTAACAGCTTCTCCAATATTTGTCTGCACTAAAAATAAATGTTATTTATCAATGTCATTAGGTGACCTTTTCCTGCTTTTCTCCAGAATCTTTAAAGTTGAACTTTTGCCTGAATCACTGATAATACTGTCTGTAATACTTTTGGGATACATCTCAGCACATATCACCAAAAAAAAAAAAAAACTTTATCATGCTTCATCTCTTTAGTCTTTGGCTAGACTGTTTTGTATAATCAGGTGACACTGTTACTGCTAGTACCAATGAAGGACATTATGTATTTAAATATATATGTTCTTAATATAGCGCACAGAGTAAACCCACACAAAGACAGAAGAATATACCCAGTTAACATAGATAGGGTTCTTGTTAGAAAACCCATCATACCAGCACTGTCAGACAACAATGATAACCAATGACATCTTGCATTGACATGAATCAGAAATTCTACACCACATTATTTTGTTAGATAATGGTACATTCTAGTCATTGTAAGCAGTGCCAGATTAAGGTCCACAAGGGCCTGGAGCTGAAATTGTTGAAGGGCCTATTGTGTGCCATCACAGCGGTGTGACCAGTGCTGTGGTCGTGTGACTTGTGATGTGTGGGTGTGACCAGTGCTGTGGTTGTGTGACTTGTGATGTGTGGGTGTGACCAGTGCTGTGGTCGTGTGACTTGTGATGTGTGGGTGTGACCAGTGCTGTGGTCGTGTGAATAGTGACGTGAGGGTGTGTCCTGTGCTGTGGAGGGGGGGGGTGTGTGACCTGTGCTGTGGGGCGGCATCTAGGGGTGTGAAGTCATTCCAGTAGCAAGTGGCCTACAGTATGCATATATGTGCTCTTTTGTCTTTATGTGCCTGTGTCTGTATGTGCTCCTCTATGTCCATATGTGCCTATATCTGTATGTGCTCCTCTATGTCCATATGTGCCTATATCTGTATGTGCTCCTCTATGTCCATATGTGCCTATGCCTGTATGTGCTCCTCTATGTCCATATGTGCCTATGTATGTATGTATGTATGTATGTGCTCCTCTATGTCATATGTGCCTATGTCTGTATGTGCTCCTCTATGCCCATATGTGCCTATGTCTGTATGTATGTGCTCCTCTATGTCCATATGTGCCTATATGTGCATATGTCTGTATGTGCGCCTCTATGTCCATATGTGTCTTTATCTGTATGTACACTGTTCTCCACTATGTCTGCATGTGCTCCGCTACTGTATGTCTGTATGTGCCTATGTCTGTATGTGCCTATGTCTGTATGTGCTCCGCTATGTCTGTATGTGCCTATGTCTATATGTGCCCCTCTATCAATTGGGTACAGGATTCCGAAAGTAAGGATGTTGGCAATCAGAATACTGACACTTTTGGTAAGTAAAGTAACCCTACCCCTTACCCTTTCCCTAACCCTCCCACAGCCTAACCATCCCCTCATGCAACTTAACCCTCCCCTCCAACAGTCTTATTTTAACCTGCCCTCCCACAGCCTAACACTAACCTCCACCCTAGTGCCTAGCCCTAACCTCCCCTCCCGCAGCCTAACCCTAACTGCATACTTATATTAGGGAATAGAGAGAGAGATAAGGGGGAGACACAGAGAGAGAAGGGGGGAGAGGTCAGAGAGGAGAGAGAAAGGGGAGGGGAGAGAAAGACAGAAAGAGGAGGGAGAGAGAGAGAGAGAGAGAGAGAGAGAGAGAGAGAGAGAGAGAGAGAGAGAGAAGTTGGAGACAGATAGAGCGGGTGAGAAGTTGTAGAGAGAGAGAAAGGGGGGAGAGAATGTGAAGAGAAAGTGGGAGAAATAGAGAGAGAGAGAGAGAGAGAGAGAGAGAGAGAAAGACAGAGAGAGAAGGGGGACACAGAGAGAGACACAGAGAGAAAGAAGAGGGGAGAGAGAGAAGGGAGGAGACAGTGAGAGGCAGCAGGTAGATGAGAGAGGGGGAGATATACAGAGATAGACAGAAGGGGAGGAGTCAGAGAGAGAGATAGTGTAGGGGAGACAGAGCGAGAAGGGGGAGACAGAGAGAGAGAGGGAGAAGAGGGTGAGGAGAGAAAGGGGAGGGAGAGAGAGAGAGAAAGGAGAGAGACAAGGAGGAAGACAGAGAGAAGGGGGAGAGGTGAGAGATCGAGGGGGAGAGAGGGAGAGAGGAGAGAAAAAGTGGGGGAGACGAAGGGGAGACAATGAGAGAGAGAGAAGGGTGGGGGACACACCGAGGGAAAGAGAGAAGGCGGGGAGATAAAAGGGAAGCACAGCGAGAGAAAATGGATAAAGAGTGTGATACTGCGCTCTCTATGTGACAGTAGATATCCTTTGCGGGATGTGCTGCTAGGAGCGTGGCTGCACTACAACAGTCCACTATGGATAGAATGTACAAATAAAAAAGGGTGGTTGCTCCCTGCGCACTTCCTTATAGGAAATAATAATACAAATACCATCCAGTCATACTAAAAAATGGGGGTATTTATTAATTTACAATATTGCAATGTAGACTGCAGATGTTACTATTCACCATAGCGATAGTTAGTACAGGTTGAGTATCCCATATCCAAATATTCCGAAATACGGAATATTCCAAAATACGGTATTCTTTGAGTGAGAGTGAGATAGTGAAACCTTTGTTTTCTGATGGCTCAATGTACACAAACTTTGTTTAATACACAAAGTTATTAAAAATATTGTATTAAATGACCTTCAGGCTGTGTGTATAAGGTGCATATGAAACAGAAATTAATTGTGTGAATGTACACACAAAGTTATTAAAAATATTGGCTAAAATTACCTTCAGGCTGTGTGTATAAGGTGTACAGTATGTGAAACATAAATGCATTCTGTGCTTAGACTTGGGTCCTGTCACCTTGATACTGTATCTCATTATGGTATGCAATTATTCCAAAATACGGAAAAATCCGATATCCAAAATACTTCTGGTCCCAAGCATTTTGGATAAGGGATACTCAACCTGTATAAGAAATTATAAAAATGTTAACGATAAAAAGTGAACAAAGGGGAAGGGGTGGCCGAAATTCCTAATACCAGTATACACAGGACAAAAGCATACATATACATACAAATACACAACAAGTATCTATTGCACCAAAACGCGCTCAATGCGTCTTACTCGTGTGCTTACTTCCTGAGGTAAGATATATCCGTTTATCTGGATTGTAACTACAACGAATCCCTCCTGGGTTTCCAGTATGCAGATGTCCTGTGTACCAATATGCTCGTCCTATACAGACAAAGTCCCGTACTGCGCCCTGTAATGGTTGCCAGGTGGATTTGCTGTCCGTGTGCATATACCCCTGCAAGTCGTGTTTGAGCAAGGTGGAAACGAAATCCTTACCTCCTCCGAAGTTTGCTTCAAGAGGGTGGATGTCCGTTCATGGGGATGGATGCGGTGTCTGCCGACAGACTTCCCTCATAGACCGCTGTGTGCGCCTCGCGGTACTGTCAGGGGATCAGTTCGATTGGTAATCAGAAAGTAAGCACACAAGATTAAGATGCGCTGAGCGCGTTTTGGTGCAATAGATACTTGTGTATTTGAATTTGTATATATATGTATGTTTTTCTCTGACGTCCTAGTGGATGCTGGGCACTCCGAAAGGACCATGGGGATAGCGGCTCCGCAGGAGACTGGGCACAAAAGTAAAAGCTTTAGGACTACCTGGTGTGCACTGGCTCCTCCCCCTATGACCCTCCTCCAAGCCTCAGTTAGATTTTTGTGCCCGAACGAGAATCAGATGAATTAAATGAGGTGTGTGATGAAGCGTGGGTTTCCCCCGATAAAAAACTGCTAATTTCTAAAAAATTATTGGCATTATACCCTTTCCCGCCAGAGGTTAGGGCGCGTTGGGAAACACCCCCTAGGGTAGATAAGGCGCTCACATGCTTATCAAAACAAGTGGCGTTACCGTCTCCTGATACGGCCGCCCTCAAGGAGCCAGCTGATAGGAAGCTGGAAAATATCCTAAAAAGTATATACACACATACTGGTATTATACTGCGACCAGCAATCGCCTCAGCCTGGATGTGCAGTGCTGGGGTGGCTTGGTCGGATTCCCTGACTGAAAATATTGATACCCTGGACAGGGACAGTATATTATTGACTATAGAGCATTTAAAGGATGCATTTCTATATATGCGAGATGCACAGAGGGATATTTGCACTCCGGCATCAAGAGTAAGTGCGCTGTCCATTTCTGCCAGAAGAGGGTTATGGACGCGACAGTGGTCAGGTGATGCGGATTCCAAACGGCATATGGAAGTATTGCCGTATAAAGGGGAGGAGTTATTTGGGGTCGGTCTATCGGACCTGGTGGCCACGGCAACGGCTGGGAAATCCACCTTTTTACCCCAGGTCACCTCTCAGCAGAAAAAGACACCGTCTTTTCAGGCTCAGTCCTTTCGTCCCCATAAGGGCAAGCGGGCAAAAGGCCACTCATATCTGCCCCGGGGCAGAGGAAGGGGAAAAAGACTGCAGCAGGCAGCCTCTTCCCAGGAACAGAAGCCCTCCCCCGCTTCTGCCAAGTCCTCAGCATGACGCTGGGGCCTTACAAGCGGACTCAGGCACGGTGGGGGCCCGTCTCAAGAATTTCAGCGCGCAGTGGGCTCACTCGCAAGTGGACCCCTGGATCCTGCAGGTAGTATCTCAGGGGTACAAATTGGAATTCGAGACGTCTCCCCCTCGCCGGTTCCTGAAGTCTGCTTTACCAACGTCTCCCTCCGACAGGGAGGCGGTATTGGAAGCCATTCACAAGCTGTATTCCCAGCAGGTGATAATCAAGGTACCCCTCCTACAACAGGGAAAGGGGTATTATTCCACGCTGTTTGTGGTACCGAAGCCGGACGGCTCGGTGAGACCTATTTTAAATCTGAAATCCTTGAACACTTACATACAAAGGTTCAAATTCAAGATGGAGTCACTCAGAGCAGTGATAGCGAACCTGGAAGAAGGGGACTATATGGTGTCTCTGGACATCAAGGATGCGAACCTCCATGTCCCAATTTGCCCTTCTCACCAAGGGTACCTCAGGTTTGTGGTACAGAACTGTCACTATCAGTTTCAGACGCTGCCGTTTGGATTGTCCACGGCACCCCGGGTCTTTACCAAGGTAATGGCCGAAATGATGATTCTTCTTCGAAGAAAAGGCGTCTTAATTATCCCTTACTTGGACGATCTCCTGATAAGGGCAAGGTCCAGGGAACAGTTAGAGGTCGGAGTAGCACTATCTCAAGTAGTACTACGACAGCACGGGTGGATTCTAAATATTCCAAAATCGCAGCTGATTCCGACGACACGTATGCTGTTCCTAGGGATGATTCTGGACACAGTCCAGAAAAAGGTGTTTCTCCCGGAGGAGAAAGCCAGGGAGTTATCCGAGCTAGTCAGGAACCTCCTAAAACCAGGCCAAGTGTCAGTGCATCAATGCACAAGGGTCCTGGTAAAAATGGTGGCATCTTACGAAGCGATTCCATTCGGCAGATTCCACGCAAGAACTTTTCAGTGGGATCTGCTGGACAAATGGTCCGGATCGCATCTTCAGATGCATCAGCGGATAACCCTGTCTCCAAGGACAAGGGTGTCTCTCCTGTGGTGGTTGCAGAGTGCTCATCTTCTAGAGGGCCGCAGATTTGGCATTCAGGACTTGGTCCTGGTGACCACGGATGCCAGCCTGAGAGGCTGGGGAGCAGTCACACAGGGAAGAAATTTCCAGGGCTTGTGGTCAAGCATGGAAACGTCATTTCACATAAATATCCTGGAACTAAGGGCCATTTACAATGCCCTAAGTCAAGCAAGGCCTCTGCTTCAGGGTCAGCCGGTGTTGATCCAGTCGGACAACATCACGGCAGTCGCCCACGTAAACAGACAGGGCGGCACAAGAAGCAGGAGGGCAATGGCAGAAGTTGCAAGGATTCTTCGCTGGGCGGAAAATCATGTGATAGCACTGTCAGCAGTGTTCATTCCGGGAGTGGACAACTGGGAAGCAGACTTCCTCAGCAGACACGACCTCCACCCGGGGGAGTGGGGACTTCACCCAGAAGTCTTCCACATGATTGTGAACCGTTGGGAAAAACCAAAGGTGGACATGATGGCGTCCCGCCTCAACAAAAAACTAGACAGATATTGCGCCAGGTCAAGGGACCCTCAGGCAATAGCTGTGGACGCTCTGGTAACACCGTGGGTGTACCAGTCAGTGTATGTGTTCCCTCCTCTGCCTCTCATACCCAAGGTACTGAGAATCATAAGAAGGAGAGGAGTAAGGACTATACTCGTGGCTCCGGATTGGCCAAGAAGGACTTGGTACCCGGAACTTCAAGAGATGCTCACGGAGGACCCGTAGCCTCTACCTCTAAGAAAGGACCTGCTCCAGCAGGGACCCTGTCTGTTCCAAGACTTACCGCGGCTGCGTTTGACGGCATGGCGGTTGAACGCCGGATCCTGAAGGAAAAAGGCATTCCGGATGAAGTCATCCCTACCCTGATCAAAGCCAGGAAGGATGTAACCGTGCAACATTATCACCGTATTTGGCGTAAATATGTTGCGTGGTGTGAGGCCAGGAAGGCCCCTACAGAGGAATTTAAACTGGGTCGTTTCCTGCATTTCCTGCAAACAGGACTGTCTATGGGCCTAAAATTAGGGTCCATTAAGGTTCAAATTTCGGCCCTGTCGATTTTCTTCCAGAAAGAACTAGCTTCAGTTCCTGAAGTTCAGACATTTGTCAAGGGGGTACTGCATATACAGCCTCCTTTTGTGCCTCCAGTGGCACCTTGGGATCTCAATGTAGTTTTGGGGTTCCTAAAATCACATTGGTTTGAACCACTCACCACTGTGGACTTAAAATATCTCACATGGAAAGTGGTAATGCTGTTAGCCCTGGCTTCAGCCAGGCGTGTCTCAGAATTGGCGGCTTTATCCTATAAAAGCCCTTACCTAATTTTTCATACGGATAGGGCAGAATTGAGGACTCGTTTCACTTAAACCAGCCTATTGTGGTACCTGCGGCTACTAGGGACTTGGAGGACTCCAAGTTGCTGGACGTAGTCAGGGCCCTGAAAATATATGTTTCCAGGACGGCTGGAGTCAGAAAATCTGACTCGCTGTTTATCCTGTATGCACCCAACAAGCTGGGTGCTCCTGCTTCTAAGCAGACTATTGCTCGTTGGATTTGTAGTACAATTCAGCTTGCACATTCTGTGGCAGGCCTGCCACAGCCAAAATCTGTAAAAGCCCATTCCACAAGGAAAGTGGGCTCATCTTGGGCGGCTGCCCGAGGGGTCTCGGCTTTACAACTTTGCCGAGCAGCTACTTGGTCAGGGGCAAACACGTTTGCTAAATTCTACAAATTTGATACCCTGGCTGAGGAGGACCTGGAGTTCTCTCATTCGGTGCTGCAGAGTCATCCGCACTCTCCCGCCCGTTTGGGAGCTTTGGTATAATCCCCATGGTCCTTTCGGAGTTTCCAGCATCCACTAGGACGTCAGAGAAAATAAGAATTTACTTACCGATAATTCTATTTCTCATAGTCCGTAGTGGATGCTGGGCGCCCATCCCAAGTGCGGATTGTCTGCAATACTTGTACATAGTTATTGTTACAAAAATCGGGTTAGTATTGTTGTGAGCCATCTTTTCAGAGGCTCCTCTGTTATCATGCTGTTAACTGGGTTCAGATCACAAGTTGTACGGTGTGATTGGTGTGGCTGGTATGAGTCTTACCCGGGATTCAAAATCCTTCCTTATTGTGTACGCTCGTCCGGGCACAGTATCCTAACTGAGGCTTGGAGGAGGGTCATAGGGGGAGGAGCCAGTGCACACCAGGTAGTCCTAAAGCTTTTACTTTTGTGCCCAGTCTCCTGCGGAGCCGCTATCCCCATGGTCCTTTCGGAGTGCCCAGCATCCACTACGGACTATGAGAAATAGAATTATCGGTAAGTAAATTCTTATTTTTTCCTGTGTATACCGGTATTAGGAATTTCGCCACCCCTTCCCCTTTATTCAGTTTTTATCGTTAACCTTTTTATAATTACTTATACTATCGCTACGGTGAATAGAAACATCTGCAATCTACATTGCAATATTGTAAATTAATAAATACCCCCTATTTTTTACTATCACTGGATGTTATTTGTATTATTACTTCCTGTAAGGAAGTGCACAGGGAGCAACCACCCTTTTTTACAGCGAGAGAAAGGGAGGACACAGAAAGAGAAGGGAGAGACAGAGAGAAGGGTGGGAGGCAGAGAGAGAGAGAGAGTGAGAAGGTGGACAGAGAGAGAGAAAGAGAGAAGGGTAAGAGAGAGAAAGAGAGAGAAGGGGGAGTGAGAGAGAGAAGGGGAAGACAGAGAGAGAGAGAGAAGGGGGGAGAGAGAGAGAGAAGGGGGGAGAAGGAGAAGACAGAGAGCAAGAGGAGAGAGAGAGATGGGGGGGGACAGAACGAGAGAAGGGGGGAGACAGTAAAAGGGTTGAGTCAGCTACCCCCCCCCCCACCTACAGCCGGCATTGTGTACCTTTTCTACACCCTCACCCCCTCCCAGGATAGACGGCACTTTGTACCTTCCTAAGCAGCGGGTCCGCGTCATTAGCATCAGCAACCGCAGCGGGTCCCGTCTTTAGCTAAGGCAGGCGTGGGTCCCCATCATTTGGATGTGGCGCCACTAAACCCCTGCAACAGCAGCGTCCCGAGGGGAGGCAGTGAGAGGAAGAGAAGGACATGTGAGTGGAGGGGAGGAGCTGGACCACCTCGGCCAGCGCCGCGGCCGGCCACCCTCTTAGCACTGGATCCGCACAGAGGCACAGGGAGTGCGCACCACTGCGCTAGCAAGGTCACGGTATACAATTGCAAGGCGGGTTGGAGGGGTGAGGGGAGTGAGTGGGCGGGGGTTCCGGCTGCCACTGTTGGTAACAAAACAAAAAAAAAAAAATTCTTGTCACCAAAGTTTGCTAGCACAGTCTGGGCCTATTTTCATGGGGGGCCTGGAGCTGCAGCTCCACCCGCCCCATTGTTAATCCGGCCCTGATTGTAAGCTCACAATAAACGCTGATTTTAAGAGAGAACTATTGTTATTATTATTTTTTTTATAATTAACACTTTACAAAATTACTTCAAATATTTTCAAACATAAAAACATATTCAGCATAACTAGAGACGCAGGCAGTGGTGACTGATGACAATCAGTATGAGCCAAGACAGACAGATCTGACAAATGACTAGTGTCAACATAACTTGAGAAGAAGCAAGTGATAGCAGATGACATCCAACATAACTGGAGAGGCAGACAGTGCTGTCAGATGATGATCAGCATGATCAGAGAGGCAGGCAGTGCTGACAGATGATGATCAGTATGATCAGTGAGGCAGGCAGTGCTGGTAGATGACAATTAACAAACATCACTGGAGAGCCAAGCAGTGCTTACGGATGTCATACAGCATAACTAGACATGCAGGTAGTATTGACTGATGGCATTCAGCCGAATTGGAGAGGCTGACAGTGCTGGCAAATGATATTCAGCATTGTGGGAAGGCAGTGTCAACTGATAACATTCAGCATGATTGGAGAGGCAGGCAACATGATTAGAGATACACAAACTGCTAACTGATTACATTTAGCAGACTGAAGAGGCAGCTAGTGCTGACTGATGAACTTCTATATAACTGGAGAGGCAAGCAGCACTGACAGATGACATTGAGAAAGACAGAAAAGGCAAGCAGTGCTGACACGTGATGTTCAGCATAATTAGAATGATATATGGGGGGGTCGTGTACTGCATACCATAATTTTGAACAGAGGCCCTCATTCCGAGTTGTTCGCTCGCAAGCTGCTTTTAGCAGCATTGCACACGCTAAGCCGCCGCCTACTGGGAGTGAATCTTAGCTTCTTAAAATTGCGAACGAAAGATTCGCAATATTGCGATAAGACATCTCTGTGCAGTTTCTGAGTAGCTCGAGACTTACTCTGCCAGTGCGATCAGTTCAGTGCTTGTCGTTCCTTGTTTGACGTCACAAACACACCCAGCGTTCGCCCAGACACTCCTCCGTTTCTCCAGCCACTCCCGCGTTTTTCCCAGAAACGGTAGCGTTTTTTCCCACACGCCCCTAAAACGGCCTGTTTCCGCCCAGAAACACCCACTTCCTGTCAATCACATTACGATCACCAGAACGAAGAAAAAACCGTGAGTAATATTCCTAGCTGCATAGCAAATTTACTTGGCGCAGTCGCAGTGCGAACATTGCGCATGCGCACTAAGCGGAAAATCGCTGCGATGCGAAGACATTTACCGAGCGAACAACTCGGAATGACCACCATAATGAGAGGTACCACCATGCTGAGACTTGCAGTAACATTAAAAAAGATAAAATGCAGGCACACTCTCTAAATACTTAACACTGCTAATCGTAATAATAATATTAGACTCTGCAATATGACAGAGTAAATTATTACAATTATAATTATTATAATTATTCTGATTAGCAGTGTTTAGTATTAAGAGAGTTCACCTGCATTTTCACTATTTAGAGAGACAGACAGTGCTGACGGACGACATTCAGCATGATTGTAGAGACAGGTAGTGCTGACAGGGGTGTAGTATGGCTGACCGGCGGTCTCCTGACCGCCGGTCAGCTTACCGACGCCGGGATCCCGGCAGCATACCGACGCCGGGATCCCGGCGGGGAGGGGCGAGTGCAGCAAGCCCCTTGCGGGCTCGGTGGCGACCTGCGGTCGCCACTGGTTCTATTCCCACTCTATGGGTGTCGTGGACACCCACGACTGGAAATAGTCCCTGTTGGTCGGCATGCCGACCATCGGGATACTGAGCCGGCGGAATGGTGGAGGAGGTCATGTGACTGTCGGTCAGCAGACCGTCGGTCACATGAATACCACCCGCTGACAGATGATATTCAGTATGGTTAGCAGACAGTGTTGACTGATGATATTCAACATTATTGGATAGGCAGGCAGTGTTGCAGTGTTTCCAGATAATATTCAGCATGATTAGAGATGCAGCTAGTGTGAACTGTAAGAATCTAAATAATGGAGAGACAGGTAGTGCCGACAGATGACAATAAGTAAGACCAGAGAGGCAGGCAGTGCTTACAGATGATCTTTAGCATGATTACAGAGCAGGCAGTCCTGACTGATGACATTTAGCAAGACTGAATATGCAGGCAGTGCTGACTGATGACATACAGCATGATTAGAAATGCAGCTAGTGTGGACAGATGACAATTAGTAAGATCAGAGAGGCAGGCAGTGCTGACTGATGACATACAGCATGATTAGAGATGCAGCTAGTGTGGACAGATGGCAATTAGTAAGATCAGAGAGGCAGGCAGTGCTGACTGATGACATACAGCCTGATTAGAGATGCAGCTAGTGTGGACAGATGACAATTAGTAAGATCAGAGAGGCAGGCAGTGCTGACTGATGACATACAGCCTGATTAGAGATGCAGCTAGTGTGGACAGATGACAATTAGTAAGATCAGAGAGGCAGGCAGTGCTGACTGATGCCATACAGCCTGATTAGAGATGCAGCTAGTGTGGACAGATGACAATTAGTAAGATCAGAGAGGCAGGCAGTGCTGACTGATGCCATACAGCCTGATTAGAGATGCAGCTAGTGTGGACAGATGACAATTAGTAAGATCAGAGAGGCAGGCAGTGCTGACTGATGACATACAGCATGATTAGAGATGCAGCTAGTGTGGACAGATGACAATTAGTAAGATCAGAGAGGCAGGCAGTGCTGACTGATGACATACAGCCTGATTAGAGATGCAGCTAGTGTGGACAGATGACAATTAGTAAGATCAGAGAGGCAGGCAGTGCTGACTGATGACATACAGCCTGATTAGAGATGCAGCTAGTGTGGACAGATGACAATTAGTAAGATCAGAGAGGCAGGCAGTGCTGACTGATGCCATACAGCCTGATTAGAGATGCAGCTAGTGTGGACAGATGACAATTAGTAAGATCAGAGAGGCAGGCAGTGCTGACTGATGACATACAGCCTGATTAGAGATGCAGCTAGTGTGGACAGATGACAATTAGTAAGGTCAGAGATGCAGGCAGTGCTGACTGATGACATTTAGCATGAATGAATATGCAGGCAGTGCTGACTGATGACATACAGCATGATTGGAGAGTCAGGAAATACTGAGTGCTTTTATCACTTTTCTCTGTTGCTGATGTACAATCTAATGTTGTAATAATATAATAAGAAAGATTTTTAAACACTGGAAAATCAGTGTGCACATGGGGTCTTCATATGTTAAAAAAATAGACATTATGCGTTCCTCACAGAAATTCGACTGATCCTCTGTTATATTACGTATTCAGTAGACTTTAAGATTGTAAAACAGGTGTACTGACATTAGGGAAATAAGCTAATTGTGTTTATCTGACAATGTAATTTATTTGAAGAAGCGCATGACAACCATGAAGTATAGGTTCATTAGGTTATAGGTTTAGCTTAGTTGCGACAGGAAAAAATTGTCTACTCCTTGGAACCTCAAGTCCATTCCTATTACAGGTCTGTTAGGAAACCTCTCTAATAAGTCTTTCAAGCGTGTGTTTGTAAGGAGCTTGACCGTATAACCAAACCCAATGTATGCAATTTTCCTTTATTCACTGGTTTTGGACGTAAAGCTATAAGTAAAATCTGTAGGTCATTGTGAAACTTGGAGACAAATTTAGGCATGAAGGCAGGATTTTTTTGCACCACTTTATCCGAGTAAGCATTTAGTGTACAACCATAACTGTGGCTTAGATTTTTCCATATACATTTACAAGAGCAAGAACAAAGCCTGTAATCTTAGCACGGTCATCCATGTTCAGTAAAGAATTCTATATTTTTATGTATTGTTGAATGATTTCTCTTGAATGCGTGACCTGCAAGCCACAAACCAGTCCAACAGCAATAAGTTGTATGGTGTTTTCCTTTTCCCTCTACTTGCTATCATTAATGTCTTCTTTTTCTACCTGCTGTCCTGCTTCACCTTTCTTCGTCAATCTGTTTTCTTTATTGTCTCTCTTATTTCCTCTGCATCTTCTCCTTTCCTTTGTACGTCTTTTCTTACTCTATCTGGTTTCCTCTGTGTACCCTGCTTTCCTCTCTTTGTTTTCCCTTGGCATTCTCCTTTCTTTATCAGACTTCTTTCCTCATAGCCATTTGTTGAATTCTCATTTTCTTTTTTCATATAAATTCCCATGCTTTGTCACAAGATAACAACTGGGGTATTATAGAATTTACTTCACTCTTCCTCTTCCAAGACAAATATCTAATATGTACAAATCAGGACTGAAATAAGCTAAGAGAATGCACCTCGCTTTCTTTCTTGCACTCCATAGGCTGGGAGGCAATCAATTTGCCGGCTGTTGGGTTTCCGGCATTCAGAATACCGACGCTGGAACCCCGACAACCGACAATGTCGACAGCCGGATTACCAGCGCAAAGGGACTATTCCCACTCATGAGTATCCACGACACCCATAGCATGGGAATATATTCTGTGGCGAGCGCACAAGGGGACTCGTAGTACTCGCCCACGTGCCGGCATTCTGGCAGGCGGGATGCCGCTGTCGAGATGGTGACAGCTGGCATCCCGTCCGCCGGAAATAGATATGTATTCCTATATGCTGTTTTAATTTTAAATTAGAATATACAGAATATGCAATAGAGTGAGAGGTAAGTTCCCTGTTCCAGAAAATGGTTTGGCTAGCATAGGTTACAGCAGATAGGCATACACAATTTATATTATTGATAATGTACTACATATCATTGCTACAGAGTACATATACGTTTTATGTTATTGTGCTTCCCAGTAATTAGTATCTTCAATGTGCGTCTATACATTTCCATGTAATGAACTAAGGCATGCAAAGAAAATGCTCCATCTCTCATTAGGAAATGGATTGATTTCCTGTCCCCTGTAGCAATCACTTTGGCGCAGAAAATAAGCCAGATTTTCTACATTATTTATACATTCCAGCTATCTATACTGCAGGAGATGCACAATGAGGAAATTTAGGGATTTCTGGTTAGAATGGTATACTTCACAACATCCCCATTGCACCCAAACCACAACTAATTTACACTATGACATGTTCCTTTTTCCTGCAGGTCACGCCTCTTTTTTGTAAAAAAAAAAAAATCAGGACTGTTGGAAGGTATGGAGTAGCAGAGAGTATCTAACTACTCAACCAATCATACCATAATCAGGATGGAAAATCTGCCTGATGAGCACAAGGAACCACTCCTTAGTCAGACCACCCATGTCAAGACCGGCTTCACCTATGAAGGTCACCTTCAACTTTTTCTTCAGATCAGCTCGTTTTCTTGTAAGCTGGAAAAATAGAATATCATTTAATAGGCTTTACATGTCAGGGGACAGTTTCATCAGAAAAAAAGCTTTTACAGAATCTATTTCATCACCTTAATTGTTTGCCAAAAATGTGGTCTCAGTAAAGCAGATAAAAAGGTCTGGCTCAATAAACGTCTGACTTTGACCCAAAGTCAAAATGCAAGTTGCGTGTCTACCTACCTAGATAAATTGTACTTGTTGATATTAGAAGTTGGCACGCTATCAATGTCCATTTGTTTAGACAAAGGTATTGCTGGTAATCCAATATTTTTTTTACAAAATGTTATTCCGTGTATACAGTCTGCTGGTGCAGCAATACCTGCTGGAAACTTATGCAACATAAAACTCATCTGTACTTAAAGTGAAAGGATCATCTAGACACAGGAAAGAGACATTTTGTGCTCTGTACTAATATTGAGGGATACATAAGTTCTTTTGATGATCAATATACTGACAGTGAATATGTTAACAGCTGAATGCTGGCGCCATAATGCAGACAGTTGCTATGGTGGTTCAAGGGGCGGACGAGCAATGAAGTCGCATGGTGTGCTCTGACTCATGCTGCCACTGGATCGTTCCATAATTGCAAGAGACATGTCCTGTTTTAGGTCTGCCTGAGTCTGAGTTGTACAGACTGCTGCCGGTGGTAACTGTGTGAGGTGGAGGCTGACAGCTCCTCCTCTGAGTCCAGAGTGACAGGCGCTCTCAGCTTCTGCGTGCCTAGGAGTCTATCAGTCATGCTGCACGTATGAGCCGAGTGCCAGCAGCCCTGTGCCACCACTTCTACCTGGTAGGCAAACACAAGGAAAATTTGTTTTCTATTTGCGCAAAAATCTATATATATTTTACTACCAGCAGAATGTGTTGCTTTTTGGGATGTATCAAAAGCAAACTTATGACATCATCATGGGCACCACAAGCAGGAGGGGTCATCTGATTCATAAAACATACTAATTTGTCAAAACTTTAAATACATTATTTCCCAGGTCTGTGCCTTTAAAATCAACTTCTGTTTTAAAGGCAGAGACTTAGAAATAATGTATTTGAAGTTCTCACTAAGTGGTTTATTGCTTTTATGAAGCAAGTGACCCTTGCCTCAAGGCCAGGCTCACAATTTTGTGCATGCGCAAAAGTCTCATCCTCTGCTTCCCAAAAGGTATTATACATTTTTTAACTATTCGGGGGGTGAGGGGGAGGGATGGGATTCCTGACTGTACCCACTGGAGTCATAGGGGTAAATTTACTAAGATGGCAGTTCTATTTAAGATGGGATGTTGCCCATAGCAACCAGTCAGATTCTACTTCTCATTTATCTAGCACCTTCTAGAAGATAATACCTGGAATCTGATTGGTTGCTATGGGCAACATCCCATTTTAAGCAGAACTCCCATCTTAGTAAATTTACCTCATACTGTCTAGAGACACTGCCATCTTAACACTGTCAGCATTATAACTTTAAACATGATTGTTAAGCATCATGTTTAACATTACAATTTTGACACAATTAAAATTATGTAAGATTACTTAGTCACCCCCATGTTATCTCACAGGCAACGTCCAGGGCCGCCCTTATATTTCTGCTACCGTGCGTCTAAATTTGTTCTACGTCTCTGTATAAACAAAATAAGGGCTCATGCACAGTACAACTCAGAAGCATGCACTGATGAAAAACATTGTTACACTGTGTGCGACATCGCAACTGCGTCTGACCAAGAATCAGGTTCATATTGTGTAGAAACCCCACTGAGTGGACCTGTCACCTGTATGCATTAGAAGCAAGCACACTTTGTGTAGAGCCAGTATTTAGCTTATGAATTCCATAGGAATAATGACAGCAATATGAAAGCCACATTCTTCAATGGATGTCACCAGATCCTAGGAAATACTGGGAAGTGGTCATTTTGTCATCAGTCAGTTTACAGTGAATATGTGGACAGCGGAATGCCAGTAGCAGACCCAGTCTGACTCTACATACAAAGTGCTATGATACAGCGGCTTTCTCTCATACCAAGTTCCGTTGTGCCTCATATATAGAATCAGACTCAGTCACACACAGATATACTGTACTAGTGTTGCATATAAAATTAACCAGAGCAGACTCATTAAGCAGTTTTGTCACATCACACTGCGACTAAGATGCACATTCGCACAACAAAGATGTTACACTGCTCAGCGCAGCTCACTCGCTCCAGGCATCTTACGCAGCATGAGGTATTGAGGCCAAGTGTATGAGGACACATCTGTGTGTTAGTAACCAGTACTGAAAATGTTCATTGTTTAGTTACTGTATTGTTTATTTTTTTATATATATATATATATATATATATATATATATATATATTGGGTAAACTTTGTGACCATTCTGCTGCAAAGTTCTTTAAGTGCTACACAGGTTTAGGCAGCAATGTAGGATTATATATTATTCAGCATATTACAGTTTATCAAACCCTTTATCAGGGATATAACTAAATTGCTCCTGAGGTATTGGTTCCAGTATAGGCATAATCTGAAGAATTTTGGTTCAACCACAAATGTCTGCCTTGATTCTCTGTGGAGTGAATTGAATTACACCTTTTTATATATATAGCAAAAATTTCCACTAATGGAAGGTGCACTCTCGCTGCAATGAATGAAGTCCGTTCATAAAAAAGACTTTTATTGGAAAGATCAAAAGCCTTATGTGTCGACGTTTCGGTCCGTGTACCGGACCTTTCTCAAGACTAATTGCTCTTTAGGTTTAACCACGTTCATCTTATACATGTGTCTATAAAACAAACAAAATACAGACATGTTCACATCTACAGGGAACTGAGCCTCCCAGGCCAAATACATCTGATCAAAATTCAAATAGAACAGGTGTAGAACCACCTTAATCCCAAATAGAATGCATATCACCGTGTTGCTTTAAACCGTTGCACCACCGTCACCTGTGACATTATCACTCAAAGTACTATAAATATACTAATATGCACAGCTCACCTAAGATCAGATCAGAAAAATCCAGTTAGATAACTAACATACAGGTAGCGTCCCGGACACAGCCATAAGTATCAGAGATATGCGTCTAAAAATGCGAATATATTCAACAAATAATGTTTAATGTCCAAAGAGAAATATCAGCTATAAGCATAATAACAACGTCACAGCCGTACCTGATCTCACAGATCATGCTACCATGTTGCAGCGACAGGGTCAAACACGTTGAGGTGTGCTGTATAAATAACACCAAAAAATGCATCTGTATATCAATTCAATCAGGTGTCAATGCCAGAAGAAACAAGATATAAGGGAAAAAAGACTCACATGTGTGGAGGGTAAATCCAAGCGTCCCTGTGCTGCATAGCATGTGAACGCACTGGGACTGCTATTTAAATGTTGCGGACCGGAAGTGTCATGTGCAACATCTATGTGGTTCCCCCCTGAAAAAAAACCGCTTCTATGTATCAGCGGGCTCTAAAAAAGCCGCTCAATATCGGCTCACCCACTGCCCAACAGTCTCCGCTGCCCGGAGACAAAACAAAGCCGCTCACCCAGTCCTGGAAACCGCGCCGGCTGGACGCGAACTACATGCGTTCCATTGGCCGGAAATGCGTTCCACGGGGCGGAAGTGACGTCAGGGCGCACCCGATAAAGCAATACAGCTGGTGATAGCTGGAAACATTGAACCAAAATAGGTTCCATCTCATCTAATGTTCATAAAAGCATAAGTATAACTCAGTGCAGGTATCTAGACCACTAGACTGAGGAAACCTAACAAACGAACTCCATTGGAGTAATGTAAACAACTCGACTAGATGAATCTAGAATCTGGTATACAATGGGTTAAATTCAGATGTCTAGGCCTGGGAGATCGTCCTTACAGACAGCAATCACGTGGTGGGACAATTGTACATAGATAAAGTATACATATATTATCTCATCAAAATCTGAATTCCAAACATGTGAAGTTACTTATGAATCAGTTCAATACTGATATACGGTAACTCAGTGCAAATGAATATGTACATATAATTCATTATATCATTCACAATATAGTCCCCATTTGTATAGAACCCGGAGGAATTCATACATAAAAAATGGTGATATTAATGTTGAACAGTATCACTCGCAGAGAATTCATCAATGAGAACATATGTACACACACAAAAACAATAAAGTAATACAAAAAAAACAACATTACAAAAAAACATTAAAGGGATTAGACTCATTGAGTCCTCTGGGTGAGACCGTGTCCAACCTGTGTATCCAATAGCTTTCGCGTCTCTTCAACAACAGGGATCGATCCCCACCCGTAGGACATGGTGGGATCCAATCAATTAATTTACATTTTAAACTGGCAACTTGATGTTTAGCTGTTATGAAATGCCTAGCCACTGGTTTATCCGTTTTACCTGTGGCCAGTGCAGTATGGATCGAAGATCGATGGTTAGCCATCCGGTCTCGGAATGGCCGTGTGGTGAGGCCAACATATAAAAGCCCACAGGGACACTTGAGGATATAGATGACATGATCTAACCGACAGTGTAAATGATACCTTAACTTGATTGCTTTGCCCGAATGGGGATGATAAAACACTGGACCAGTCAACATTGATCTACATGTGGTACAACTGCCACAAGAGTAGCTGCCTGGTCTGGACTGCATAACTTGGAAGGGAGTCAATTCCTTCTTTGGAAACATGGTGGGGCGCATCAATAGTTGTCTAAGATTCGCGCCTCTGCGATAAGCCACCATAGGAGTATTCATCTTAGAGAAAGGAAGATTGGCGTCAGTGGCTACTATCGGCCAATGTTTCCTTAATGATTTACGTATGGTGGTAGTGTTGTCGAACTGAGTCGGAAAAATCATCCGATCTGTTTTTTTATTAGATATACTCTGTTGACCTAAAAAGATCTTGGTTGCTCTATTTAAACATTTGGTTAAAGTACTAGGTGAATATCCCCGACTCAAAAATCGGGAGGTCACCTCTGAACATTGTGTGGTTCTACGGTCAGGTTCCGAGTTAATGCGCATGATGCGCAAATATTGAGAAATAGGAAGGCTTTCTTTTAAAGCTGGAGGGTGAAAACTCTCTGCCTGTAACAGCAGATTGCGGTCGGTAGGCTTGCGAAAAACAGTCGAGATAAAACCTGCATCTGCTCTAATGATGGTGACATCGAGGAAATTAATTTCAGTCACTGAAGTGGTATGTGTCAAGCGGATCGGGCTATCCAATGAGTTTAATTCATCGGCCATACAATTAAACTCAGATTCAGTGCCTCGCCAAAGTAAAAATATGTCGTCTATAAATCTGCGGTAAAATATTATTTTATGCCCATATGTGGGTAATATATGGGTATTCTCATAGTTAGCCATGTAAAGATTGGCATATGCAGGGGCTAGATTCGACCCCATTGCGGTGCCTGCGATTTGCATAAAATACTTGTCTTTATATAGAAAATGATTTTGAGTCAATATTAGTTCAATAAGTTCCAGTATGAAGTCAATAGGTAATTCAAGATTATTGGCGTTCAACAAATATTTTTTAATAGTGTCTAGCCCTTCTTGATGCGGAATTACCGTGTATAATGAGCTAACATCAAGAGATGCCAAAATCACATTGTCATCATCCACCCGTATTTTATGTAACTGGGTCAAAAAGTCACCCGTGTCTTTAAGATAACTTTCAGTTCTTAATACTAGTGGTTGTAAAATACTGTCCACTAGGATGGCCAGTGGTTGAAGTACAGAACCCTCCGCTGCTATAATTGGCCTTCCTGGTGGACTAACCAGGGTTTTATGTATTTTTGGGAGTGTGTATAGTATAGGACACTTGGGGTGATCAACCTGTAAGAAGTTTTTTAGTTCCTCGCTAATCCATCCCTGTTCATAGCCAAATTTGATGGTGGAATCAACTCTGTTCTTTATTTTAGCCATGGGATTACAATCTAAAGGTCTATAAGTCCCTGAATCCGCTAGTTGGCGTTGGATTTCTTGGTCATAGTCCGCCCAATCCTGGACAACGACCGCTCCCCCTTTATCCGCTGGACGGATAACTATAGAGGTGTTCTCCCTGAGTGCTTTAAGAGCACAACGTTCAGGGGGGGTCAGGTTATCATACATCTTAGGTGTTTTATCAGTCTCGATGTCAGATTGGACTAATCTCAAAAAAGTTTTGATGCTTGCATTAGTGGACGGAGGATCGAAGTGGGATTTACCACGGAATTTGCTAGGTTCGCCAACT
The DNA here is from genome assembly GCF_028390025.1 of Pseudophryne corroboree. Lineage (NCBI taxonomy): Eukaryota > Metazoa > Chordata > Amphibia > Anura > Myobatrachidae > Pseudophryne > Pseudophryne corroboree. The sequence goes on from NC_086446.1 coordinate 620,518,262, forward strand.
GTGGTTTTATCAGAGAAATGTTCACGGAGCCTCATCGACCTGCCGAATTTGTATTGATCAACTACTTTATCAAATGGTTGAGCTGTACAAGTTGGGACAAAGGTTAACCCTCTAGATAAGAGTTTAATTTCAGCTTCATTTAATTGTTTACAGGATAAATTAAACACCGTATTTACTTGCGCTTCTGGCGGCCTCTTCGCTTGACCGCCACCCCTCCTCGTGTGCGGTCGGTGCCGCTTCTGAGGTATTTGCCGGATCCGGTGGCGTTCTCCGGTCCGGGCTCTAAAAAATTAACAGTGTCGGAGGGCCCCTCCATGTATTCAGCGTCAGAGGTGGAGACAGAAGACCCAAATTCTTTGGGAAATGTCTGCGTTCTGCGCCTACGGGGATAGCGTCTATAGGATTCATCCGAATTGCCTAGAAGCCAACGGTATACAGTGTGATTGGAATAATCGTTGGTCACTGTTAATAATTTTTTCCGTTTAAACGAAATTAATTCTTTTTTGTAATTTTCAACTTGTGTTTGTAATCGGTCTGTCCAGTTTTGTGATTTATCATCACGAAGTGTGGGGAGTGCTGTAATATTCGTAGTCTCAATGTCTATCTTGATCTTTTTAAGTTCCAAACCCACCTCCTCTATGACTAATGCCATGAGGTCTAATGAACATTTATTAAGAACCCCACACCATCTGCTGCAGAAAGTGGGGTTGTTTCTCCCTAGTGTGGGAATATTGACTATACGGAATCCTCTAGGTAACTGCTTACGTCTGTGATATTCCGAGAGGAACTGACCGTGTAGGGTCAGATCGACCTCCCTTTGTCGCTGTTTCAATACTTTATAGAATACATCAATGGGAGTATCTGAGGGCAAGGCATCGAAATCCAGTTTATCGAATAGGAGTTTTTCAACTTCCCCCTCGGTAAACGAGACGGTGCCGCTTTCTGCCTGGGAAAGTAATCCATCATCCAATAAGTATACTCCCGTTTGTGACATCCTCTGAATACTGAGAGGTATAGCCACTATACTAATAAAACCTCAGGGCAGACTGATGATTGTCACAAAATGCAAACAAATAATAAAGCTAACAAAATAAGTGTGTAGAAACAAAAAATGATAAAGAATAAGCATAAAAAAGAAAAACCTAAATAACAAAAAAATGAAATAGACAAAAGAGTCCCATTTGTGTTTATAGTCTGTAGGACCAAAGAGTCACTGTATCTGCAGACAATGCCTCACTGTTTCGGATGGGTGTCAGGAAATCTGATCCACTATCAGTGAACCCGACTCAATATCCACGTTGATCCTGCACTCTCATCTCATCGGTTCCAACGTTGCGGGTGCTCCTAATGAACCTGGTCAGGTCCACTCAAACAGCAAAAATTTCCACTAATGGAAGGTGCACTCTCGCTGCAATGAATGAAGTCCGTTCATAAAAAAGACTTTTATTGGAAAGATCAAAAGCCTTATGTGTCGACGTTTCGGTCCGTGTACCGGACCTTTCTCAAGACTAATTGCTCTTTAGGTTTAACCACGTTCATCTTATACATGTGTCTATAAAACAAACAAAATACAGACATGTTCACATCTACAGGGAACTGAGCCTCCCAGGCCAAATACATCTGATCAAAATTCAAATAGAACAGGTGTAGAACCACCTTAATCCCAAATAGAATGCATATCACGTGTTGCTTTAAACCGTTGCACCACCGTCACCTGTGACATTATCACTCAAAGTACTATAAATATACTAATATGCACAGCTCACCTAAGATCAGATCAGAAAAATCCAGTTAGATAACTAACATATAGGTAGCGTCCCGGACACAGCCATAAGTATTTGTTTTTATATATATATATATATATATATTATTATTATTATTTTTTATCATGACGTTCATTTAATAATGTCAAATTATTTCCCAAGTTAATGCAATAAAATAAAATAAAAATACCTCATCAAGTGAATCGCTAACGAGCTGCTGCCGTCTGACTTTGATATTCAGGAACAACATATTCATATCCGGCTTCTGCCGCCGAGACACTTTGTCAACAAGGCTTTGCTACAAAATTAAAAGAATATAACTGCACAGCCGGATTCAACAAGTACATTATTTTTTGATCTGTAACATAATTAGAAACTGCAAAGGCTTTATAAATTTATCAGTATTTGCCTGAGCCAACATTAATTTGATTCCAAAAGAATCCTAATTTGACTTTAAGTGATGAAACCCAGGTTTAAATGAAGTCAACTCGCAAATCAACAGATGGAATTTGTAATGTGTACATTGACTACTTGTGCAAGCCTATATCTTGCAGCATACAGCTGATGTGTATGGCTCCATAGTATCTCAGCTACTTACATTTTTAGTCACCTGTCACTAAACCTACTGTATAAATGTTATAACCCAGAGGTTCCCAAACAAAGTCCTCAAGGCACCCTATTAGTCTGGGTTTTAAAGATATCCATGTCTCAGCACAGATGGCTAAATCAAACTGACTGAGGTACTAATTAAGGTATCTATTTACCAAGCTTTAAAGAGTGATAAAGTGCATGGAGATAAAGTACCAACCAATCAGCTCCTAACTGCCATGTTACCGGCTGTGTTTGAAAAATGACAGGAGCTGATTGGCTGGTACTTTATCTCTGTCCACTTTATCTCCATCCAAGACGTACTGAATAGACCCCATAGTCACCTTTGGACAAGGATGGCTATACTTAAACCTGGACAGTTAGGGTGCCTTCAGAACAGAGTTGGGGAACCTCTGTTATAAACTATTAATGTAAAACAATTTTTCTTAATTTTTTTTTTAGAGCATAATGCACTGCAATCTCTGAACACCTTCTGTCATTTGATTTAATTAGTGATTTTATAATCTCTACCAAGCTGTACACATATGGGCTGAGTCGGGAGCACAGTGAAAAGTAAGTAACCTGGCAAACCCATGGTACACTGCAGGTGGGCAGACTTAACAGGGGAAATTCAACTGTTTTGCACGCCGATCTCCCGTCTAATGTGATGGAAGATTGCGGGTAACTAACAATTCTATTGTTGTTGTTTTTTTCATGTTGATCAAAACATTGAAAGGTCACGCTGATCGAAAGCTGCTAAACCCAACCAAACTAATGGGTGCAACGCAAAAGTCCTGTTTGAGTGCTCAAATGGTCACTTTTGGTGCATTTCAGCTCACTACGCCCTGGGAGTGTGAGCTGAAATACTGGCGCTGGCAGCTGATCGTGCCCGAACGGAGCTACAATTGAATAGCTCCATTGGGTGCCAACTGCTGGCTGCAAGTGAATATAACACTTGAATTACCCCCACAATATACTATGCTAAATATTTAGGGGCTGATTAAATTACACACGAGCTGCCACTTAAGTGACTTTGCAGAATGTGATTCTCACTCATTCCTGCTCGTAGCCTATGGAGGTGAATAGCGCACATGCCACGGAGCTACTTGTGTGTAACTGAATGTGCCCCTGAGAGTTGGGAGGGACATGTGGTAGCTGAACTCTAAACTACAGTGTAAAAATAAAGCTGTCCAGTATTTTTGACCTACATGCAAAGCCAGACAGTATTAGCGCTGTATGTAAACCAAAAATAGCTATACAGGTTGAGTATCCCATATCCAAATATTCCGAAATACGGAATATTCCGAAATACAGAATTTTTTGAGTGAGAGTGAAATGGTGAAACCTTTTCTGATGGCTCAATGTACACAAACTTTGTTTAATACACAAAGTTATTTAAAATATTGTATTAAATGACCTTCAGGCTGTGTGTATAAGGTGTATATGAAATATAAATGTTTTGTGTGAATGTACACACACTTTGTTTTATGCACAAAGTTCTTAAAAATATTAGCTAAAATTACCTTCAGGCTGTGTGTATAAGGTGTATATGAAACATAAATGCATTCTGTGCTTAGACTTAGGCCCCATCGCCATGATATCTTATTATGGTATGCAATTGTTCCAAAATACGGAATAATCCGATATCCAAAATTCTTCTGGTCCCAAGCATTTTGGATAAGGGATACTCAACCGGTATTGTATATAAATGTGTTTCCACCTTTTGCATTGCAACATTGTCCAGGTGAAATGTTACTTTCTTTTTTGCTTTGCTCCGAAATCTAACCTGTCCTGCTACACAGAGATATTCATGTCAACCAGGAGCAATATGATTACCGACACCTATTAACAGTGATAGATCGTTTCCATTGACTAGACAGTAAGTTATTCATGTAAAACTTCATTAGTAAACTACTGTGTTTTGCCCTATAGTGATATAATATGATTTTAATTACCTACCGGTAAATCCATTTCTCGTAGTCCGTAGAGGATGCTGGGGTCCACATTAGTACCATGGGGTATAGACGGGTCCACTAGGAGCCACTGGCACTTTAAGAGTTTGAGAGTGTGGGCTGGCTCCACCCTCTATGCCCCTCCTACCAGACTCAGTCTAGAAAATGTGCCCGAGGAGACAGACAACTTCGAGAGAAGGATTTTACACAGACAGTGGCGAGATTTACACCAGCTCACACAAGGCAAACCAAGCTAACTAGCTTGAAACATCAGCAACGGCTGAACAATATTACTTAACCACGCAACAAAACAGTACTTACCCAAGAACTAAGCAGTACTGAACTAAGTAACCACTGCAGGATAACAAAGCGCTGGGCGGGCGCCCAGCATGCTCTACGGACTACGAGAAAAGGATTTACTGGTAGGTAATTAAAATCCTATTTTCTCTTACGTCCTAGAGGATGCTGGGGTCCACGTTAGTACCATGGGGTATAGACGGGTCCATTAGGAGCCACTGGCACTTTAAGAGTTTGAGAGTGTGGGCTGGCTCCACCCTCTATGCCCCTCCTACCAGACTCAGTCTACAAACTGTGCCCGAGGAGACAGACAACTTCGAGAGAAGGATTTTACACAGATAGTGGCGAGATTCACACCAGCTCACACAAGGCAAACCAAGCTAACCAGCTTGAAACATCAGCAACGGCTGAACAATATTACTTAACCAAGCAACAGAACAGTACTTACCCAAGAACTAAGCAGTACTGAACTAAGTAACCACTGCAGGATAACAAAGCGCTGGGCGGGCGCCCAGCATACTCTACGGACTACGAGAAAAGGATTTACCGGTAGGTAATTAAAATCCTATTTTCTCTTACGTCCTAGAGGATGCTGGGGTCCACATTAGTACAATGGGGATGTTCGAAAGCTCCCAGAACAGGAGGGAAAGTGCGGAGGCTCCTGCAGAACTGATTGACCAAACTTCAGGTCCTCAGTGGCCAAGGTATCGAACTTGTAGAATTTTGCAAACGTGTTCGACCCCGACCAAGTAGCCACTCGGCAAAGCTGTAACGCCGAGACACCCCGGGCATGGCTGAAATGCCTGAGTCTCGCCCCCACCGGCCCTACCTCCAGGCCGCGCAGTCCACCGTCATGCTGAGGACTTAGGCGTACCTGAAGCAGGCTTCTGTTCCTGGGAACCTGCAGCAGCAGGTTTCTTGGATTTTGGCCGACCTCCCCTAAAGAAGGTGTTAGACGGCTTGGCCTTTCTTGCTTTAGCAGCCTGAAAGGACTGTGATGTAGGTGAGGTAAAAGGTTTCTTCATAGCAGGTGCAGCTGAGGGAAGAAAAGGTGACTTACCCGCTGTAGCCGTGGAAATCCACACAACCAACGCTTCTCCAAAGAGAGCCTGACCTGTGTAGGGTAGGGTCTCCACACCTCTCCTGGATTCCGCATCGGCAGACCACTGGCGCAGCCAAAGTCCTCTGCGAGCTGAGACAGACATGGAAGATATCCCTGCAGCCATCGAACCCAGGTCTTTCATGGATTCCACCATAAATCCTGCAGAATCCTGAATGTTACGTAAAAACAATTCAACATCACTTTTATCCATTGTGTCCAAATACTCAAGTAACGTGCCTGACCACTTTACTATAGCTTTGGAAATCCATGCACAGGTAATAGTAGGACGTAGTATCGCCCCTGAAGCCGTGTATACGGATTTGAGCGTAGCATCAATTTTGCGATCAGCCGGTTCTTTTAACGCGGTAGATCCGGGGACAGGTAAAACCACCTTTTCTGAGAGTCTTGATACAGGCGCGTCAACTATGGGTGGGTTTTCCCATTTTTTCCTATCCTCCTCAGGGAAAGGGAAAGCAACCAGAACCTTTCAAGGGATCTGAAATTTTTTCTCCAGGTTCTCCCAGGCTTTCTCAAATATAGCATTTAATTCCTTAGATGCAGGGAATGTTAGCGAGGCTTTCTTATTGTAAGTGAAGTAAGCCTCCTCAACCTGCTCAGGTGTTGTATCAGCAATATTCAACACATCTCTAATGGCCTCTACCATCAACTGCAACCCTTTTGCAAGAGATGCCGCCCCCCGCAGCACATCCCCATCACCGTCTGCCGTGTCAGAATCGGTATCCGTGTCATCCTGCATAATTTGGGCAAGAGCACGTTTATGGGAGCGTACGTCAGGGGGCCCTGAGGTAACAGAACCGGACCAAACAGCCATAGAGTTCTGTAAAACCTGAGTTGCAGACTCACTTTGTGCAACTCTAGTAGAAATCTGAGAAATCATGTTTTTAAGAGAGGCTAACCACTCAGGCTCTCTTGCAGGGACCTGCGCTAAAACAGTGCAATCCTGATTACATGGAATAGGATCATCCTGAGAGGACATATCCTCTGCAGCATATGACACAGAGTCCCCGAACATAGCTTAATGGAGACCACAAACACTCCACACACACACAGGGAAGGGCAGACAGAGTTTCCCCCCAAGAATGCCAAGAGAGACACAGAGATTGGAGCCAACCCACACACAGCACTTTTTGGATAGAGAAACAGCCACTACCCAGCGCTTACTGTGTACCTTAATAGGTTACACAGTATGTACACAGCCTCCCCCCCTTCTACAACCCCCTGGTACCGTACAAGATAGCTGGAGTTGATGAGGAAGGACAGCTCTCCCCTTCAGCATCTCTGCAGGCAGGGAAAACGGCGCTGAACGCTGCTGGGTCCACTTCTGAGAAGCTCCGCCCCCTTTCATGGCGCTGCTTCCCACTTTCTGTTTGAATTATACTGGCCTGAGGTATGTGCTGGCAGTGATCCGGGTCCCTGACAGGCTTGTCGACCAGTGTAGGGTGTAGGCGCCAGCTCAGGGCGCCCCTCACAGTGCCGCACCAAGTACCGCTGAGCCCCGGAGCACAGTTAGTACTGCGCTCCATACCCTGTTGCCGCCATCTTCACACCGGCTCCCCGCTTGCTAGGGATTCGGTGACTAACTCGCCACAAGTCTTCTGGCTCTGTAAGGGGGTGGCGGCATGCTGTCGGGGTGAGTGATCCCCTGCGGCGGCGATCGATCAATCCCCTCAGGAGCTCAGTGTCCTGTCAGCGGAGATAGTGGCTCAGACACCTTAGGGCGGACACTACACCCCCCTTAGTCCCACAAAGCAGGGAGGCTGTTGCCAGCAGCCTCCCTGTGCCTAAACTCTATTTAAAATAATAAAACTAGAGAAACTCCTATGGAGCTCCCCTAGCTGTGACCGGCTTCTCCGGGCACATTTTCTAAACTGAGTCTGGCAGGAGGGGCATAGAGGGAGGAGCCAGTCCACACTCTCAAACTCTTAAAGTGCCAGTCGCTCCTAGTGGACCCGTCTATACCCCATGGTACTAACGTGGACCCCAGCATCCTCTAGGACAGGGGTGGGGAACCTTTGGCCCTGCAGCTGTTGTTGTACTACACATACCAGCATGCCTTGCTACAGTTTTGCTATTTGGCCATGCTAAAACTGTTGCAAGGCATGCTGGGATGTGTAGTTCAACAACAGCTGGAGTGCCAAAGGTTCCCCATCCCTGCTCTAGGATGCAAGAGAAATATATATATATATATATATATATATATATATATAAAAGAGCAAAAATTACAGCACTCAAAACCATAGTACAGAATAAATAGATGGTGCAAGGCAGTAAAATAACATAAAGGCACCCGCTTTTCCAGCTCATTGGAAAAAGCAAAACAAGCCAGCACTCCCGGTTTAGATGAGAAAACGAAGATTTATTCCATATCAAGGCGACAAGTGTACATGCAGGCACAGCCCAACAGCTGTTTCAACCAATACAGGTCTTCCTCAGGGGCTATCTGAGCAGTGTCTAGCACAGGGATATAAACATAAATTGGCGCCAAAACAGCAAAAAACCAGCATCCAATGGGAGGAGAGGGAGGCGGGACAAGCCCTGTATTTTTTTTTTAGAAGATTTATTCCATATCAAGGCGACAAGTGTACATACAGGCACAGCCCGCGGCTCCCCCGGCTCTCCAGCTCCGTCGTGTCATCGCTAATGTAAACAAAGCCGGCGCCGTCCCTGGCAACGGCTCTGGTGCGCTGTGTGCGAGGAGGGGGACACCAGCACAGACAACACTGAGCCCGCACAGGGGACGGGGACAGTGTAGGCTGCACATTGTATATAACAAGACATGGAACGTGGCATGACATAAAAAAGTGTAAAATATAGCGCTGAAAGAGAAAAAATAAGATTTTACTTACCGGTAAATCTATTTCTCGTAGTCCGTAGAGGATGCTGGGGACTCCGTAAGGACCATGGGGAGAGACGGGCTCCGCAGGAGACATGGGCACTTTAAGAAAGAATTTAGTTCCTGGTGTGCACTGGCTCCTCCCTCTCTGCCCCTCCTCCAGACCTCAGTTAGAGAACTGTGCCCAGAGGAGATGGACAGTACGAGGAAAGGATTTTTGTTAATCCAAGGGCAAGATTCATACCAGCCACACCAATCACACCGTATAACTTGTGATAACAATCCAGTAAACAGTATGACAATAACATAGCATCAGTTCACGCCCGATGCAACAATAACGTAACCCTTATTGAAGCAATAACTATATACAAGTATTGCTGAAGAAGTCCGCACTTAGGACGGGCGCCCAGCATCCTCTACGGACTACGAGAAATAGATTTACCGGTAAGTAAAATCTTATTTTCTCTAACGTCCTAGGGGATGCTGGGGACTCCGTAAGGACCATGGTGATTATACCAAAGCTCCCAAACGGGCGGGAGAGTGCGGATGACTGTGCAGCACCGATTGAGCAAACATGAGGTCCTCCTCAGCCAGGGTATCAAACTTATAGAATTATGCAAAGGTGTTTGTACCCGACCAAGTAGCAGCTCAACACAGCTGTAGTGTCGAGACCCCTCGGGCAGCCGCCCAAGAAGAGCCCACTTTCCTAGTGGAATGGGCCTTGATCGATTTAGGTAACGGCAATCCTGCCGTAGAATGCGCCTGCTGAATCGTGTTACAGATCCAGCGAGCAAGAATCTGCTTTGAAGCAGGGCCGCCAAGCTTGTTGGCTGCATACAGAACAAACAGTGCTTCTGTTTTTCGGACTCTAGCCGTCCTGGCTACATAAATTTTCAAAGCCCTGACCACATCAAGGGACTCGGAATCCTCTAAGTCCCGTGCAGCCACAGGCACCACAATAGGTTGGTTCATATGAAAGGATGAAACCACTTTTGGCAGGAACTGAGGATGTGTCCGCAATTCCGCTCTATCCATATGGAAAACCAGATAGGGGCTTTTATGTGATAAAGCCGCTAATTCCGACACTTGCCTAGCCGAAGCCAGGGCTAATAACATGACCACCTTCCAAGTGAGATATTTCAACTCCACCGTTTTCAGTGGTTCAAACCAGTGTGACTTTAGGAAGCCCAAGACCACATTAAGGTCCCAAGGCGCCACCGGAGGCACAAATGGAGGCTGAATATGCAGTACTCCCTTAACAAAAGTCTGAACTTCTGGGAGAGAAGCCAATTCTTTTTGAAAGAAAATGGATAGGGACGAAATCTGGACCTTAATGGAGCCTAATTTAAGGCCCAAATCCACTCCAGTTTGTAGGAAGTGAAGGAAACGGCCCAGATGGAATTCTTCTGTAGGAGCATTCCTGGCCTCACACCAAGAAACATATCTTCGCCATATACGGTGATAATGTTTTGCTGTTACTTCCTTCCTAGCCTTTATCAGCGTAGGGATAACCTCCACCGGAATACCTTTTTCCGCTAGGATCCGGTGTTCAACTGCCATGCCGTCAAACGCAGCCGCGGTAAGTCTTGGAACAGACAGGGACCCTGTTGCAACAGGTCCTGCCTAAGAGGAAGAGGCCACGGATCTTCCGTGAGCATTTCCTGCAGATCTGGATACCAGGTCCGTCATGGCCAATCTGGAACAACGAGGATTGTTCTCACTCCTTTTCTTCTTACTATTCTCAACACCTTTGGTATGAGACAAAGAGGAGGAAATACATAGACGGACCGGAACACCCACGGTGTCACGAGGGCGTCTACCGCTACTGCCTGAGGGTCTCTTGACCTGGCGCAATACCTCTGCAGCTTTTTGTTGAGGTGGGACGCCACCATGTCTATCTGTGGCAGTTCCCACCGACTCACAATCTGTGCGAAGACTTCTGGATGAAGTCCCCACTCTCCCGGGTGTAGGTCGTGTCTGCTGAGGAAGTCTGCTTCCCAGTTGTCCACTCCCGGAATGAACACTGCTGACAGTGCACTTACATGATTCTCCGCCCAGCGAAGAATCCTGGTGGCTTCCGCCATTGCCGCTCTGCTCCTTGTGCCGCCTTGGCGGTTTACATGAGCCACTGCGGTGATGTTGTCTGACTGGATCAGAACTGGTTGGTCGCGAAGTAAGGCCTCCGCTTGACGTAGGGCATTGTATATGGCCCTTAGTTCCTGGATGTTGATGTGCAGACAAGTCTCTTGACTTGACCAAAGACCCTGGAAATTTCTTCCCTGTGTGACTGCTCCCCAACCGCGGAGGCTTGCGTCCGTGGTCACCAGGATCCAATCCTGAATGCCGAATCTGCGGCCCTCGAGAAGGTGAGCACTCTGCATCCACCACAGGAGTGACACCCTGGCCCTGGGGGACAGGGTGATCAACCGATGCATCTGTAGATGTGATCCGGACCACTTGTCCAACAGATCCCATTGGAAAGTCCTCGCATGGAACCTGCCAAAGGGAATGGCCTCATATGAGGCCACCATTTTTCCCAGGACTCGAGTGCAATGATGCACGGACACCTGTTTTGTTTTCACAAGGTTCCTGACCAGAGTCATAAGTTCCTGGGCTTTTTCTATCGGAAGATAAACCCTTTTCTGGGTCATGTCCAGAATCATGCCCAAGAAGGGCAGACGAGTCGTAGGAACCAACTGCGACATAGGGATATTGAGAATCCAGCCGTGTTGTTGTAACACTTTCAGTGAAAGAGATACGCTGTTCAGCAACTGCTCTCTTGATCTCGCTTTTATGAGGAGATCGTCCAAGTACGGGATAATTGTGACACCCTGCTTGCGCAGGAGCACCATCATTTCCGCCATTACCTTGGTGAAAATCCTCGGAGCCGTTGAGAGACCAAACGGCAATGTCTGAAATTGGTAATGACAGTCCTGTACCGCAATCTTAGGTACGCCTGATGAGGTGGATAAATGGGGACATGAAGGTACGCATCCTTTATGTCCAGTGACACCATAAAATACCCCCCTTCCAGGCTGGCGATGACCGTTCTTAGCGATTCCATCTTGAACTTGAACCTCTTCAAGTATAGGTTCAGAGATTTTAAATTCAATATGGGTCTGACAGAACCGTCCGGTTTCGGAACCACAAACATGGTCGAATAATTCCCCCTTCCCTGTTGAAGGAGGGGAACCTCAACCACCACCTGCTGAAGATACAATTTTTGTATTGCATTTAACACTATCTCCCTCTCTAGGGGGGAAGACGGTAGGGCCGATTTGAAAAACCGGTGAGGAGGCACCTCTTCGAATTCCAACTTGTAACCCTGAGACACAATTTCTATTGCCCAGGGATCCACCTGGGAGTGAACCCACATGTGGCTGAAATTCCGAAGACGCGCCCCCACTGGCCCCGACTCTGCCAGTGGAGCCCCAGCGTCATGCGGTGGATTTTGCAGAGGCCGGGGAGGACTTCTGTTCCTGGGAACTAGCTGTATTGTGCAGCTTCTTTCCTCTGCCCCTCCCTCTGGCAAGAAAGGACGCACCTCGGACTTTCTTGTTTCTTTGTGAACGAAAGGACTGCATTTGATAATGCGGTGCTCTCTTAGGCTGTGAGGGAACATAAGGCAAAAAATTTGACTTTCCAGCTGTAGCTGTGGAGACCAGGTCCGATAGACCTTCACCGAACAATTCCTCACCCCTGTAAGGTAAAACCTCCATATGCCGTTTTGAGTCGGCATCACCTGTCCATTGCCGAGTCCACAGGACCCTTCTGGCAGAAATCGACATAGCGTTTATTCTAGAACCAAGCAGACTAATGTCTCTTTGAGCATCTCTCATATAAAGGACAGCGTCTTCAATATGCCCCAGGGTCAATAAAACAGTATCCCTATCTAGGGTATCAAACTCCTCTGATAAGGTATCAGTCCATGCCGCTACTGCACTACAGACCCAGGCCGACGCGATTGCCGGTCTGAGCAAGGTACCTGAATGTGTATAAATGGACTTCAGGGTACCCTCCTGTTTGCGATCAGCAGCATCCTTAAGGGTAGCCGTATCCTAGGACGGCAGGGCTACCTTTTTGGATAAGCGAGTTAAAGCTTTGTCCACCCTAGGGGAGGATTTCCATCGTAACCTGTCCGTTGGCGGGAAAGGATACGCCATAAGAATCCGTTTGGAAATCTGCTGTTTTTTATCTGGAGATTCCCAAGCTTTTTCACATAACTCTTTCAGTTCATGTGAGGGGGGAAAAGTTACCTCAGGTTTCTTTCCCTTATACATATAAACCCTTGTGTCAGGGACAGGGGTTTCCTCTGTGATGTGCAAAACCTCCTTAATTGCTATAATCATATATCGGAGTGATTTAGCCAACTTTGGCTGTAACTTTGCATCATCGTAATCGACACTGGAGTCAGAATCCATGTCGTTATCTGTGTCAACAATTTGGGATAGTGGGCGCTTATGAGACCCTGACGGTCCCTGCGACATAGGATCAGGCACGGGTTGAGACCCTGACTGTCCCAATGTATCAGCCTTGTCTAATCTTTTATGCAAAGAATTAACATTATCATTTAATACCTTCCACATATCCATCCGTCTGCGCCGTCGGCGGAGACACCACATTCATTTGCTCCCGCTCCTCTCCCACATAGCCTTCCACATCAGACATGTCGACACAAGCGTACCGACACACCACACACACAGGGAATGTCCTTTCTGGAGACAGTTCCCCCACGAGGCCCTTTGGAGAGACAGAGAGAGAGTATGCCAGCACACACCCCAGCGCTATATAACCCAGGAATAACACAGTAACTTAATGTTAACCCAGTAGCTGCTGTTAATATACTTATTTGAGCCTAATTATGTGCCCCCCCCCCCCCCTCTCTTTTCAACCCTCTTCTACCGTGTATCAGCAGGGGAGAGCCTGGGGTGCTTCCTCTCAGCGTGCTGTGGAGAAAAAATGGCGCTGGTGAGTGCTGAGGGAGAAGCCCCGCCCCCTCGGCGGCGGCCTTCTGTCCCGCTTAAATTTTATTTCTTTGGCGGGGGCTCCTACATATATACAGTGCCCAGCTGTATATATGTGTTTATTTTCCAGAATGAGGTCCCAAATGCTGCCCAGGGCGCCCCCAACCCCCCCTGCGCCCTGCACCCTAACAGTGACCGGAGTATGTGTAGGTGTGTGGAGCAATGGCGCACAGCTGCAGTGCTGTGCGTTACCTCCAGTGAAGATCACGAAGTCTTCTGCCACCTGTGAAGTCTTCTTGCTTCTCATACTCACCCGGCTTCAGTCTTCCGGCTCTGCGAGGGGGACGGCGGCACGGGTCTGGGACGGACGGCGAGGGTGAGATCCTGCGTACCGATCTCTCTGGAGCTAATGGTGTCCAGTAGCCTAAGAAGCAGGACCTAGCTTCAGAGAGTAGGGCTGCTTCTCTCCCCTCAGTCCCACGATGCAGGGAGTCTGTTGCCAGCAGAGCTCCCTGAAAATAAAAAACCTAACAAAAAACTTTCTATCAGCAAACTCAGGAGAGCTCACCGAAAAGCACCCAGCTCCTCTGGACACAGAATCAAACTGAGGTCTGGAGGAGGGGCAGAGAGGGAGGAGCCAGTGCACACCAGGAACTAAATTCTTTCTTAAGGTGCCCATGTCTCCTGCGGAGCCCGTCTCTCCCCATGGTCCTTACAGAGTCCCCAGCATCCTCTAGGACGTTAGAGAAAAACATATACTACATAATCACACAATGCACAATGCATAAACAATAAGAATAACCAATGCAAAATGCAAGATGCAAATAAGAGAATGCGCTCCGCTGGGTGTCGCTGATATAAAAGTGTCAAACAATAGCCGTAAACTGTCCCGTATGGACAGATCCCTGAAGCAATAACGATCATTAAGGCACTGTAGGCATTAAATGGACCAATAGGTCTAACTCAATCATATATCAGAAATTACAGCGGCAGTTAATGGCACAAATGGTGGTGGATGACATTGGAAAGTGTCAATGGACAATATTCAGGTGCCCAGCAGAGCAAAAACTAAACAGCGGCAGAAGAACAGGAAAATGAAGGAAAATCCCATAGGGGCAAAGATGTGGCAGGACGCTATCAGCATCCCTGTGGATAGAGCACCTAAGTGAAATATAAAATGAAAGAAAAGAAATAGAATTAAGGTAGAGCCCACTGTGTGCAGATATTGGATGCATCGAAGGTAGTGCATTAAACGGAAGGGTAAATGATGCCAAGGGATAGGGGGTGGGAGCACAAGAACGCAGAATAAACAGAGATAACTAAAGGATGCCCATGCTATAGTCCGAGGCCATGAGTGGTCAAGTGATAAAAGTACAGCACCCAGTATTCCCAGACCGTCTCCAGAACTGGTACTGACTGGGCCTAACACTGCTTAGTTTCCAAGATCGGACGGAATTGGACGTCGTCCAGTGTGGTATGGCTGTAGAAAACACTAGAATTCCACATCAAGAGCCGGCAAATGCCTATCCATAACAGGGCAATGCTGGTGGTGATGGCAGAAAGGTGCCATAGCAGCAAAGTCACTCCCACAACCCATGAGGAATGCAAGATAAGTAATTGCATCAATACATCATGCACAATCACTGACACATGGTGGTGTCAAGGGGCTCAAGCAAAAAACTTAGTAGGTGAAAATGCATAATACTGGACACACGGCGGTGTCTAAAGAAATGAAACCAACAAAAGCAAGGGCTGGATCGCTTCACAAGAAACAACCCAACCTAAAGTCTTCATTAAGACCATTGGGAGTCAAAGTGTGTAGTCTGTGAATCCACTGGAGTTCTCTTTGTAGTAACAGCCTGTCTCGGTCACCTCCCCGCTGGAGTGGTGGTATCTGGTTATAATGCAACATTTAAGTTGATTGATCGTATGCTGTGCCTCTTTGAAGTGTCTTGCAACTGGTAAGTTCGTGAAGTCTCTCGTGGAATATGTGGATGCAAGACATTTCTTAATAGAGGAGCGATGTTGGCTGGGTCATTCTTCTAGCATTCTGCTGGTCTTGCCAACATACAGTCGATTGCATGGACATTTGAGAACATAGACAACAAAGCGGCTGTTGCAATCCAAACTCTGTTAAATTGAACACTCCTTATTGTCAGATGGATTGATGAAGCGGTTGCCCAATAACAGGAATGAACAGTTGGAGCATCCCGTGCATCTATAAACCCCAGGTTTTTTCGTAAGCCAATTAGACGTTCTCTTAGTCTTTCTTTGAGAAAAATCAGTCTTGACTAGAAGGTCCTTCAAATTAGGATCCCGTCTGTAGGCAAATCTGGGAATCAAGGAAAGGTCTTTGGTGAGCACTGGATCACTCGCAATCAAGTGCCAGTGTTCCCGAATTTTGTTGCGGAAAAAGCCAGAGGCTGTGGTGAACATACTGCTGAAATTTAACCTGTCTTGCTCCATATCAGCAGGACGAATTTTTTATGTAAAGCATCTTCTCTCTTAATCTGTCCGATCCTAGATAGAGCGTCATCTATCTCCTTCCTGGGATAGCCTCTGTCAAGAAATCGTTGACACATGGACTCCAATGCAGCCGGGATGGCCGTGGGATCCGAGGTAATGCAAATCACCCGCAGTAGTTGTGAAAAGGGTAGCCCTCTTTTAAGGGGAGCCGGATGAAAGCTTGAATGTAACAGCAAAGTATTTCTATCTGATTCCTTGCTGTAAATGTACGTCAAAAGTTTGTTGTTCTCCTTTTTGATGGAAACATCCAAGAAGTTGATGTGTGTTCTGCTGAAAGTCAGACTAAATCTAATTGTTCCTGGAATTGAATTAAGTTCATTGATGAATGCCAAAAGTTTCTTAGAGATGGAATGCTCCCCTAGCGAAGGTCCGGACAGCACGAACTCCAACGCAAAAGTTGAGGGAGTTGGAAGGTGGATGTGAGCTGGCTGGCACACCAGAATTGTAAATCCCAGGCTGTAAGGTCCACTGTCCGATTGTCTGGATATTGCAGTAAGAGTACTTTTCTTTAGAGTCCAAATGAAGGGTCCTGACGCGTTTCACTGTCACAAAGGGCAGCTTTATCAAAGTTTGATAAAGTTTGATACTTAATTAATTTCCTTAATTTGCTTTAACAGAGGTGTGAGGCACATATATCTTTCAATTTCTCAGTGATTATTAAACATTTATTTGAGAAATTGAATGAGATATATGTGCCTCTCACCACTGCTAAAGCACGATAAGGATATTATTCATTCAGGAATGTACCGCACTGGAGACTTATGTACAGTTTTCTGAGAAATTGAAAGATAATTGTGCCCTATACCTCTGGCAAATTACGACAAGGAAATTAATCTTTCAGGAGTGTACCGCATTAGAGACTTATGTGCAGGTTTAAATCTCTGCACTACCTATTACAAGGCACCAGAGAGTACTTGCCACAAGTCCCTTTGCTTGATACCTCCTCTCTCTTCCTTCTGGCCAAGTTGGGTGCACCTACCCTCTCTCATTCCTCGTCCTATACCGGTTGGCAAGACAGGAGAACAGCAGAAGGCGGGTCATACCTGTATCATGGCTACTTTATATATCTATTGTTTATAGATTCAGTATTTGAAACTGGCTGGTAATTTGTTGAGAAATTGAGGTACAAGAGCCTCACACCTCTAACACTATTGTAATTTATTTATCAATATCTATTGTATTAACTCAGCATTCTGAAACTAATTGGTAAATTGCGGAGAATTGTGGTATATATGTTATTAATCCAGCACTTTATAACTGTTGTGCAGCTACTGAGTAATTGAGGTATGATAAATTGCTTTGCTTCTGTTTTTGAGTGATCAACACATGACTATTTGATATAGAGCAATTGTGTCACTTTTGGGCAATTGTGTCTAAATACCAGGGTCGCATACCCCTGCATTTAGTATACATGTGTGTGATCTAATATTAACTAACCATTTTCTTACACAGGTGGCGATATCACACGGCCGGTGGATGATATGTTTATGTCCACCGCTAACAGCCCTACAGATATCTTTCGTTGACAACAGGGACCCGTACTGCTGTACAGGTGACCCAATTAAAATAACCAATCAGTGACCCATGATTCAAACTAATCGCCCTGAGAAACCTGTATATGGGCTATACAATTGATAAGATGATGGTCACACTATTTAATTTTTAAATATACTTTCATTTCCCAACACATTTGTACTAAGGGAATTATTACGCAGACGGACCTTAATGTATTTCATTTTCTGACTGAGGTCATTTAGATAAGAATACATATATTTTCCAACATATTTTCGCATATGATCACATATTTATCAGTGTATTCACACAGGTTTTTGTAGATTGATAAATAATCTTTTTAAGGCATACTTAATAAAATTTGTAATTTTATGATTGTTTTACTAAATACTAAAAATCACTGTGTTACCTCAGATAAGAGTGCTCCCTACCAGGGTTATCTTGTCTTCTCTGTAAGTCTTTTTTTGTGATACGTGTTTCCATACCCTTGGGAGCACCACTGACCGTCAAAATCTTTGTTACCAATAATACCAATCTGGTGTAGGTATACAATTGACCAATTAAGGGAAAGAACATCCCAAGAGTGTCAGTTAATTCTGGGGTAACTATACATTGTTCAGTTTTGTCCAGTGCGGCCTTCCCCAAACCCCCCTCTCTTTGCTATCATATCTATAGACTGGTTACAGTCTTTCCTGGAGGGCCAGCACGGATTACATTACATGACTTATATATAAATATTAAATTCTTGGAATTCTCTTTTTAGTTCCAAGAATTTACAACTTGTCTTTTTTTGTATTTCTCTATAATTACACATTGTGGGAGCAGGATGAGCTTTAACCTAAGACAGGAATTGACCTTTAAAAGAGCAACGAGTGACAATCTGGAAGACATCTTTCCCAGTAATATCGATAATCAGGACCCCCACATAAGTTGGGAGGGAGAATTTTTGCGACTTAAACAGACACTGCAAAAGCAGGTTAGAACTAACTGGGATCTCATCACACTTGAAAATTACATTAAAAATAAAATTGTTCCAAGGGGGTTGAGACCCAGAGTTTTCCCCACGTTTGAACTAGCAAGTGAGGGTTTAAAGAGTGAATGGGAGAATGCTCTCTTAAAATGTTCAAGTGATTTAATTCACATTCTGATGAAACATAATAACCTTGTATTAGAAAGGTGTGAACGAGATTTAGAAGAACTCAGTAAGAAACTTGAACCCTGGGAAAAAGATTTACAATTCCAACGCTGTTTTGAGAAACACAAGGTTGATATCAAAACCTATGAACAAACCATCGTGGATAGAAAAAAGAATAAATTCATAAGAGATAGAAGGGATTTTGCATCTGGAAAAATCTTTAAGTGGCATAAACAAGTGTGGAAATCATATCCTCCCAAAAATACGGATAATTACTCATCCTCGGAGGCAGAGACATCAGGGACTGAGGACCTGGAATCAGGTACCGAGGGATTACAGGCGACGAATTACAGGGCAGGCCACAGCGCCTATAATTATAACTCCAACTTCAATTCCTCTAACTCTTTTTTAGGGGATTTCACGAAAGGAAAGACGGGGAGACAAAAAGAAGGAAAACAAGGAGGGCCAATAGGAAGCGAAAGGGGGTATCGACAACAACAATGGGATTCCCCACCATCAAGGAGACAACCTATACAAAACACACGGAAGAGATAACACCCCACCTCCCTTCAGTGGATACTGAGGCGGAGTTATCATCTAAACTCAAAGTGATCAATTTGTCTGAACATCAATTAAGTGATGATCATCTATCCATTTTGGGTAAGGGCCTAACGTATTCTCCAACCACAGATTTCAACAGATTTGAAAGGGAAAAGGACCTTAAATTATTTGGTAGAAAATTGCTTCTTACCAAGTTCCATAATCAAGTTCCATAATCAAAATCAGGGAACCCAAAAGGACTATCCTCTGACTCAGGCAGGAAATGCAAGTGATAACTTAGCTATCCTGGAATCTGAAGCCCTTGAGGCCCTGATGGATCTTGAACAAGAAACCTCAATATCTCAGGATCAGGAATGGGAGGTGGCAACTAGACCAATAGTTAAGAAAAAATCCTCTTTTTTCCCCTCAGAACACACAAGTCCAGAGATACAGATATTTATTAAGGCTGTATCCAAAGAATTTGATCAAATTCATGTTAAAAAATCTATGTACCCCCGAAACTCCAATCTAACGAAGAAAGAGAAATTAGCCTTCCATGAGATACAATCATGGAAGGATATAATTATAAAACCATCCGATAAGGGAGGAAATGTGGTTCTGTGGCCCCAAACCAAATATCTACAGGAAGCCTACAGGCAATTAGAAGATCCTACATGCTACAAAAGACTTCTTTTCAATCCATTAGAGGATTTTAGATCTATCTATAATAGAAAGATCACAAATGCCCTTAAGGATGGTATCATCACTTCTCATGAATTTGCATTCCTCTCCAATGACCATCCACGGATAACAACCTTTTATCTGCTCCCAAAGGTGCACAAAAACTTAACACCACCACCTGGGAGGCCTATTGTTTCGGGCATAGGTGCCCTAACAGAAAAAGCTAGCATTTTTGTTGACACACATCTCAGGCATCATGTTCAGGCCCTTCCATCTTATGTCCAGGACACCTCGGACGTCCTACGTAAACTACATGGTATACGGTTAGAGGAAAACCAGTTCTTGGTTTCACTGGATGTGGAGGCATTATACACATCCATTGATCACGAAATAGGTTTGGAGGCAGTTAATTACTTTATGAAAACAGAGGGCTATGAGGGATTTCATGCTTTCATAGCAGACCTTCTCAAATTCATATTACATCATAATTTCTTCCTCTTCAATGATAGGTTCTATTTACAAACACGTGAAACCGCCATGGGAGCAGCTTGTGCTCCCACATATGCAAACATCTTCTTAGGATGGTGGGAAATGAAACCTGTATTTACGGATCAGAATGATAATTTCACTTCTAACATTGTAATGTGGATTAGATATATCGACGACATCCTGATGATCTGGGAAGGCGATATTCAATTACTTTTGCTGTTCATTGAACATCTTAACAATAACCAACTAAATATACATCTTACTCATGATCAGCCAACAGGAACTTCCCTTTTTGGATATATTGATATACAAAAATCAGGAAGATATGATCTCCACAAAGCTATATAGGAAAGAAACCTCAACAAACTCTCTTTTACATCATGCTAGTTCGCATCTTCCATCTACAATTAAGAACATTCCAAAGGGGGAATTCCTCCGCTTGAGAAGGAACTGTTCAGATGATATACTATTTGCTGAACAGAGTAAGGAATTGACAAGAAGGCTTCAAGAAAGAGGGTATAGCAAAACATCTGTTAAGAAAGCCCATAATAGTGTCCGGTATCTAAATTGGGAGGAGTTAATCTTTACAAAAAAGGAATCTAAAAATGATGATAAAGGTACCCTACGTTTTGTTGGCAGGTTTTGTCGCCAATGGCATCAAGCCAAAGAGGCAATTCAAAAACATTGGGGAATTCTCCAATTAGATCCTGTTTTGGCAGAAAAACTAGGTCCTCATGTTTCCATGAGTTGGAAAAGATCCCAGAATTTGAGAGATCAGTTAGTCTCAAGCCATTTCAAGAGGGTACCAACTACAAAACCAAAAATTGTGGGAACTTTTCCTTGCGGACATTGTAAAGCCTGCAAGTGGATAAAACAAACGGATACTATTAGGGATCGCTTTGGTAAGGATATAAGATCCCAGCATTTCATCAATTGTAATACAGAAGCCGTAGTCTATTGCATATCATGTGAGTGCAATAAACGCTATGTGAGGATGACGAGCAGACCCTTTAAACAACGTATCTTGGAGCACATTGGCTCAATACGGAATGCCGCAAAGGATTTGACAAATTTTAAAAAATTGACTTCAGTTGCACGTAATTTCCATTATGAACATGATGGATCTTGGGTGAACTTTAAAATTTATGGCCTTGAACAAGTGAAGTTAGGGAATAGAGGAGGTGATCTTGTCAATAACTTATTACAAAGGGAATGTGAATGGACCTTCAAACTTGGGGCTCTTAACCCCGAGGGTCTAAATGAGAACATTAATTTTGGAGCCTTTCTTCCCAAGTGATCCTGACATCATATTCATTTTTGTGCATTTCTTGACAACTCAGTTGTTGTAAACATGTTAGGTTAGACCTTTGTTTCTACTCAGGACCTTCACACATATACACGTTTATTAATTTATTTCTCTTATATTAGTCACTTCACCATTTTAGAGCACGGTATCACTTCAATTAATTTATGTTAAATAGGTTTTTTATTTTAATTTAATTTATTTAACTTATTTAATTTATTATTACTTTTAGTTTAGTTTTTTATAACCAATTATTTCAAGTTTATCACTGCTATGTGTGATTATATTTGGGATATTCTCAGCATATCACTTACTTATGGTAATAGTACATATACATATCTTTTGGCACATTAATCTTAATCACATAATATCATTCACTCTGGCAGACTAATATTGTCTCCTCTATGGATATATAAACACAGTATATAATTTTAAATTCACTGTTCAACAATCTCTATAGTATCATTTTACCAATTGGTGAGTTAGAATAACGACACACAAATCACACCACAGCATTCACACACAATCTATATGGTGTGTAGGTAGGAGCAATTGCATAGATATTACAGATATATGTATACAAACATATGCACACATACTAGAAGTTTTCCAAGGCATATATACATATATCTGTCTATAATTCCCTTTTCCTTCTTCTAATCTGATTTAAATAAAGTCTATACTCCCTTTCATTGGTCGAATTTTTCTACCTCCTCGCTTTTTCCCAACATACAAATTATGTGCTTTCATAAAACAAATATATAAAAAATGAAATCACTGCTCTTCTTATACCATGTTTGACCTCATATAACTGCTCACCGCAAATGGTCTGTGTGAATTTTTTCTTTTCATATTATATTTTTCTCCTTCTTTAATCATTTCATTTATTACCTTATTTTAATAATCATTAAAACTTTTTATTCTTCAATGTAATTTTTCCATTTTTTATATTTGAAACTTATGATTCTCCTTCTTTGGTAGTCTTTTCTTAAAGATATATACATAGAATTGCTCCCGGTATTTAGAATTGATTGAATAATTAAGTAAAACTGTGAACGGGAAGCAATCCTCCTTTAAAAGCATGAGCTCACAGGCTACCAAATTACCTGTGATCAAGCATTGCGAAACGTACGTCAGGTATACTGTGCGAGTCACGTTGTGCGCACACGTGATCCACAGGTCCGTCAGTGGTTCAGCGCTGTGGCGGCAGAAGCAGAGGAAGCGGCCGGCTGCCGCTGATCCGAGCGGCTCAGGCAGGCGGGACTCTGTGCGGCTGACGAGCGGGAGGGAGTGCCCGAGATTGAGGACGCTCGTGTATGGGATCCCGGGGCAGTGTCTCCTCTCCTCTCCGTGGCCAGCTTCAGGAGTGGTAACTGTATAGCCAACGTGACTGCCGGTCAATTCTTTAACGGCCTCATATAATCTTTCCACAATGCTGCCAATTATATTTATTACATAAAGATATATATATAAATGTATATCGTTTTTCCATGACATTAGGGTCTAGGATAATGCAGTGGGCCACCTTAGAATAAGTAAATTGTTATATTGTATTACTCATAATCGTAACAGGATTAACATTCACCATTAAATTGCTACCAGGCTGCTGGCAGTGGTTGATACCATTTCCTACATTGTATCATTTACAATTGTAGCAAGATTTACATTTATCATAAAACTGTTACTTGGTTGCTGACAGTGGTTGAAATTGCATAGGAGGGAACAGCTGTTCATGATAATTAGTGAGCTCTAACAGGGGCTGTATTTATATTTAACAATTATACACTCTTTCGTTTAGATTGTTTATACCTCCTTACTGTTTTAAGAATTAATTACCACATTATGAATCCAGCAACTGTAAGTGTCTGGCAAACGTTAAGAAAATTGATAGATATATGTGCCTCACACCCTTGCTAAAGCACGATTTTTCTAAATTCAGCAATTATTGAAACTGTTTAGTGATTATTGAGAAATGGAGACAAGTGTGCCTCATACCTCTGCTAAAGCACGGTTGTAATTAATAATTCAAATCACTACCGTATTAACTCAGCATTCTGAAACTGTTTGATGGTTATGAATTAAATACTCTAAAAATGTTTGATAATCACTGAGAAATTGAAAGATATATGTGCCTCACACCTCTGTTAAAACAAATTAAAGAAATCAATAATTCAGGAGTGTATTGCCCTAGAGATCATGTACAGGTTTTTCAGAAATTGAAAGAGATATATGTGCCTCATATCGCTGTTAAAGCACAATAAGATTTGGTATTGAAACTGCTTGGTAACCTTTGAGAAATTGAGGTATTTGTGCCTCATACCTCAAATTGAGAGATATATGTGCCTCACACCCTTGCTAAAGCACAATTTTTCTTTAAATCCAGCAATTATTGAAACTGTTTAGTGATTATTGAGAAATGGAGACAAGTGTGCCTCATACCTCTGCTAAAGCACGGTTGTAATTAATAATTCAAATCACTACCGTAGTAACTCAGTATTCTGAAGCTGTTTTATGGTTATGAATCAAATACTCTAAAAATGTTTAATAATCACTGAGAAATTGAAAGATATATGTGCCTCACACCTCTGTTAAAGCAAATTAAGGAAATTAATAATTCAGGAGTGTATTGCCCTAAAGATCATGTACAGGTTTTTCAGAAATTGAAAGAGATATATGTGCCTCACATCGCTGTTAAAAGCACGATAAGGAAATTAATCATTTAGGAGTGTATCGCATTAGAGACTTATGTACAGTCCTTGAGAAATTGAAAGATATATATGCCTTACACCTCTGTCACAAGTACGACAAGGAAATTAATTATTCAGGAGTGTACCGCACTAGAGACTCACGTGCAGGTTTAAATCTCTGCACTACCTGTTACAAGGCACCAGAGAGCACTTGCCACAAGTCCCTCTGCTTGATACCTCCTCTTTCTTCCTTCTGGCCAAGTTGGGTGCACTTACCCTTTCTCATTCCTCGTCCTATACCGTTTGGCAAGACGGGAGAACAGCAGAAGGGGGGTCATACCTGTATCATGGCCACTACATACATCTTTCTCTAGTGTTTAAAGATTTGGTATTGAAACTGCTTGGTAACCTTTGAGAAATTGAGGTACTTGTGCCTCATACCTCTAACACGACTTTAATCAATTTTCTAATATCCATTGTATGAATTCAGCATTCCTGCAAACAACTACTGAGAAATTGAAAGATACATGTGCCTCACACCTCTGTTAAAACCCGATATAGGAAATTAACCTCTCAGGAGTTTACTGCACTAGAGACCAATGTGCAGTTTATTTGAGAAATTGAATGAGATATATGTGCCTCTCACCACTGCTAAAGCACGATAAGGATATTATTCATTCAGGAATGTACCGCACTGGAGACTTATGTACAGTTTTCTGAGAAATTGAAAGATAATTGTGCCCTATACCTCTGGCAAATTACGACAAGGAAATTCATCTTTAAGGAGTGTACCGCATTAGAGACTTATGTGCAGGTTTAAATCTCTGCACTACCTATTACAAGGCACCAGAGAGCACTTGCCACAAGTCCCTTTGCTTGATACCTCCTCTCTCTTCCTTCTGGCCAAGTTGGGTGCACCTACCCTCTCTCATTCCTCGTCCTATACCGGTTGGCAAGACGGGAGAACAGCAGAAGGGGGGTCAT
Source organism: Pseudophryne corroboree (assembly GCF_028390025.1). Lineage (NCBI taxonomy): Eukaryota > Metazoa > Chordata > Amphibia > Anura > Myobatrachidae > Pseudophryne > Pseudophryne corroboree. The sequence continues at coordinate 620,543,639 of NC_086446.1, forward strand.
ACCTGTATCATGGCTACTTTATATATCTATTGTTTATAGATTCAGTATTTGAAACTGGCTGGTAATTTGTTGAGAAATTGAGGTACAAGAGCCTCACACCTCTAACACTATTGTAATTTATTTATCAATATCTATTGTATTAACTCAGCATTCTGAAACTAATTGGTAAATTGCTGAGAATTGAGGTATATATGTTATTAATCCAGCACTTTATAACTGTTGTGCAGCTACTGAGTAATTGAGGTATGATAAATTGCTTTGCTTCTGTTTTTGAGTGATCAACACATGACTATTTGATATAGAGCAATTGTGTCACTTTTGGGCAATTGTGTCTAAATACCAGGGTCGCATACCCCTGCATTTAGTATACATGTGTGTGATCTAATATTAACTAACCATTTTCTTACACAGGTGGCGATATCACACGGCCGGTGGATGATATGTTTATGTCCACCGCTAACAGCCCTACAGATATCTTTCGTTGACAACAGGGACCCATACTGCTGTACAGGTGACCCAATTAAAATAACCAATCAGTGACCCATGATTCAAACTAATCGCCCTGAGAAACCTGTATATGGGCTATACAATTGATAAGATGATGGTCACACTATTTAATTTTTAAATATACTTTCACTTCCCAACACATTTGTACTAAGGGAATTATTACGCAGACGGACCTTAATGTATTTCATTTTTCTGACGGAGGTCATTTAGATAAGAATACATATATTTTCCAACATATTTTCGCATATGATCACATATTTATCAGTGTATTCACACAGGTTTTTGTAGATTGATAAATAATCTTTTTAAGGCATACTTAATAAAATTTGTAATTTTATGATTGTTTTATTAAATACTAAAAATCACTGTGTTACCTCAGATAAGAGTGCTCCCTACCAGGGTTATCTTGTCTTCTCTGTAAGTCTTTTTTTGTGATAACTATTATTTTATTAAGATTTTGCTGAAAGATGATTGTACAACTGCTATAAATAAAGACACAGCCATTAATCTCAGTAAATTGCATTACTATAACATTCTGCAACACAATTAAAAAGAAAAATAAATAGCAACAATTATGTTCAGTTATTGCAGTGCACCGACAATTTTATGCACCATTGTGAAACAAATTTTGCAGATCATTCTGCAATCAGTCCCAAATCCAGCAGTTGGCCTATGAATCCATACACAGACTTTGTAACTTTAAAATGTAAGCTTGACTTACCCGTGCAATGCTGATCATCTGCTGCTCAGAGTCCTTCTGAATGATGACCTTTTTGGCGGCAATGGAGATGACAAATGGAAACTGACAGAATGAAAATCTAAAAGAAATAAGCAGGCACACTGTTAGCTAATGGAGTACAAATTGGGATCCGGTCTCTAGGTCGACAGTAACTGGGTTGACACTATCTAAGTTGACCACTATTGGTCGACAGTAACTAAGTCCACAGGGTCTCTAGGCCGACCTGTTCTAGGTCGACAGGTCAAAAGGTCGACATGAGCGTTTCACAATTTTTTTCTTTTTTTTGAACCTTTTCATACTTTACGATCCACGTGGACTACGATTGGAACGGTAATCGCCTGAAGCATGGCGAGCGAAGCGAGCCATGCGAGGCGACACGGTGCACTAATTGGGGTTCCCGGTCACTCTACGAAGAAAACGACACAAAATAAGCATAAAAAAACTCATGTCGACCTAAACCTTTTGACCTGTCGACTTAGACCATGTCGACCTAAAGACCCAGTCCATCTAGAGACCCTGTCGGATTTTGGTACTTATCGGTAAATCCTTTTCTCGAAGTCCATAGGGGATACTGGTGGAATGGTTTGCTGTGGGTATAGATGGGGTCCTATGGAGCTGGTGCACTTTAAATTTCTCAGTGATGGTGTGTGCTGGCTTCTCCCCACTATGCCCCTCCTACAGCCAGTCTAGAATACTGTGCCAGAAGAAATGGAGCAACTTGGAAAGGAAAAGGAATAGGAAAGGTCAAGAAAGAGCCCAACTATATAACTTAGAACCTACTCTATAAACAAAGCCTCAATCCACACTTTCAATCAATGAAGTTTGTAGAAAAAAAGACCCAGCACGGGCAGGCGCCCAGTATCGCCTACGGACTCCGAGAAAAGGATTTACCGGTAAGTACCAAAATCCCATTTTCTCTGTCCTCCATAGGAAATCCTGGTGGAATGGTATACTGTGGGGACGTCCCAAAGCTGTTACCCCATGTGGGAACGTGCTGTACTGCCTGTAACATGGAATGTGCAAATGGAGAGTCCTCCGATGCCAGTGTGTCAAATTGATAAAATATAACGAAAGTGTTGGATCCTGACCTCCTGCCCAAGAAGACCCAACTGAGCGGTAGAGTGGGCCCTAACCAAGAGAGGTAACGGTAAGGAAGCCTTCAAGTAAGCGTCTGTTTCGAGGCAGGAAGACCTCTTTTAGGAGCATCATACAGGATAAAAAAGGAATCCGTTTTACTAATATCCTTAGTAGAGTGTACATAGATTTTGAGAGCCCGTACAACATCTAACATGAATGGTGCCACAGCAGGATCTGTTATTACTGGAACCACAATCGGTTGATTGATATGAAAAGCGGTTATCACTTTTGGAAGTAAAAAACGCTTGGTGCGAAGTTCCGCCCTGTCAGGATGGAAAATTAAATAGGGCGACTTGCATGACAACGCTCTGAGATCATAAACTCGTCTAGCTGATGCTAAAGCCAACAGAGTAACTGTTTTCCAAGTCAAATATTTCAATTCTGTCGACTCTAATGGTTCGAACAATGAAGATTGCAGAAATTCCAACAAATGTAAGTCCCAGCGTGCCGTAGGTGGCACAAATCGAGGCTGAATATGAAGTACTCCCTGGAGAAAGGTCTGGACTTCTGGTAAGTTGGCCAGGCATCTATGGAAAAATACAGATAGGGCCGATATCTGGACTTTGAGAGACCCGAGACGTAGTCCTGCATCCACACCTGTCTGTAAAAAATTGAAAGAATCTTCCGAATTTAAAAACATCTGGTTGGTAATGTCTGTTTTCACACCAGCCTATATATGCCTTCCAGATCCGATGATAATGTTTTGAAGTAACCTCCTTCCTAGCTTTTAACATAGTAGGAATGACTGAGCGGGAAATACCATGCCTGGCTAATATATCCCTTTCAGTAGCCATGCCGTTAAATGAAGCCTTCGTAAGTTTGGAAAGAGAAACGGACCCTGTTGCAACAGATCTATCTGGATAACAGAGCCCTGAGATTTGCATACCACGCTCTGCGAGGCCAAGCCGGAGCAATCAGAATAGCTACTACTCCTTCCTTCTTGATTTTCTTTAATACCCGTGGTATTAGAGGATATGGGGGAAACAGGTATATCTTCTGAAATACCCAAGGAATCGTCAACGCATCCACGGCTTCTGCCTCTGGGTCTTTGTTCTTGAGCAATACCTGTTTAGCTTCCTGTTGTGGTGAGATGCCATAATGTCTATCTGTGGACGACCCCAACGCATCACAATCTGTTGAAACACCTGAGGGTGAAGTCCCCACTCACCCAATAAAGAATCCTGGTGACTTCCTTTATTGTACCTCTGATTTTGGTTCCACCCTGTCGGTTGACATATGCAACTGCCGTGGCGTTGTCTGATTGAATCTGAATGGCGTGCCCTCGTAGGAGATGAAAAGCCTGAAAATTGCTCTTAACTCCAAAATGTTTATAGGAAGTCTGGACTCCTGTACATACCATTTTCCTTGGAACGGATGACCCTGCGTCACCGCCCCCCCAGTTCTTCTGGTATGGGGATTATGACTCCTGCTTCCAGAAGTCTCTGAATAGCCGACTAGAGAGTTAAACGAGCCTCCAAAGAAGCTGGCAAACTGGAGGTGAAATATCTTTGAGGCGGAGTAATCTGAAACTCTATTTTGTACCCTTGACAAATATGATCTTGGACCCAGGCGTCTTGACAAGACTCTACCCAAACCTGACTGAAATTCCTTAGCCGTGCCCGCACCCTGGGATCTCCTAGGTGAGATGTCATGACGTCATGCCGAGGTCTTAGGTACAGTCTTTTGTTCTTGTGTGGCTGGGGCAGTTGGTTGATGTCCTCTGCCTCTGTTGCCTCTAGCGGCATTGGACGCTCCCCTGGCTTTTCCTCTGAATCTAGTGGGATGAAAGGAATGAAACGTAGGCCCACTAAATATGCGTCTGGGCGGCAGGACTGCTGACGGAAGAAAATTGGATTTTCCCGCTGTTACTTATGATATCCACTTTGTTAACTCTTCACCAAACAAAGTTTCTCCAATAAATGGCAGGCCTTCAACCCCATGCTTGGACTCTGTCCACTGACATAACCATAAAGCTCTACGAGCTGAAACAGCCATTGCCGAAATTCTAGAGTTAAGCAACCCTGTTTCTCTAGAAGCTTCAAATACAAAGGCTGCCGATTCCTGAATATGTTGGGCTAGTTGGATTAATTCCTCTTCAGGTTTTCCTTCTTGCAAACCTGATATCAGGCCTTGCGCCCAAATCTCCATAGCCTTATTCACCCAACAACTTGCAATTACTGGTCTCAGTGCAACTCCTGCAGCGGTATAGATTGATTTCAAGATGTGTTCCACCTTTTTGTCTAGGGATCTTTAAGGGTAGTAGCTCCTGGTACTGGGAGAACTATCTTCTTTGAGAACCTGCAGACTGAAGGATCTACCAATGACGGTTGTCCCCACAATTTCCTGTCTGGTGGAAAAGGAAATGACAACAGAATTCTTTTAGGAATCTGAATTTCTTATCAGGATGTAACCATGCTTCCTGAAACTGTTTGAGCAGGTAAAGGAGGGACCGGTGTAGTTTTTCCCATAGCTAAAGCTAAGGAATCTACTGATTGTTTTAAGGATTAAGCCCAGACTGGTTCTGGCGGTGATCTGGCTGCTGTAAGCTCTGATGAGATATCGGACATAATACCAGTAAGAGCTGCCATCCAAGGTGGGGGGTCTCCTGGGATCTACTTGCCCTCTGGAAAGAAGATTCCTCTAAACATAATTCACGAAATAGGGATACCTCTGAAGAATTCTGCGTAAATTTTGCAGAACATCCCTTGCATGTAAAAAGCTTCTGGGAGCCCGTAGATGTTGTGCTTCTAACAGACATTACTACACCTGTGTCTAGTATGTACACATTCACAGAAAAAAAACAAGTCTGTCTGACAAGATAAATAAAAAAAAACACACACACATAACCACACACACCTGCCCTTAAAAGCCGTTTGATCTGGCAAGGCAGTTCCTAAAATGCAAACAGAGTAACACTCTGGCCCGCACTCCTGAACCCCTCTACACCCCACAGTAAACCTGGCTAGAGGTGCTTGGTCCGGACGCGGTCCGCTTAACTGGAGCTGAGGCGATCAGGATAATGGCGCATCTCTTGTCTCTGCACAGACAGCGCGGCCGCAGCGCGTCACAGTAAACTTCGCTGCTCAATGGCCCACTCTCCGCGCTTCTGTTACACTGTCCCTGGCGCGACTTTTAAAACTTAATTCACCGGAGCCCCTCTAGCGGGGTCCCGGTTTCTACATACCGCCGCTGTCTTCAGCTGCTCTGAGGTGATGCTGCGGGAGCTCCAGTGCAGCCCTCTATGGCTGCGGTGTGAGCTTCCCAGCATTCAGGGATCCGTGCTGTCACCTCTCTATTAGGTGGGCACGGATCCCCTTCAGAACTCCCATGGTGCGGGTAGGCAGTAAGACAGCTGCCTACCCAAACATAACAAATACAAAATAAAATAAAAGTAAAACAATAAATCTTCTTTTCTGCTGCGGCGTACACTGGGCTCCACAAGGATTGGACAATGGGGTGTAGAGTAGGATCTTGATCCGAGGCACCAACAGGCTCAAGGCTTTGACTGTTCCCAGAATGCACAGCGCCGCCTCCTATATCACCCCGCCTCCCAGCACAGGAGCTCAGTTTTGTAAGTTGGTGCTGCAGTAAGCAGGCACTTAACAGAAGGGCTGCTCCAAGCAGCCCTCAGAAAAGCTTTTTATGAGGTAAAAAGTGAAGACTTCAAGGGCAGCAGCGGTGATAAATGTCAGGAGACATTCACTGCTGCAGCTCCAGCTCTCCCCAGCGTCGCTGTACACTCCCGATTCCTGGTTGCCGGGTACCTACAGCGGAGGCTCCGGTTTTCTTCACGTTAGACACACACGGCTGGGGCTTCGGGAGGACCCAGTCTTTATCGCAATCCGGCGCGGTCAGTGGGAGGCGGGCCGCGCGCGCTGGCGGTGGACACTGTGGATACAGGCGATCCCACTAGATCACCAGGGCATGGGCACAGGTCAGGTTTTCTCTCTAAACCAATTCTTATATCGGCCACAGTACCCGGTGGTTTTGCCAGCAGAGGGGATAAGGCTTAGACCTGAAGCCCCACCCCCAGCCCGCCATTTCTAGCAAGTGTTCCCGCCCTGGAGCTGCATATCTGTCTTTCCTCACTCCCAGTCAGTGTCTGTGGCGCCATTATCCCTCAGCTCACTGTTCCTGGGACTGCTTGGGCAAATCCTCCTATGTAAAGCCGCCTGGTTGTCAGCGCTGTGCCTTTACATGACACTTAAGTATTCTACCTGCCTTTTTAGACAGTGATAGTTAAGAAAGAGTGCACTTAGTCATGGTTTTATAGTACAATTACCCTGTTATATACATCCTGTTCTTACTGTGTACTGTTATATCTATTGTTATATAGCTGTATAAGCTAGTCCAGTGCAGTATTATTGTCAGTAATAACCTCTGCATTGTACAAACTGTGACTATTTGTGTGTGCATTGATAGCTGGGTGGTGTCCATTTCGTGTCTTTCACTCAATCTGCTATCCCTATATTCCATAACCTGAGGGGGCTTGGTGCGTCAGGTGTTATCTAATATAGGATTTTCACAAAGATATACTGTATTACGTATTTTTCTCTGTGATTTAGTCACCATATCTCTCCTTTATCTCTGCTAGTGCTGACTACACTGCGCAGAGGTTTGGGTTCAGAGGTATAGTGCTGCTGATAATTGTACTGTGTTAACCTCATACTGCAAGTTATATCATGTCTGCTTCGGAGGGTAACGGTTCTGGGGCTGAACACATTGCCGGTGTTGCTGACGCCACGGGGCCATATGAGGAGAATATAGCAGCTGTGGGCTCTGGTTCTGGGGGCTCCTTGCCCCCCAGTGGGACTGTGGCAACGGAGGCACATACTGACCCACCGTGGGCCGCTTTTTCCACGCTTCTGCATACGCTAGTTCATAAACTAACTCCCCCTATGGGACCCCCAATGCCGGTACAACCGTATGTGGTCCCTGCAGCTAACCCGCCGTGGGCGGGCGATTTATCTGCTCAATTAAAGAAGTTGAACCAGTCCTTGACTACTAAAAAGTCTGACCAACGTTCGCCTAAGTCCAAGAGGTCCTCTAAGCGAGCGCTTATCTCCTCACAATCCACTTCTGTCACTGACACCTCGTCTGATGAAGACGGCACATTTACTGACCCCTTAGGTTCTGACTCAGATACGGCTGATGGGGAGGGTAGTTCACATGTGGATATTCCTGACCTCTTGGAGGCTATTAAGTTAATTCTGCAGATTACGGATGATCCCGAGCCATCCGTCCCTCCTAAGAAACCAGATAGGCTCAAGCGTCAGAAGGTGGTTAAGCAAGTTTTACCTCACTCTGACCACCTAGTGGATATACGTCAGGAACCCTGGGAAAATCCGGGTACGAAGTTTGTGCCTCAAAAGTAGATGCTGGCTCGCTATCCCCTCGCGCCAGAGCTGTCTAAAAATTGGGAAACGCCTCCTCCAGTAGACTCACATGTGGCTAGGATGGTGGTTTCCTCAGCTCTACCTGTCACTACCGTCACGTCTCTAAAAGAGCCTACGGATAAACGTGTGGAGGGTTGTCTGAAAGCGATTTACACCCTCACGGGTGCTGCACAAAGGCCCACTATTGCAGCTACATGGGCTGCAGAGGCTATTGAAGCATGGGCCTTGGAGTTAGAAGCTGAAATCTCTTCTGACCATGCTAGACAATGCTTGTCATATATTGTCACAGCTTCTCGATATATTAAAGAGGCGGCTTCTGATGCCGGTATCCTAGCAGCCAAGGCCTCTACTACGTCAGTCCTGGCTCATCGGATATTGTGGCTGAGATCCTGGTCTGTGGATCTGGACTCTAGGAAAACCCTGCAGGTACTCCCTTTCAAGGGAGATATTCTGTTTGGGGAGGACTTAAATAAGATTGTGGCTGACTTGGCTACTGCCAAAACTGCCTGTCTGCCTAATACCGCTCCTTCTGTGTCGAAGGCTAAAGGTACGTTCTTTCGCCCCTTTCGTCCTTCAGGTAAAGCAAAAGGTCAGGCGTACCATAAGCAGGCCCGCACTTCCAAACCTGGTAAGCCGAAGCCCAAAAGAGCCTGGGCTGCCCGTCAGCCAGCTGCCAAGACCGATAAGCCTGACGCATGACGGGGTGGGCCTCCCCCCTGGGGGATCCCAGGGTGGGGGGCCGGCTTCTAGGGTATACCCAGGAATGGTGGAAGACCACTTCAGATGCCTGGGTAAGGGAAGTCGTCACTCGAGGTTACGCCATAGCCTTCAAATACCGACCCCATCATCGATTTTGCCAGACAGACGTCCCTTTGGACCAGACAAAGGTAAAAACTCTACAGACCCTGCTGGATACAGGAGTTGTCGTACAGGTGCCTCTTGCTCAGAGGGGCCGGGGGTACTATTCTCCGCTGTTTCTAGTCCCGAAACCGAATGGGTCCTCCCGGCCCATTCTCAACCTCAAGGCATTGAACAGGTTTGTGAAGGTTTCCAAGCTCCGTATGGAAACCCTTCGTTCTATAGTTCTGGCCTTGGAACCTGGGGACTACATGGTCTCCCTGGACATACAGGATGCTTACCTGCATATTCCTATAGCAGTGTCACATCAACAATACCTGAGGTTCGCTATTGGCAACCTACATTACCAGTTTCGGGCGTTACCTTTTGATTTAACAACGGCTCCGTGAGTCTTCACCAAAGTTATGGCGGTGATGACGGTGGTACTCCGCCGTCAAGGGGTCAGGATACTGCCGTATCTGGACGACTTGTTAATCCTGGCAAATTCCCCAGATCTTCTCCTGCGTCATCTGGATATGACGGTCCGGTTTCTACAAGCCCACGGGTGGCTCATCAACTGGAAGAAATCCTCCCTGGTCCCTGCTCAGAGTATGGTGCACCTGGGAGCGTTGTTGGACACTCACAACCAGAGGTTATTCTTGTCTCAGGAGAAAGTCCTGAAGATTCAGGACAGGATTCGTTGCTTCCTTTCTCGTCCGCAAGTGTCGAAACATTCGGCGATGCAGGTGCTGGGCCTAATGGTATCAGCATTCGACATGGTGGAGTATGCTCAATTCCATTCTCGCCCCCTACAGAGGCTGATTCTAGCCAAGTGGGATGGCCTGTCTCACCGGATCAGATCTCAAATGATCGTCTTGACTCCGGAGGTCCGTCTGTCGCTACACTGGTGGCTCCGGGACCAACAATTGTGTAGGGGTCGTCCCTTCTGGATATCCAACTGGGTCCTGTTGACGACAGATGCCGGTCTACGAGGTTGGGGCGCGGTGCTGGAGCAACACTCCCTTCAGGGTCGGTGGACCAAGGAGGAATCTCTCCTCTCGATCAACAGTCTAGAATTGCGGGCGGTCTTCAATGCGTTGAACCTGGCCCAGCATTTAATTCAGAACCGTCCTGTTCAAGTACAGTCGGACAACGCCACCACAGTGGCTTACATAAATCATCGAGACGGCACTCGAAGCCGTTTGGCAATGAAGGAAGTCTCACGGATTCTACGTTGGGCGGAACGCAATCTAGCGGCCATATCGGCAATATTAATTCCGGGAGTCCTGAATTGGGAAGCGGACTTTCTCAGTCGTCAGGACGTGCATGCCGGTGAGTGGGGCCTCCATCCAGAAGTGTTTCAACTACTCGCGGAAAAGTGGGGTCTTCCAGACGTGGATCTGATGGCGTCTCGACACAATCACAAGGTTCCGGTCTTCGGAGCAAGGACAAGGGATCCTCAAGCAGCATTCGTGGATGCACTGGCGGTGCCGTGGAGGTTTCGGCTGCCGTATGTGTTCCCTCCGGTGTCACTCCTGCCCAGGGTAATTCGGAAGTTCAAGCAACAAAAAGGAAATCTGCTTCTCATAGCTCCAGCGTGGCCCAGACGGCACTGGTTCTCAGACCTGCAGGGCCTATCGTCAGAGCGTCCAATTCTACTTCCACAACGCCCAGACCTCCTCGTTCAGGGCCCCTGTGTCTACCAGGACCTAGCCCGGCTGTCTTTGACGGCGTGGCTCTTGAAGCTTCCGTCTTGAGGGCTAAAGGGTTTTCTGAGGTGGTCATTCAAACTATGTTGCGGGCCCAGAAGCCAGCTTCTGCTCGGACTTACTTTTGGCTTTTCTGCAGCAAGGCCTAGATTTAGGCCTGCGTCTGGCCTCCCTCAAGGTTCATATTTCTGCCTTGTCGGTGTGGTTTCAGAGACAAATTGCGACTTTACCTGATGTTCATACTTTCACTCAGGGTGTGTTGCGTATTCAACCTCCCTCTGTCCCGCCTGTGGCTCCTTGGGACTTGGTGGTTTTGGAGGCGTTGCAGGAGCCTCCATTTGAACCTCTTGGTTCAGCTGACCTTAAGTGGCTTTCCCTTAAGGTGGTGTTCTTGCTGGCTATTGCCTCTGCTAGAAGAGTGTCGGATCTGGGTGCCTTGTCTTGTAGTTCCCCATATCTGATTTTTCCCCGTGACAGGGCGGTTCTTAGGACTCGTCCCGGATATTTACCTAAGGTGGTTTCTTCGTTCCACCTTAATCAGGAGATTGTGGTTCCGGCCTTTGTCTCTCCTGGTTTGTCTCCCAAAGAGCAGTCTTTGGATGTGGTACGGGCTCTCCGTATCTATGTGAAGAGAACTGCTTCTATTCGAAAATCTGATTCTCTCTTTGTTTTGTTTGGATTTCACAAACGTGGCTGGCCTGCTCACAAGCAAACTCTGGCCAGATGGATTAGAATGGTGATTGCGCATGCTTATGTGAAGGCTGGTCTCTCTGCTCCTGATCACATTAAGGCCCATTCTACTCTGTCTGTTGGACCTTCTTGGGCGGCCCAACGTGGTGCGACCCTTGATCAATTGTGCAAGGCGGCTATGTGGTCCTCAGGGAACACGTTCATAAGGTTGTATGCCTTCGATACTGCCGCTTCCCAGTATGCTTCCTTTGGACGCCGGGTTCTTGTGCCGCTACAGTGCGTCCCCTCCCATAAGGAACTGCTTTTGGACATCCCATTTGTCCAATCCTTGTGGAGCCCAGTGTACCCCGCAGCAGAAAACGAGTTTTATGGTAAGAACTTACCTTTGTTAAAACTCTTTCTACGAGGTACACTGGGCTCCACAAGGCGCCCACCCTGACGCACTTAGCTTCTTTGGGTTGGTATGGCATTAGCCGCTGACACTTCTCCTGTCATGAGAGTGTGGTGTATGTGGCTACTAACCGTTGTCGTCTCTTTTCCTGCTACTGCATTGGGCTGGTTAACTAAAAACTGAGCTCCTGCGCTGGGAGGCGGGGTGATATAGGAGGCGGCGCTGTGCATTCTGGGAACAGTCAAAGCTTTGAGCCTGTTGGTGCCTCGGATCAAGATCCTACTCTACACCCCATTGTCCTATCCTTGTGGAGCCCAGTGTACCTCGCAGAAAGAGTTTTAGCAAAGGTAAGTTCTTACCATAAAACTAATTTTCTGGAACCTCCAGAGCTGTGCCCGGCTCTAAGGGCACAAAATTCTGAACTGGCTGTAGGAGTGGTATAGTGGCGAGGAGCCAGCACACACCACCACTGAGAAATTTAAAGTGCACCGGCTCCATAGGACCCATCTATACCCACAGTAAACCATTCCACCAGTATCCCCTATGGAGGACAGAGAAAATATCTCGAACAGATGAGAAGTCGGGAGCTATGGTTTATATATTCCGACTGAACTGTTATTTTTATATGGCTATACTGGACATTACAGGGATAACTATACTTCCATCATCATATCCGTTTACTCAGCTACTATTATAGTAATCACATGAAAAGTTGCTGCTGTGTGGCTGATGAGATATCTAAAGGAATAAGTATTACCATAAAAGGAAACAGTACAACCAGGAACTTGTAATTTTGTCTGCTGTTCTACATGATGAAGGGAAGTAAAAATATTATCTGATCACAACTTTCTTGCCTTGTTTTACTTGAACACGTGCTACAAAAGACAGTTGTTCTTCCTTGCTAATATTACATACAGTATGTGCCCTTGATTTTACCATGTAAAAGTGCATCAGATTGTAGAGCTTACGTTCAGCATGGCACACTGTTTAGTATGTAATGCCACCATGTGGCAGCTGTAGTCCTCTGCAATTTATCTCTAAAGATGCAAAATGCTTTGCTAAAAGCACAGGAAAAATGTCAAGTAATATAGGCAGCACAGAAACACAGCTGTATATTTTGCCTAATCATATAAGACATAGAAGGCTATTGTGGATCTATGAAACTGAAAATAAGATTTTACTCACCGGTAAATCTATTTCTCGTAGTCCGTAGTGGATGCTGGGGACTCCGTAAGGACCATGGGGAATAGACGGGCTCCGCAGGAAGACAGGGCACTCTAAGAAAGATTTAGTACTACTGGTGTGCACTGGCTCCTCCCTCTATGCCCCTCCTCCAGACCTCAGTTAAGGAAACTGTGCCCGGAAGAGCTGACATTACAAGGAAAGGATTTTGGAATCCAGGGTAAGACTCATACCAGCCACACCAATCACACCGTATAACTTGTGATAAACTTACCCAGTCAACAGTATGAACAACAACAGAGCATCAAACAATGGATGCCAACATAACATAACCCTTTATTAAGCAATAACTATATACACGTATTGCAGAAAGTCCGCACTTGGGACGGGCGCCCAGCATCCACTACGGACTACGAGAAATAGATTTACCGGTGAGTAAAATCTTATTTTCTCTAACATCCTAGTGGATGCTGGGGACTCCGTAAGGACCATGGGGATTATACCAAAGCTCCCAAACGGGCAGGAGAGTGCGGATGACTCTGCAGCACCGAATGGGCAAACACAAGGTCCTCCTCAGCCAGGGTATCAAACTTGTAGAACTTAGCAAATGTGTTTGAACCCGACCAAGTAGCTGCTCGGCAAAGCTGTAATGCCGAGACCCCTCGGGCAGCCGCCCAAGAAGAGCCCACTTTCCTTGTGGAATGGGCTTTCACTGATTTTGGATGCGGCAATCCAGCCGCAGAATGAGCCTGCTGAATCGTGCTACAGATCCAGCGAGCAATGGTTTGCTTTGAAGCAGGAGCACCCAGCTTGTTGGATGCATACAGGATAAACAGCGAGTCAGTCTTCCTGACTCCAGCCGTCCTGGCTACATAGATCTTCAAAGCCCTGACTACATCAAGCAACTTGGAATCCTCCAAGTCACGAGTAGCCGCAGTGCACCACAATAGGTTGGTTCAAATGAAAAGATGACACCACCTTCGGCAGAAATTGCGGACGAGTCCGTAATTCTGCCCTGTCTATATAGAAAACCAGATAGGGGCTTTTACATGACAAAGCCGCCAATTCTGACACACGCCTAGCCGAAGCTAAGGCCAATAGCATGACCACTTTCCACGTGAGATATTTTAACTCCACGGTCTTAAGTGGCTCAAACCAGTGAGATTTCAGGAAACTCAACACCACGTTAAGATCCCAAGGTGCCACTGGTGGCACAAAAGGGGGCTGAATATGCAGCACTCCCTTTACAAACGTCTGAACTTCAGGAAGAGAAGCCAGTTCCTTTTGAAAGAAAATGGATAGGGCCGAAATCTGGACCTTTATGGACCCCAACTTCAAGCCCATAGTCACTCCAGACTATAGGAAGTGCAGGAACCGGCCCAGCTGGAATTCCTCTGTAGGGGCCTTCCTGGCCTCACACAAGGCCACATATTTTCGCCATATACGGTGATAGTGTTTTGCTGTCATGTCCTTCCTAGCCTTTATCAGCGTAGGAATAACTTCATCCGGAATGCCTTTTTCCGCTAGGATCCTGCGTTCAACCGCCATGCCGTCAAAAGCAGCCGCGGTAAGTCTTGGAACAGACAGGGCCCCTGTTGCAACAGGTCCTGTCTGAGAGGCAGAGGCCATGGGTCCTCTGTGAGCAATTCTTGCAGTTCCGGGTACCAAGTCCTTCTTGGCCAATCCGGAACAATGAGTATTGTTCTCACTCCTCTTTTTCTTACGATTCTCAGCACCTTGGGTATGAGAGGAAGAGGAGGAAACACATAGACCGACTGGAACACCCACGGTGTTACTAGTGCGACCACAGCTATCGCCTGAGGGTCTCTTGACCTGGCGCAATACCTTTGTAGCTTTTTGTTGAGACGGGATGCCATCATGTCCACCTGTGGCAGTTCCCATCGATTTGTAATCTGAGTGAAGACTTCGTGATGAAGTCCCCACTCTCCCGGGTGGAGGTCGTGCCTGCTGAGGAAGTCTGCTTCCCAGTTGTCCACTCCCGGAATGAACACTGCTGACAGTGCTTGCACGTGATTCTCCGCCCAACGAAGAATCCTGGTGGCTTCCGCCATCGCCACTCTGCTTCTTGTGCCGCCCTGGCGGTTTACATGAGCCACTGCGGTGATGTTGTCTGACTGAATCAGCACCGGTTGGTTGCGAAGCAGAGGCTCCGCTTGACTCAGGGCGTTGTATATGGCCCTTAGTTCCAGGATATTTATGTGCAGACAAGCCTCCTGACTTGACCACAACCCTTGGAAGTTTCTTCCCTGAGTGACTGCCCCCCATCTTCGGAGGCTCGCATCCGTGGTCACCAGGACCCAGTCCTGTATGCCAAACCTGCGGCCCTCGAGAAGGTGAGCACTCTGCAGCCACCACAGAAGAGACACCCTGGCCCTTGGGGACAGGGTGATCAGCCGATGCATCTGAAGATGCGATCCGGACCACTTGTCCAACAGATCCCACTGAAAGATCCTCGCATGGAACCTGCCGAAGGGAATGGCTTCGTATGCTGCCACCATCTTTCCCAGGACTCGCGTGCAGTGATGCACCGACACCTGTTTCGGTTTTAAGAGGTCTCTGACTAGAGTCACGAGCTCCTTAGCCTTCTCCGCCGGGAGAAACACCTTCTTCTGGTCTGTGTCCAGAATCATGCCCAGAAAGGGCAGACGCGTCGTAGGAATCAGCTGCGACTTTGGGATATTCAGAATCCAGCCATGCTGCTGCAACACTTCCTGAGAGTGTGGTACGCTGATCAGCAACTGCTCTCTGGACCTCGCCTCTATGAGGAGATCGTCCAAGTATGGGATAACTGTGACTCCTTGCTTTCTCAGGATCACCATCATTTCCGCCATTACCTTGGTAAATATTCTCGGTGCCGTGGAGAGCCCAAACGGCAACGTCTGGAATTGGTAATGACAGTCCTGTACCACAAATCTGAGGTACTCCTGATGAGGTGGATAAATGGGGACATGCAAGTAAGCATCCTTGATGTCCAGAGACACCATAAAATCCCCCTCTTCCAGGCTTGCAATGACCGCTCTGAGCGATTCCATTTTGAACTTGAATCTTTTCAGATAAACGTTCAGGGACTTTAAATTCAATATGGGTCTGACCGAACCGTCCGGTTTCGGTACCACAAACATTGTGGAATAGTATCCACTTCCCTGTTGAAGGAGGGGAACATTTACCACCTGTGAATTGCCGCTAACACTACTTCCCGTTTCATGGGGGAAGCTGGCAGGGCCGATTTGAGGTAATGGTGAGGGGGCATCTCTTCGAATTCCAGCTTGTATCCCTGAGACACAATCTGAATAGCCCAGGGATCCACCTGTGAGCGAACCCACTGGTGGCTGAAATTTCGAAGACGTGCCCCCACCGCTCCTGGCTCCACCTGTGGAGCCCCAGCGTCATGCGGTGGATTTAGTGGAAGCCGGGGAGGACTTCTGTTCCTGGGAACAAGCTGTATGGTGCAGCTTCTTTCCTCTACCCCTGCCTCTGGCAAGAAAGGACGCACCTCTGACCTTCTTGCTTCTTTGTGATCGAAAGGACTGAATTTGGTAATACGGTGCTTTCTTAGGCTGTGAGGGAATATATGGCAAAAAATTTGACTTCCCAGCCGTAGCTGTGGAAACTAGGTCCGAGAGACCCTCCCCAAACAATTCCTCACCCTTGTAAGGTAAAACCTCCATGTGCTTTTTGGAGTCGGCATCACCTGTCCATTGCCGAGTCCACAGGACCCTTCTGGCAGAAATTGACATTGCATTTATTCTAGAGCCCAGTAGGCAAATGTCCCTCTGGGCATCCCTCATATATAGGACAGCGTCTTTTATATGCCCCAGGGTCAGTAAAATGGTATCCTTGTCTAAGGTATCCAGTTCCTCAGACAGATTATCTGTCCATGCTGCTACAGCACTACACATCCAGGCCGACGCAATTGCCGGCCTCAGTAGAGTACCTGAATGTGTATAAACAGACTTCAGGATACTTTCCTGCTTCCTATCGGCAGGATCCTTTAGGGCGGCCGTATCCTGTGACGGCAGGGCCACCTTCTTAGATAAGCGTGTCAGAGCTTTATCTACCCTAGGGGAGGATTCCCAGCGTAACCTGTCCGTTGGCGGGAAAGGGTATGCCATAAGTAACCTTTTGGAAATCAGCACTTTCCTATCGGGGGAATCCCACGCTTTTTCACATAATTCATTTAACTCATGTGAAGGGGGAAAAGTCACCTCTTGCTTTTTCTCCCCATACATATAAACCCTCTTGTCAGGGACAGGGTTTACCTCTGATATATGCAATACATCCTTCATTGCTATAATCATGTAGCGGATGGCTTTAGCCATTTTAGGCTGCAATTTTGCATCATCGTCATCGACACTGGAGTCAGAATCCGTGTCGATATCTGTGTCAACAATTTTGGATAGTGGGCGCTTCTGAGACCCTGACGGCCTCTGCGCTGTAGGATCAGGCATGGGCTGAGACCCCGACTGTCCCAATGCATCAGCTTTATCCAACCTTTTATGCAAGGAGTTTACATTATCATTTAACACCTTCCACATATCCATCCAATCAGGTGTCGGCGCCGTCGGCGGAGACACGTCATTCATCTGCACTTGCTCTGCCTCCACATAGCCCTCCTCGTCAAACATGTCGACACACGCGTACCGACACACCACACACACAGGGGATGCTCTATATGAGGACAGGACCCCCACAAGGCCTTTTGGAGAGACAGAGAGAGAGTATGCCAGCACACACCCCAGCGCTATATGACCCGGGAATCACACAGTAACTTAGTGTTTACCCAGTAGCTGCTGTATATATGATTAATGCGCTAAATTTATGTGCCCCCCCTCTCTTTTTACCCTCTTTCTACCGTGAGTCTGCAGGGGAGAGCCTGGGGAGCTTCCTCTCAGCGGAGCTGTGGAGAGAAAATGGCGCTGGTGAGTGCTGAGGAAGAAGGCCCCGCCCCCTCAGCGGCGGGCTTCTGTCCCGAGATTTTGTGTAAAATTAATGGCGGGGGCTCATGCATATTACAGTGCCCAGCTGTATATATGCTGCTTTTGCCAGGAGGTTATCAATTGCTGCCCAGGGCGCCCCCCCCCCTGCGCCCTACAGTGACCGGAGTGTGTGGGTTAGTGTGGGCGCAATGGCGCACAGCTGCAGTGCTGAGCGCTACCTCATATGAAGACAGGAGTCTTCTGCCGCCGATTTTGACGTCTTCTTGCTTCAACCCGCCGGCTTCTGTCTTCTGGCTCTGCGAGGGGGACGGTGGCGCGGCTCCGGGAACGGACGACCAAGGTTAGGTTCCTGTGTTCGATCCCTCTGGAGCTAATGGTGTCCAGTAGCCTAAGAAGCGCAACCTAGCCGCAGTTAGTAGGTTTGCATCTCTCCCCTCAGTCCCACGTAGCAGAGAGTCTGTTGCCAGCAGAAGCTCTCTGAAAATAAAAAACCTAACTAAAATACTTTCTTATTAGCAAGCTCAGGAGAGCTGACTAAAATGCACCCAGCTCTGTCCGGGCACAGATTCTAACTGAGGTCTGGAGGAGGGGCATAGAGGGAGGAGCCAGTGCACACCAGTAGTACTAAATCTTTCTTAGAGTGCCCAGTCTCCTGCGGAGCCCGTCTATTCCCCATGGTCCTTACGGAGTCCCCAGCATCCACTAGGACGTTAGAGAAATATTCATTTTACTGGCATCCTAAAAAAGGTCAAGGGCTGCACTTGTGACCCTTCAAAAGGGCTGCACATTATTTGGAATTTCACTAATTGCAATAACAACTCATATGCTTCTAAAGATCACCAATCGTCACTTACTCTATGTACCCCAAACCCTTACATGCCACAAAATACTCATGCATTTCCCTCAGATCCTGACTTACTCCAAAATATCCCCAAATGCACTCAAACCTCCACTTCTCACAAAATGACCTCCACTTGCCCCAAAATGCCCTCCCGGCGCCTTTCAGACCTACCATTTGCAACTCCAAAATTTCTTATATACCACTTGTTCTCACTTGCTATAAAAACTTCCACGTGTTCTCAGATCCTACATCCCCCCTTCAGTCACTACATAAAAGTGTAAATATTCAGAGTCTACCTTCTCACCACACCTTTTCCATTTGTTTTAAACCTTTCAGTTTTTTTACTATAATACTGCTTCAAAAAAGTTTTTTTGTTTTTTTTGTAATACAGCCTAGAAACTTTTTTTCTGTTGAAATCCAGCTGGAAGGTTCAAAGTTATTAATATAGAATGAAAGTACAGTATCTCCTCCATGGTGGGTTTGTTTAAAATTCAGGTCTTTTGCATAGCGGAAATGGCTGTACAACTCTCCTTATAGCAAGGTCTCCTCTAAAATGAAGCCATCTCCATTCCCTTATCTCATTTCAATAACCTTACTCCTTAAAATGAAATACTTATTAAGGTGCTCTCTTGCTCAGCTCAACTCCTTTGGTCATTTTATGCAAATTTTAGCTCCACTGCAAACACTGGCATCTTGCTCTAAAAACCCATGCACTTAGCGATACATATCATTGCCAAGGGGATTTTGCATTACGTCTTAGTTGCAGCCTTTGCAAGATATAAATAAAGATGTGGGCCAGCCCATTTTTGCTGTTTTTGGTGTTGGTTGTAATTTGTTGTTGGGTTTTGGAGCTGTATTTTTTTTCCCCCCCAAAATTGATTTAAAAAAAATAAAAGCTAAAATCACAGAATTGGGGCCTATTTTTGTTCCTACAGTATTTTAACCTAAGTAACAGTGATTTCCACTTATTTTCACTCCATTTTGACCACCTCACAATATTGTTTTCACCCAGTTTAGGCTAAAGGCTGCAGTAAGCTAGCTGGTTACTAAACGACAGAGCAGCGGCACAAACACATGGAAGTTTATAGCACATCTATGAAGCATTGCGACACAGCGGTGGTAGAAAAGAAAATTGGTGCAAGATGCAATTGTCCTTGAGCTCTCCCATCCACCCTTATGTTGGATATTAAAAAGAACATACACAGTTTAACAAACCAAGTGCTTCAGCAACAACTGCCACTTTTGTGCTGAAGTGCTTGGTTTGTTTGGGCCTCCACAAAACAAGTTACCAATGGGCTTAAGGCAACTAAACTAACAGCTTTACAGTGCCAAAATTATTAATCTTTGAGAAACCCTTTAACATTGCTTAAAAAACACACAAATATGCAATAAAACCATAGCAACCAAGTCAAAAACATTTGCTTTCATTGTCTAACTTGTACTGTACAGGCAGACGTTAATTGCTGATTAGTTGCTAATGCTATAGGTTAATGCAGACATTTACCATTTGGCAGTGTCAGTAAATAACATTTTTCTATTGTACTATCCAAGTATGTGCTGTTGAAAAATCTTAATTTACAACAGCAATCCCAAATACTGTAGAAGGTTTTTTTTTCTTTTTTAAATAGCAAGTAACTTTTAAGCATGTATTTTTCAAATTTTTCCCCCCATAATCTTTGTCTCCTTATCAAAAACTCTCTGGAAGGAAAACAAGTAAGGCTGCAGATACAGTCAGTCTGTTACCTAGACTTTCAGCATGTTATAGCAGAGAGGGAAGGAGGAAGACATCACAGTGAAAACAGAGCTCAGAGGGTTGTTCCAAGGCCTCACTGCTAACCACGTGCCAAGATAGTGACATAACACTATGCAAAACCTACAGATTTATCAATACTTAATAGCAGCATAAAGAAACCAGGGGAAAAGAGGTAACTAATATGCAGCTTTATATAGCTGCCAGAGAGATTTATGTTAAACATACAAACATTTTTTTCATGGAAATGCTGCTTTAGCTTTCAGTAAAGACATTGTTTGGTCAAATCAACTAAAACATCATTGGTATGCGAGTCATTTTTACACACTCACAAACCTTTTATGTTTTCTGCCAGATAAATCCTTTTTAGTAGTACAAAAGATATAAAATAAAAATATATAGACTGGTAAACAATAAATACTGACCTGTGAGTGTTTCCATAAAACTGCCAGGTTTGATAGTCTTCGACGAGATCAATGTGATCCAAGGTCGAATTATAAAAATCATTGTATGGAATCAGTGGTGGGATACAAAGTGCATTTGCAGCATCTGTGGGAATATATTGGAATTCATTGGGAGAAATTAACAAACATGAGTAAACATAGTATTCAAGATATCATAATATACTTAAAGTTATATAGAATTTACCTCCCACATAAAGCAATACTAGCCAACTGGCGGGCAGAATTACTCCATTTTCATTTGTCTACAGTAGTTCTGATGTGAAAGTGGCAGCATAACACATATGCATGGCTACAGCGGTGCATAATGTATACAAGCAAGTACTGACATGGTAAAAAAGTAGTTAGGCAACAGCGCAAAATATACTGTTCTATGTTGATGTGGGTGCGGCTATAACACCCTGAGTGGTCCAGACTCAGTGAGAAATAATGCAAAGAAGCAGGGGGATGGTGTTGGCACTCACCTGGTGTGTGTATGATTCATGAGTATGAGATAAAAAGGAAGAAAAATAGTGTAGTATTGAATGATCAATCAGTACAATGTGTGGATGAACAAAAATGTGGTTTATTCAATCTAGCTGCTGACTAATATAGAAAATCACAGTGCTTCCTGATGTTTCTTAGGTGGCAGTATGAATCTACTCTTAAAAGTCAATGAAATAACTGAAGGAAAAAACTCCATGAGACAACAATGGAAAAATAAGGAAAAGACAAAGAGAAAAAAACAAGGAAAAAACAAGGAGGTGCAGGCAGTGTCACTCATATGCAGGGGCCACTCTAAAAGGGGTGTCAAGACTCGCTGACACCCATACACACACCAGGTGAGCGTCAACACCATCCCCCTGCTTCTTTGCAAGTCCTGACATGAATTAGCTTTTTAATGTCATAAGGTAGCAGAGTGCACAATTGATGCAGCTGTTATTGGAATACAGAAAATGTATGAACCTAAATAAATGTGTCGGAAGGTTCTGCTGAGCCTGCAGGGACCATGCTGTGTGTAAGTCATTTTAAAAATACTTTGTTGTCTTACACTGAATTAAAAGCTGGAATATAAAAACCACAGACAGGTTTAATAATGGAATGTACTTGGTATCCTGACATACAGGTTGCCGGCGGTCAGGAAACCAGCGCCAGAATCCTGAAACCTGTCAGAATGCCGCCGCCGGAATCCGGACAACAGGAATCTCAAATGTAAATATGCTGGGGAGGGTTAGGGTTAGGCTGCCGGGAAGGCATGGTTAGGCTATGTGTGTGTGTGTGTAAGGGGGGGGGGGGGGGAATAGAGTTAGGCTGTGGGGGAAGGCTAGGGTAAAGCTGCAGAAATGGTTAGACTGCGGGAAGGGAGGGTTAGGGTCAGTTTACTTACACGACCCAATCATTAGTAATACATAATATATGTAGTGACACTTTTAGATTACTGATCTTATACATATGATGAGCAAATGCTGAAGATGTGATGTTGACTTAAGGAACTGTGAGCCACAATTTGTGGATGTGACCATTACACCATTATGTGACATGATCTTCTGCACCACGGAACGCGTTATGAAAGAATCTAATCTGCATGATCCATCTACATTACTCACAAGAGTGCTCTTGTGCTCTATCCCGTGCACCTTAAAGCTGCCACAGTGGTTCTCCCTTACTCAACCTTCTTGCTCTGAATAGGTCCATGAGCTCTGGCAGATATTTGCCTTATATAGGTCTTCTGACATATGGTTTCAAAGGGGTGTTTTATAGAATTATATCATTTGAAATCCACTTCATTACATGATTCTCTTATATATGCCGACCACCATTTACAACATGTATAGTCTGCTACTAACATGTTGAGATTGTGTTATGTACCATGGCCCTCATTCCGAGTTGATCGGTCGCAAGGCGAATTTAGCAGAGTTACACACGCTAAGCCGCCGCCTACTGGGAGTGAATCTTAGCTTCTTAAAATTGCGACCGATGTATTCGCAATATTGCGATTACTAACTACTTAGCAGTTTCAGAGTAGCTCCAGACTTACTCTGCCTGTGCGATCAGTTCAGTGCTTGTCGTTCCTGGTTGACGTCACAAACACACCCAGCGTTCGCCCAGGCACTCCCACCGTTTCTCCGGCCACTCCTGCGTTTTTTCCGTAAACGGTAGCGTTTTCAGCCACACGCCCCTGAAACGCCGTGTTTCCGCCCAGTAACACCCATTTCCTGTCAATCACATTACGATCGCCGGAGCGAAGAAAAAGCCGTGAGTAAAAATACTTTCTTCATAGTAAAGTTACTTGGCGCAGTCGCAGTGCGAACTTTGCGCATGCGTACTAAGCGGATTTTCACTGCGATGCGATGAAAAAGAACGAGCGAACAACTCGGAATGAGGGCCCATATGTATTTATTGGGTTTATTAACTGGATGTATAGCAACCCAAGGGACTGTGGATATGATTTTTCCCAGATGACATTATGTGAGGAAGAAACATATTGCATTTTCAAGAAAACTGAGTACAGTCACGTTAGTACAGACCATGAAGTTATGTAATTAAAGCATGTATTTTAATTCCACTTACTGCACAACTGGCGGTCATAAATATATATAATACACTTTGTAAACTTACTGAGCAATGCTAAAACTTTGGTTCCAGATGGAATCCACCATGTACATTTTGTTAGAGGTGGAAACTCTTCAGGTTTGGCAGGAAAGAGGCGCAAGGAGATAAACTGTAGCAGTCGGTCAACCAATTGCTTGAACCGTTTCTGTGACATCCTGAAAAACAGAGAACTTCATGTGAACATTACGAATTTGTTACTTGCTTATGTACCAGCCTATGCATACATACAACACTATCTGATTCACTGAACTCTGAGAGGAGCACATCACCCTTGTTGCATATCCCTATATTATTATATGTGCAGAAGGCTGTTCTACATCTACTAAAGTTCAGTAGTAGACACTTCTCTGCATTCTATAGCGGTCATTTTAGACCATCGTTGAGATACTGCATATTAGTGTATGGACACTTTTTTCCATAATGGAGCCACATCACGCTGAGATTTTTCATACTAGTTATTAGTCTGGTATCATATCCAGATAACCTGGTTTTAACAGAGGTTTATACATTTCATCAGATTTTCTTCACATCATTGTTTGAGCATTTTGATAAAGTAGCCCTGATGAAGTCCCGATAGGGACGAAACGCGTTGGACCGATCTATTGTTCTACTTTTGTATCATATGTTTCAGCACAGTAAATAATACACTAAAAACTGAATGTAAAACCGGATATATCCGAAGATGTCCTCTGTAAAATCACAAAGACGTACTATGTTTTATTCTGTACTTTTATGAATACATTTTATTCTATGTAATTCAAAAAAATTGTTTTGTTTTACACTGATGTACTAATATTATCTAAACAGTACCATACATGTAAGCGCCCTCAGATTTGTTTGTTAGATGTATTAAGCCTGGAAAAGTGATAAAGCAGTGATAAAGAAGTTATATGTGGAAGGTGATAACGCACCAGCCAATCATATCGGGCTGGTGCGTTATCACCTTCCACTTATCACTGCTTTATCACTTCTCTAGGCTTAATACATCTGCCTCTATGTATTTAGTATATGTTTGATTATACACAATGATCTTGTCAACTTGTAATACTTACTATGAATCATTCATTACTGCAAAAAAATATCAAAACCGTGCTATGGATAATTTCATGTTTACTCCTGTATATTTTGTAGTCTGATGATGGTGTGCCTCCTCTTCCATTAAAGAAAATCTGTCAGTAAGATGACTCAATTTGGTGATGATAATATATACATTTTTCCAATTGCTCAGTGCAATTTGCTGTAGAAATTGCACATGAAGGATTTATAATCCAATTCCATTTACATATAAATGAGAACACTGAAAAAGGAAAACAATATTTTTTCTTAAAACTAAAATGGGTCTTTTATTTGATGGTTCCATTTGCATGTTGGTTATAATGTATGTAGTACAAAACTAATATACTGTACACTGTGTAAAATAATAAGCCAGGGTTGCTGACTGACAATAGTTTAATAATAAGCCATTAAATTATCTGTCCAGTGCAGTATAACAGGCTTTCAGATATAAATGACAAGTTGAAATAGTAGAAAATGACAATTTCATGCTTGTGATTAGGTTATTTGCCCCTTTCAGTTCTTCACTTTGGTTAATCACAAAAAATAGAATCATTTTCTGAAACTGTGCAACCTGGATTTCAATAAAATGCATTACAGACAAGAATGCTCCTTACTTTTTGAACCAGTGAATTAATAAATTGTGGTCTGCGTCTGACAGGGTGGAAATTTGTCTGAGCAGATGGGCGTAGATGACGTAGGTAGATGTACTACTAAACTGAGGATTCTGAAAGACAACAAACACATACAGAAACCAGTTAACAATCACAAGATCTCGGCTTCAAGAACGTAAAGGAATTTTAAAAAAAATTGGTAATAAGATTCTCAGAAGGTTTACCTGTGTCAGTATAAAGTAGGCTCTAACGTCGTCTTTTGTTCTTGGCCTGAGAAAATAAGTTAAAATCCAAATATTGATGACATGAACAACTGAATACATTGCAACTGGTTTTGGCAAATCATTTTTTAAAAACTTCTACACTACATGTTGTGACTACAAGGCCAGATTCTATGGTGTAATTCCGAATGCAGACGGATGTTAAGATTTTTTAGCAAACTGCACATTCATTGCAGCCTGCAAATACAAGTTAGAAGAAGCATCCTGTGGGCATGTAGGCAGAGTCATGGGCTATACCAAGGTGAGTATACTGTATGCAGGGAACCGTCACCAATGCTAGGTTTGGTGCAAATACTGATTATAGCAATCACAGCAGCTCTCGTAAGTGGAGGGCTGGTGGGGGTGCGGTTGCATAGATGCATCTGCCTGGCATTAAATTCGCTCAGAATAAAGCCCAATGGGGCAGATGTATTAAGCCTGTAGATGGCATAACAAAGTGATAAAGCGGTGATAAATGCAAGGTGAAAACGCACCAGCCAATCAGCTCCAATATGTAAATTGACAGTTATGAGCTGATTGGCTGGTGCGTTATCGCCTTGCACTTATCACCGCTTTATCACTTCTTAATGGCCTTCTGCAGGCTTAATACATCTGCCCCAAAATGTGTGATGTACATGGGACACAATGCTGAGAATTCACACATATATTATCATATAATATTGTTTGTTAAGCAATTTTTTATTCACAAAAATGACAATGTCATTTTAAGATCAAAATAGATTAAAATATCCTAAAATAACGTCTGCAAACAGTAGCTCAGCTATTCTTTCTAAATAAGCTTTCTTGTTTTTTACGATTTACTTTAACAAAAAAAAAATCAACTAGTGACATCACAAGGTGCCCCACTATGCAGTGACATCATTTGTTCCTAGTACAGCGATAAGCTAATGGGCTGCCTAATGTGTAATTTGGGTTATCCCACTAAAAAGGCAAGGCATACAATTTCTTACATTCATGTTAAATGTTTTAATTATATTACTACCAAAGATATTATTCAGCAGTTTTACAACGTCTGCAAACACTCCATAAAGATTTGTTTTTTTACAGTGTAATGAACTGATCTCACCCTTTCCATTCCCTTAAGAGGCTGTTAATAATTCCTTTGAGTACTGTTTTCTGGATATCTTGAGTCTGAAAGAAATATACACTTGACAGTCACTGTTATGCAAAATACCCACCACAACATTGCTGGTATGACATATGTAAATTACAACACCAACCCACTGTAAATTAAAAACAAAACAAACACACTTTTATGCTTAGTGCAGCTAATTTATTAAGCACACGTAGGTTTTGTGCCAGTGGACCTTGATGAGCCTGTACAGAGCACACTGTCCACATGACGTCCCCACTCGGAAGTGCTCCTTGATGTGTGGAGTAACAGAACAACCTTTAGGAGGTGCACTGTGAAAGCCCATCCTCCTACCCTTTAGTACATCCCCTTTTCATTAATTAGTTTTCATATTTTGTGCCAAAATACTGCTTATATATAGTTAATTTAACTCATGAGAGTGAAGGAACATCAAGACTGGCTTTATTACATGTGTCACTTATACGTGAATCAAGATTTTCATTATTATTTAGTGCACTTACAAATTCACTCCTCAGCCAAAAAGCTATTCTTTTAATAGAAACGTGTTGGCAGAGAAACACGGTAGAGAAACGCATTGGTAGAGAAGCGCATGTTCAGGAACAATAGACAATCCCTGGGATCAGTTCACAATGTTAAATAATTAGCTAATTTGAATCTTTGGCGCGACTTCAGCAAATATGTATGAGGACATATCTGTACGTCTGTAACATTGGCCATGTGTATATTTCTGCAGGTCCTTCTCATGACGGAGTAATGGATAAAGTATTAGTGAGCTAAGTTATGCAGGACCATAGGGTTCTCTTTTCACTGGTGACTAGTACTGAACAAATGCGTGATGCTCCACATACAGGTAACGTAATACTTTGTAAGGCAAAAAAGGAACATGAAATAATATATGGTGCCCGTTAAATTTCCCATATGGTCCTCGAAGGTTGTTAGGCTGATTTTGAGTTGCAAATAAGGTGGCTGTATTTGTGGGCAGCAGCGGAAGCCAGATTTACAACATTAGATAATGCGAGAATCCGTTTAATGCAGGTGATCGTGCATGTGCAAGCGGAAAGTGTGCCACCCATTGATTTTACGCTGGCCCACCGCAACAGTCACCGTGCTAGGAGCAAGAAATCCAGGAGAAACCGGCTGCAGTTCCCCGCACACAAAGAGCATTTGATACACTCCTACGATATTCCCAAAAGTCATGGTGGTTATCTGCGATTGTATAGTCACTGACCAGATCCCACATTGCAACACCCTATTTCAGGGAAAGACCAATTTGAACTGACATATGTCAAAACTGAGCCAATTGGCCTTTGCGCTTGCGCTGTTTGCAAAAACTTGCCGCGTACATCCACAATAAGATCTGCCTGACTCAGAATCAGGCCCTGTATACACACTTGTACATTCAATTGTAGGAATGCTTGCATAATGTGTACAATTACTACATATATAACAATTGGGATGGTGAAGAGAACCTCCTTTCATCTAATAGTAACACAGGGTGAAATATTATACTGATTGTATATTCGTTACAGAACTAGTCGCATTTGGTTGTCAGTTAAAAAAATATTTATCACAGGAAAATGGCAAAAGACAGCATTAAGTGGAAATGTTAATATATACTGTCAAACGCAATGTGAACCAAAGAGCTTTCATTTGTGATACTTACGGTAGTTAGTAAGGCATCATAGACAGTGTTTAAAAACTTTGTATTGATTCTGGAATCTTCAACTGTGTTAACAGAAGCATTTACATCTCTCTGTGAAAAGCAAACAAAAAATAATATCACTGCAAGCATAGCATTACATATAGTTAGTAAGGTTAGGAAAAGAGACATGTAAGAGTTTAACCTAGTTCCATTAATTCCAGTTGTATTGATGCAGAGGAAAGTATTACATGTTAGTGTATGACATACCTCCCAACTTATTGTAGATCGTGGGGGTCGTGGCCTTATGTTGGGGGCATGACAATCACAAGTCAAACCTCCATTTACATCACTGTGGGGGCATGCCCAGTGACCCCAATCCCTCTGTCCACATAAGAGATGCTGTTCACACGATGCTCTGCTAAGCATTAAGTCAGAGGGGGCCTCCCAATCCCTCCCCCCCCCCCCCACACACACACTGGCGGGAACGTGTCTAAAGAAACGGGACTGTCCCACCAGAATCTGGACAGTTGAGAGGTGCTGTGTGTATTGAGTTGGACACATTTTAAGCTATGAGCAGCTCAAAAAGACAATGTGGAATGTGACTGCATCAAGATAAGAATACACCATATTTTTATGCCCCTTTATCGTTAGGGGCTTTAAGCGCATCTTGATGTGGCCACTTACAAGAGAAGTCATGCCCTAATTAGTAAACTAAATAAACACATTAAAAAAAAAAAAATTCCACAACTCACAATTTAAACCATTGCCAGCTCTTGAAACCTAGGCATGAATACTCTACACTTAGCAGGATAGTAACTTGCTACAGACAAATTTAGACAAAATGTCAAACTGTCTGTGCTGTGGTAGATAAATGTACAGTTACAGTATGCATCTAATGTGTTATTAACGGTTCTATTTACTCAATAAGTGGAATACAAATGGGGAATACAGAGATGGCAAAAAATGTAGGAATACTAATTAAGAGAAAGCTGAAGAGCATCACACAGTGACTGGCAGGTAGCCGAAACAGTAACTACTATTGCAGCTACAAATACAGTATATTCAGTTACCATTAGATAAGTAAAAAAATTAGGATAACCTAATGCAGTGGATGTTTAACTCTAGTTCTCAAGTAACCTCAACAGGTACCAGTAAAATAGAACAACTCACTTGAGAATGATTAAAGAAATCCATAGAACATGGCCTGCTGTGGGTAAGTACTTCAGGACTGGGGATGAGACCCACTGGCCTAATAGATGAAATTATGATACATGGCGATAGCCATTGCGGACTGTAGCCCTTGATGAATAGCAAAAAGTCATAAACTGCTGTTAGCACTTTTTTAGGGTTTAATAAATAGACACATTGTAAAACACTTGAAGATGCTACCTAGGAAGTATATAAAAATAAGAAACTTCAGTCTAGGATAATAAACGTGCAGGTAGGTGGGATGACATTTATATTGTATTTCCCAGGAGTTGTGAATAGGTGTTGACTGGATTTTTTATATATAAACTTTAAAGTGAACTTGAAAACAGAAGCCTTCACACTTGGGATATGAGGGATAAGAAAAGGTAAGCCGTTAAACAGCAATGGGAACAAAACTGACTACTGGTGTTACCTATGATAACCCCCCCTGCGTTGCTGTGTTTTTGTTCTTTTATTATATATCTCTGTGGTGTCCCATTGTAATCTCTTGCAGAATAGTCTTTATAAAAATATTATTCACAATACTAGTAAAGGCTTGTACAGAATGTAATAGATTGCTACCTTGAATGCAGCATTTAACTCCAAGAATGAATCAAATGTGGTTAAATAAAAATCGTGCACAGCTTTCCATTCCCCTGTTGATTTCGCTTTGTCCAAGTCTAACCTGCAGAAACACAATACACATAATAACAAATGTAAGCAAATTATGCATTTCTTGCTAATTTAACATTATTCAGGGAAGATAAAATAAAATTCTTAGATGGCAATGTTTACAAAAACCGTAACGTTGTAGGTGTGTTGTGTGAAAGAGAGACTACAGCACTTACCTGTTTAGTGTCTCATTTGTATGTAGTCAATAAATGGATCTTGTTCACATATGTGATGTTACTATATAATATACAATTAATATTAACAGCCCTCCCTATCCCCATACCTAATTCCATTCTTGTGGTCCATCGGCTGCAAGTGCAGTGATTGGATGGAATGAATTGCAAATATTCTCATTGTGTGTCGATCCAGCTATACAATTGTTTCTTGATCTGTGATTATCATGTGCTGGTCTGTATGCTTATCCTGTTTGTTCACAGGTGGATCAATTTTAATGGACATACTATATATGTAACAGGGTCCGAGTTGCCGAAGGTGCGTGATTTCGGGAAAGAATGCCCATATTTTGAAAGCAGCAATAATTTACAAGGCAAAACCAACCTCACATGCTGCTATTTCATTATCGCTTTCATTAAATAACATGCACTGTTATACTGGATAGTAGCAGTTCCTTTTTTATATTGATATGGTGATTATTGCACTACATAGATATATTTATCATTATGAATTATGGTTTCTCATGTCAAGTGTAATTATTTATTTCATGAGTTTAATACAATTTAAATTGGGGTTTTAAAAAATAAATAAATAAATATATACAGGTTGAGTATCCCATATCCAAATATTCCGAAATACGGAATATTCCGAAATACGGACTTTTTTGAGTGAGAGTGAGATAGTGAAACCTTAGTTTTCTGATGGATCAATGTACATAAACTTTGTTTAATACACAAAGTTATTAAAAATATTGTATTAAATGACCTTCAGGCTGTGTGTATAAGGTGTATATGAAACATATATGAATTGTGTGAATATACACACACTTTATTTAATGCACAAAGTTATAAAAAAATATTGGCTAAAATTACCTTCCGGCTGTGTGTATAAGGTGTATATGAAACATAAATGCATTCTGTGCTTAGATTTAGGTCCATTCACCATTTGTTTGTTAAAGTTTTGTTTTAAGGGACTGGCAATTCCCTTTTACAAGAGGCTGCTGACAATCAAAGTGCAGTACTATTCACCAGAGCGCATAGTTTTTTCTTTTTTACCCATCACCATGATATCTCATTATGTTATGCAATTATTCCAAAATACGGAAAAATCCGATATCCAAAATACCTCTGGTCCCAAGCATTTTGGATAAGGGATACTCAACCTGTATATATATATATATATATAAAAATAAAAAAAAGGAAACAGTAAATGCATATGTATTAGGACCTTTCCCCAATAGGATTCAATGTTCTTTAAAGAAGTATACACAATGAGTCCTGATCTCGGAGGGAATGCATACGCGAGAAGTACGGAATCCAGTCAGGGAGTCCCCTCGCGGGCTCGCTGTGCTCACCATGCTTGAGGCCCGGTGGCAAGCTACGATCACCACAGGTTATATTCCCACTTGGGTGGTGAGGTGGACCCACCACCCGTGTGTGAATATGGGACTTTGCTCGGGATTCTGGCCACCGGCATTCCCCTACATGTCGGAATTCCGGGCGTCGTTATCCTGAAAATGGGCATCCCGACAGGCGGTATATTAACCGCATCCCCAGCACAGAGCTGGTGCACAATATTAAGTGGTATTATGGTGTGGAAATGTTTGTACACCATGTTGTATAAGAAGAAGTGTCTCTAGGAAATCCTCTCTGCCACTCCATAAAGTATATGCAATAATGAGTTCTCTTTACAATTTGTTTTGCACTGTCCAATACTAGGCTTCTGTAATTAGCAAGAGACCCCCTTCTTCTGCTGAGCTCCTGATCGTCTGTAAGCTAATGCTTCCTTCCTTCCTCAAAGTATCCTGCACAATCACATATGTCAAGGAGCCACCTTAAGCTAGGTACACACTATACAATTATCTGTCAGATAATCTGCCAGATCTGGCTGGTTGGAATGAAAATCTGATAATGGATGAGAGCAAATTACAATCTATCATTTGTTCCCAAATATTGGAAAACTAACAAAACCTGTTTTTCATACAAATTGGTTAAACACAAATTTAACCAACTTGGATGAACGACTGTTTTTCACAGTTTTCCAGTGTTTGGGTACAAATCATACTTGCCTACCGGACCCTCGCCATGAGGGAGAAAATGCTCTGTTCCTGTACTTTCCTGGTAATGTATGATTGCCATCACATGTGGTGAGCTAGTTAATTGATAAGAAAGGTGTTTCACCACAGGTGATGGCAATCATACATTACCAGGAAAGTCCAGGAACAGAGCATTTTCTCCCTCATGGAGAGGGTCAGGTAGGCAAGTATGGTACAAATCGTAGATTGTAATTTGCTCTCATCCATTATCAGATTTTCATTCCAACCAGCCAGAGCTGGCAGAATATCTTCCAGATAATTGTATTGTGTGTACCTAGCTTTAGACTCCCAGGTGAGAAGGCAGCCCTCCCACATCCCGCCCACTTCCCAGTCTATGAATATCATCAAGCCCCATCCGCCATACAGCATTGTGCAGAGGCTCAGGGATATTACAAGGCAATTTGCGTCACCATGCTTCCCACACTTGCCACTTAAGGGCCCTACACACTGGCAGATAAAATGCACGATATGAACGTTCTCGTTCATTAATGAACGAGAACTCATTCATATCGTGCAGTGTGTAGGCACCAACGATTAACGATACGCGGCCCCCGCTCGTTAATCATTGTTGTCCCGTCGCTTATGCATGCGCGCCAATATGGACGAGATTGTCCATATTAGCATGCAGTGCTATGGAGCCGGGTGACGGGGGGTGAAGAAACTTCACTCCTCCCGTCACCTCCCCCCCGCCGCGGGGTCGCCCGTATACGCCGTCGGGCAGCTCGGCGGTGGATCGGTAAGTGCGTAGGGCCCTTTAGACCTCCCCTCTCACAGAGGAATAGCATCTAAAGTTTGCTGGAAAGAAACAGGGCCATTTGGGTAAGCAAATCCATGTGCTTTGGCAGAATATAGGGACACCTGCGCTATTGAAATCAAACTGAACTTTATTCATCAGGGGCCCATTAAATATAGAAGCTTGGTAAAAGGGTACAAAGAAATCAAATGGGCTAACAGCATGTGCAGTTTGTTTCTGAAACATGTACCAGGTATATAACGGGAAGCTAATATCTCCCTGTCTGTATAAGAATAAAAGAAACCATGCAATTACTACATTCAGTAGCCTTGTGCTAATTTATCAGCGATGTGCAGCCGGTGACCTCTCTTGTGACGGAGTCTATTTTTATTCTTGTTTATTGTTTATTTTCATTCATTAATCAGTAAACTAGTAGGGCACAGTGTCAGATATTTTACTAGTCAGGGCCTTGGGTATTTCTAACAGCTCTTAATAGTTTCAGATTTTTTTTTGTAATTTTAAAAGAAACAACTTTGTATACCATGTCATAATCAGTTTAGGGCAATTTGAGAGGGAAACAAATATCTGCTGCGGTTCCTCCTTCCTAAATCCCAGGTTTGCTTAATATTTGCGGTTACACCCCTGAGAACAGTTTGTTTGGAAAACATCTGCAAATATTGTTTAATAAAACAGATAAATGTGGGTAAGATCATAAAGCGCTATACAAATTAATTAAATTAATACTTGTAATAAGTCATGCGTGCTCCCTGTTCTTTTCCTTTTCTTCTCTTAATGTGTGTATGGAAACTGGCTCATAAGAGCTATCTTTAGAGGAGAATTTCTCTGCTTTACACCCACATGTGAGGTACACCCAGTGTGCAAGTTAAATGAAAAGGGGGAATGTACCCACTCACTTAATAGGGGAGCAAGGTAAAGCATGTAAAAGGTATCTTTATGATGATGTTGTGCGTACCCAAACTCACGTATTAGACCAGTCGACTGTTCGCATCAAGGTTTCACCAAGTTACTTATAGCGACACAATGGAAGCACCCTGCAGCCCCATCTTTACAAACTGTAGTGAACAAAATGTGGTTTATAGCATCTATGGAATACTGTACCTTACTGCCTTGCTTCATGATTCAGCGGTCAAATTCCTGTATACTTGGCGCCCTTGGTTCCTATATTTCCACAGACAACTGCCAGGTTCCTTTTAAACTTAAATTTTAGTTCTTTCTTATTTCTACTTGTCCTCTGTTATTGTGTGATTGGAGGCCTTTATATCCCATTTATTCTGCCACATTCTAGTTAGCGTGGATTGAAGCGGTATTGCGCCCCCCCCCCCTTCCCCTTTTACTTTCCCAGTCCCCCACCCTCTTGTCCCTCTATACCAGGCATTCCCAACCGCGGTCCTCAAGGCACACCAACAGTGCAGGTTTTAGTGATTTCCAGGCTTCAGCACAGATGGTTAAATCAAATTACTGAGGTACTAATTAAGTCACCTGTGTTCAAGCCTGGATATCACTAAAATCAGGACTGTTAGTGTGCCTTGAGGACCGCGGTTGGGAAACACTGATCGATACAGTTGTTTTCATGTTGCAGATTCTTTTTATTATTCCTCCACAAAAATGTAAAAATTAAGTGTACTTGACTATGTTTGCATTGTTTGGGATGTACTTTACTGTGTAATATGTCTTGATACACCAAATTGTACTCTTCCATTGTATTTCTTTGATTTTGCATGTGTTGTACACTCTTGCCCTCCACTTTTACAAATAAAGAATATACAGTACAAATAAAAAATCCATCAAAACATAAGACAGTTTGGTCCAATACAAAAAAAACCCACTTGGTCCAATTTGAAAAGATAAGGAACATAAAATAGGGAGATTCCCCACAAAATAAGGTACAGATGTTTCCAAAATGCAAAAGTCCACAAAAACAGTCCGGATCAGTTTAAGGGTTAAAAAAGCGTACCATATAACTGTGGGGCATCTACCAGTATAGTCCTTATAGTAGTGCAAGTCCATAAAACCAACGCGTTTTGATAGTGTTATCTTTTTCAAGGTTCAACTATTATATATACTGTGGCAGGAGAGGTACTTTGAAACCTGTAAGCTACACACAGGGTCCTGGGGGTAGGTGGGAAGTGTGGATGGACCAGGTTCCCATCCATTTGGCCCAGACCAGGTCTTATAGGCTTCAAAGCCCAAGAAGCTGCTTCATCAGCTAGCACCTGGGTGCTGGGTTTAAAACAGAGTCTCTCCCATGAGTCAGGGCTCCTGAAGGCAGTTAGTGTCCAGGTGATAGGCCTGCTAGGGACAGTGGGATGCGGAAGACTGTGGCACTAGTGTCAGGATGCCGGGACCTGAAAGGTTCCTTATTAAGTAAGAGGGAGTGAGGCAGGGCCTAACCTCTGTGGTAGTTTATACTAAAGACAGGGATCTTTGTTTTATGTATATCTTTGTTTTTGAGCTACCTTAATAAAAGGTATTTGTTGTTTTTGCACAAGCCTGGAGTCGGTCGTTGGTGGAATTTTTGTAGCAGAGTGCATTCTAGCAAGATTCCTGTTACAATACCTAATGGACTGAGGGTGTAACCAGAAGTACTGTCCCGATGAAGCAACTGCATAGCATGTAAAACCATTCCAGCAACAAACACCAAATTCTCCACCTTTACAGTCAAAGGTAAAGAAAACAAGATTGGAGGATTCATCACCTATCATACAACGAAAGTGATTTATTTATTAGAGTGTTAATGTGTTTATATAGGTTGCACTTCAAGAGCATTAAAAACCAAGCTTTCAGAGGATATAAGAAACATTAGGAAAGGTATGATTACACATACATTATCTGAATATTTTAAAACCATTCATAAATGCCCATTGAAAGACCTCATTAGATTTGTAGGCATACAAAATGTCAATTCAAATTGGAAAGACACAGATCTGGAAGGTAATTTGGCGAGAGCAGAAATGCAGTGGATTTTTGAATTAAACACCAGAAGGATTGAATGCGGAGTACAGTGGATTATACGTCTGTGCTTGGCTCCCCGGGAGTTACGATGCCGATTGGAGCTGGCGGTCTGGCTGGGGGAGCATCCAGAGTGCCACTTAGACAACCAGGGTATGTTTTATTTGGTTTTAAGATGCTTTGAGAATATGGGCATAATAAGGGGTGGGGCATTACTTCTGGTTACACCCCCAGTCCATTAGGTATATACTGTATATATGTGAATATGTACATGTCCTAGTTGAACCTTGAAAAAGATAACACTGTCGAAACGTGTTGGTTTTATGGACTTGAACTTCTATAAAGGACTATACTGGTAGAAACCCCATGGTTATAAGGTACGCTATTTTAACCCTTAAACTGATCCGGACTGTTTTTGTGGCTTTCTGCATTTTGGAAACATCTGTACTAGGGAGGCTAATCCCGGGCCATTTTTTCAATCCCGGGGATCAGGATTGAAAAATGGCCTCTCCCGGGATTCCCCGGATTGGCTATTCCCTATGTGTCTGCCCCCTCACCCCGCCCTCACAATACTCACCATACAACGGGGGTGGGCAGATGGGAAACATCCGTCGCTCTCGGCAGGCGACGACGGACGGCGCAGTGTGACCTGTCACTGCATGCCATGCTGCACTTGGGAGCCAGGAGAAGGGAGCTGGGCAGCGGCTGAGCGTCCTTAGGACGCTCAACACTGATCCCCCAATCCCCGGGACTGGAGCTTCCAATCCCGGGATTGAATCCCGGCCATTTTTGGGCCTAAATCCCGGGATCCCGCCAATCCCGATCCTGGGATTGGCCTCCCTAATCTGTACTTTATTTTGTGGGGAAACTAGACCAAGTGGGCCTTTCTGTATTGGACCAAAACTGTCTATTATGTTTTTATTGATTTTATGTAATAAAAACATGTATTATAAGTGGACGATTTTTTCAACATATTGTGAAAAGAAACCTTGATGTGAACAGTCGACTTGTCTAATATGTGAGTTTGGGTACGCACATCATCATCATAAAGATACCTTTACATGCTTTACCTTGCTCCCCTATTAAGTGAGTGGGTACATTCCCCCTCTTCAATTAACTTGTACACTGGGGGTACCTTACATGTTGGTGTGAAGCAGAGAAATTCTCCTCTAAAGATACCTTTATGAGCCAGTTTCCATACACACATTAGGAGAAGAAAGGGAAAAGAACAGGGAGCACGCATTAGAGACTTATTATAAGTACTCATTTAGTTAATTTGTGTAGCGCTTTGTGATTTCATCAACATTTTTTCTGTTTTATTGTGCATTATTATAGAGTTGAGCGCATTGCAAAAATTTATGGAATTTAGCGGTTATCGGCCGACTGAGCCAATGTGTCATGGCTGTACTGCACACACGCGGTTAATGACTAGACACAACGGTCGCAGAGAGGATTTATTTGTAAAGTGAATGACAGACAGTAAACGTTCGTGGAAGGTGGATGTAGTTACGTACATTGCCGCCAGTCGTGATCCTGGGCGGTCAGGATACCGACGTCGGAATTCAGACCACTGATAATGTTGCCAGTCGAATCCCAGCTAACAAGGGCTATTCCCTCTCGTGGGTGTCCACGACACCCATACAATGGGAATAGAACCTGTGGCGAGCACAGTGAGCCCGCAAGGGGCTTTGTTGCGCTCGCCCCCCTGCTGGCATTCTAGTGGCCGGGATCCCGGGATCAGTATGCTGACCACCGGCATCCCCGCGATGGTCTTCCCATAAACAAAGCTGTGGAAGGTGGGTACCTTATACATATCACAAGTCCTTAGATTACACAGTGCCACACTATATTACAAATGGGAAGTTTGGTCACATTACATGGCTGACAACTGACATAATTCCTGTAAAATAAAAGGAGTTTTCTACCTTTAATAGCTCTGATTCATTGGCTAGTATGCACACTAAATACAATTATTTTACCCATTTAATTTCAGTCTGGGCTATGAATCTAGTCAAGTATTTTTGCTATCACACAGCTTTTTAGTTTTGTTGGTCTTGGGTTACAATGGCCTACTGCCCCATTTTCCCAATTTAGGGTGGACTGTCACAATGTAAGTTCTATGTCAAGGGCATGTTAAGAGAGTAGGGGGCCAGTGTGCAGTCTCTGTCTGGGCTCCCTTCTCTCTAGTTTGCGGCGATCATGAGTGGACTGAGCAGGAGTGGACTGTGCATGTGCAGGTCTCTGTGAAAATAGCGCGGCGGCCGTCACCACAGACATTTGTGCAGTGATGTTGACGTGGGAATATGGATAGGTAAGTACAGATAGATCCACGGTTATCTTGGCTTCTTTGCTGCGCCTAGGCACACCATGGTTTATTTACATAAACCCTTCATCTATTGTTCTCAGCTGCAATACAATACAGAGAACAATACAGCAGGGGATTAAGTCCGACTACCCAGTCTCAGTTAATCCTATTAAAGGCCAAGATAAACGTGGACCCATCTGTATTATAGAACATGGGTGGTTTGGGTCCCCCTGTGCACCTCAAACCCTGCACCCATTATGGATACACCACTGGGCTTTGTCCCAATTGGATGGAATATTGGCAGGTATGTCCTGTACACTGTTGCTCTGCATAGCTCACACTCCTGCTATGAGGTGAGCAGCATTGAAATGGTGCTTTAATAGGAAGAGATGATATGTGAGGTGGTCAAACATGTGACACCGGAACACACTTCTACCTTACATCTCATGCCTGCCCCACTTCTGCCTGTTATGATTTATGTTGCAATTTTACTTATGTAATACCCCTTTCACACCGAGTCCCTGACCTGGAATATTGCCAGTGCAACCTGGGTCGGAGTAAAAGGCGCTACCTGGGTTCGGTTTTCCCTGGGAATTCAACCTGGATCGTAACCAGAGTGACCCTAGGACCGACCTAGGTAGTCTTTAGTGTTAAAGCACGACCCAAGTCATCCATCCCTAATCATGCTAAAAGTATGCAGAGAACCGGATCACCTGCGCGTGGAGATGATGTAAATAGTGCCAATAACCCGGGTCCAACCTGCAGTGTGAATACAGTTTCAAGCAGCTGTGACGTGGCTTGAAACCGTGTTCAATAACCCTGGTTCAACCCAGGTTTTACATTCAACTTATATGCACAGTAGGTGTACTGGTTTTGTACCACTTCTCATTGTACCTCATACTTGTCTCTGTACAACCCATTTTGTTACTCTGAATTTTTATTTATATATTTGTAAGTTAATAACGATTATGATAATTCTGCTTACAAATGTCATAAAAAGGTAGTTCACAAACTGCAAAATACGCACAGAGCATTTAATTTTGTGCGAAACCACAAAATTACCAATTTCACACTAAAGAATGGGACAGCGGGTTCTACTTAAACATCTCAATAAGAAGTTGAACAATATCTGGACTGTGATATATATTTGTCAAAGCCCAAAAAGTAAAGTGATCACTTATTTGGTTACTTTATTTTCGGCTCAGAAACAGAGCATAAGCAGCCAGTGGGCCGTGCACGCAGTTATTACCGGAGAGGTATGAAGCTATATCTACTGTAGCCCATAGGCTACAATGGACTATCACCATCTGAAACAAAGATTTATGGATTTTGGTAAATGCCAGTTTTGGAGTCCCCACAGAAAACTATGGGCACTTAATTTGTGATCGAAAAGACAGGGACTGCATAACTCCAATACCTGCTGCAAAATCCCTTTGCTATTATACCCCTTCATGCTTTAATATGTGGCAATCCTTCAGCAACACCTGTTTTCAGAAGATTTACTGCATTTTTAGCTTAGTAAAAAGACCCCATTGTATATTGAATGTATAGATAAGCAGTACTAAAGGGATATAACTGGTAAACTATTGTAAAAAAGACTTATTTATTTCACCAGAAAAATAAAGACACAGTTTGCAATTAAACTGTGAATGCATTGCGGTGCGGCACAACACACTTGCTGGGTGCTTTGCTCTGCTGGGCGGCCCTCAGCATGTGAGTAGATGGATGCAGATCTTGCTATAGAAGCAAGATCTGCATCATCTCTGAATACCCCCTAAAGTACGGGCTTTCAAAATAAGTATTAGCACGATATTGATAAACAAATGCAAGAGGAGATGCACAAAACAATTAAGTAAACTGAAGAAAGAAAGGGAAAAATGTATATCATTTCAATGTGGGTTCCTCACTGGATGGACGTAGTCGGTGACTAAAATGGAAGATTAGATACATGCATAAATCTATGGACTAGATTTCAATAACTTTTTTTTCCTTATAAAAGGTTAAGTGTTCAAATCACACAATGAACATGGTAGATAATTTATATTACAGGAGATGACTAAAATCCACATAACTGTCGCATATAATGAGTTGTTACAACTGGGAATGTATGACTCAGTGATGGCTCTTTTTTTAGTGAGGTTCGTTGACATTTCAGAAAAGTGACCCAAAAGCCCTAGATTATACATAGTGCAGACAAAGTAGTAACTGATAATAGGGATTACCAGATGCATGCTTTTTAGTTAAAATGTAATCATAATGTACAGTGTATTGCTTTGTGGACATTATTAGCTGACAAACAGTACTGTACAATGTTCCTGCAAAAAAACAGCTTGGAAGTTCGGAATTATTAGATGACTGCTGAGTCTAAGTACTAGGGTTGTTTAAAGCGTAGATATGAAGTTTTGGTGCTGCAGAGCCATTGATTAGCTTAAGCCTGGGAATAAAAAAATAAAAATGCTAACTTTTTAGGAGAAGAAAAAAAAGAGAGACTGAATGGGATATTTTAACGTTTCAGGACAAAACTTCTATACAGGGTAAAACATTATTTATAAAGTATAGCGCCAGCATATTCTGTTGCATTTTTAAATTGGTAACAAAAGCAATAATAAAACTAGACTAGAGTATTAACAGACATGCAGAGAAGCAAAGTGATCTTTCACAACAGTTTACAATCTATATACAAATTGCATACTTATCAAACCGGTGTGTAAAGGCCCCCACACATTAGAACGACTCGCAAATGAGCAATGTCGCTAACGATTTCCCTTTAACTCCCCAGCAGACCTGGACTCACGATCAGGGCTGTTTCTAGCCAATTTGGCTCCCAGCGGCAAGGTGGCGTGGCCTCGTTTTAATGGGCATGGCCTCATTTAAATGGGCATGGCCTCGTCTGAAAAGACTACCTCACACCCCAGTATTTGACCATGCACCAATAGATCACGCCCACCATAGGAAAAAAATTCTACCATATTAAGCCCCACACAATAATGCCCCCTGCACCATATTATGCCACACACCGCAATGCCCTTGATACATTAAATCCCCACATTATGGCAGGCAAGAGTCCCCATTTTCCACATCATGGCAGGCAAGAGTCCCCATTTTCCACATCACGGCAGGCAAAAGTCCCCATTTTATACAGTACGGCAGGCAAGAGTCTCCAGCTTACACAGTACAGCAGGCAAGAGTCCCCATTTTATACATTTTGGCAGGCAAGAGTCCCCATTTTATACGTTACGGCAGACGCCGTACGGCAATTGCACGGCTCGCCCGCCCCAAGTAACGGCCCTGCTCACGATATAGGACCTTATTTCGCATCAGTTTCTATTTTGCTAAATTAGCAAAATAGATTCTGATGCAATCTCACGTTGCATCAGAATATATAATTACTAAATAAGAAAAGAATGAGATAAAAGGTGCACTCCGGAAGCTTGTGTACGCTTGGCTCTGCTAGTATTTGATTTTGATTATTTTGTATTTTCTTAAAACATAACCTTTGTTTATAGCATAAAAGGATTTCTACAGTATATCTACATTTGGTTTGACAAATATCATGTTTTAAATATAGATTTAGACAATGTGCTCATAAGTATGAAAAAAGTGATTTAAAACGTGTGCTTTCGCTGAGTTTATAATTCTCTGTATATTTATTTACTGTCTCTACTGTTTAGTCTCGCTAGGATCCTCACAACACAGTATCTATTGTCTGTCATTTTTTCTGTTACTCAATATTGTTATTATATTGCTGCTGTGTTTCCATTGATCACTGTTTCTATTTTATGTTGCTGTTTATGAATGTTTCTTTTAAGTGTTTTGTCACTCATTTTATTCAAGGAGAATATAAGAAATATTTCTCCTTCCTTAATATGGATGTATAATGTATTTAATTAACCACATTATTTCATGTGGTCACTAGTGGACATTGCTATTACAAATAATCAGTACAGTTTTGAGAATGACACAAGTATTGATTTTCACAAACTTTTCTGCTTCAGTGTGTTTAGACCTTTTTGTCAGCTGTTACTATGATATACTGAAGTCAAATTACAAGCACTTCATAAGTGTCAAAGGTTTTTATTGACAATTACTTTAAGTTTATGCAAAGAGTCAAAGGGCCTAATTCAGACCTGATCGCTGTGCTGCAATTTGCAGAGGGCTGCAATCAGATAGTCGCCGCCCAGGGAGAGTGAAAACCTGCCCAGTGCAAGAGTGCGAATGCATGTGTACGCCATGCAAAAACTTTGCCAGGCAGCGGACATCTGCAAATCCGTTCGCAACTCACTCACCAGCTAATGATTTTTCCATAATGTGCAGTCTGTGCGTAGCCCAGGACTTACTCCTACAGTGCGATACAAATAGGCTGATCAGGGCAGGAGCTGACGTCATACACTTTGATAGAAAACGCATGGGAACGCACAATTCTGTCTCTGTTTGGGCTCGCAACTTGCCCTGGAATGCTGTCAATCAACTTCTGGACCACTTACTGACTGATGACCATCCATTCTTGCCTGATTAATGCTTGGAGTTTGTCACAAGTTGTGGGTTTTTTGTTTGTCCACCCGCCTCTTGAAGATTGGCCACAAGTTCTTAATGGGATTAAGGTCTGGAGAGTTTCCTGGCCATGGACTCAAATTTTGATGTTTTGTTCCTCGGGCCACTTCGTTATCACTTTTGCCTTATGGCAAGGTGCTCCATCATGCGGGAAAATGTATTGTTTGTCACCAAACTGTTCTTGGATGGTTGGAAGAAGTTGCTCTTGGAAGATGTTTTGATACCATTCTTTATTCGTTGCAAAATTGTGAGTGAGCCCACTCCTTTGGCTGAGGTTCAACACCACACATGAATGGTCTCAGGATGCTTTACTGTTGGCATGACACAGGACTGACGGTAGCATTCACCTTTTCTTCTCCAAATAAGGGCAGCAAAGAATCCACCTCCCCAAGAAAAACATCAGGGACAGACTGATAATCTGCAAAAGGTACAGGGCTTGGACTGCTGAGGACTGGGGTAAAGTAATTTTCTCTGATGAATCCCCTTTCAGATTGTTTGGGGTATGTGGGAAAAGGTTTTCTCTCCTATTATTGTTAATCTGTGTTAATTTTTTGTGATATTTGTGTTTGACTAATCTTTAGTTTTTACTGTTATATGTATGTACATGAATGTGTCCTCTTATTCATGATATGAAGTGAATAAAATAGTGTTATTCTGTTTAAATATACTTGATATATTGAATTGATTTTACCAAGTAGTTAATCATTCTTTATATTTTTCAACTAATTATGTGTTTATTAAATTTTAATTTTTGTGTAAAAATGTATATATTCATAACACTAAGTGATACAATAAGTGTGAAAATCTATTAAATCATTTGTGATTATATGTGTTATAAGTGGGATCAAAAACAAGAAATGTGCATGTGTGTGTATGACTTTTAATATATACTGTACATTGTCTGATATACTGTATGTCTCCAACATGTATGTATAATTATGTGAGTGTGGATATTAATATGAATATTATCAATTGCAAATATTTTCCATATCTATTATTCTAATATGATTTAATGTTATCCCTGCCTATATTTCTACGTATGTATTATTGTGTATATACACTCTTAGTTGATCATAGTAGTTATTTATATAGTAATGGTTCTGGACCATGTTCAGATATATGACATGGATTGATCATATAGGTTATTTCTACAGCAATGGTCCTAAACTGTATTGGAATGGGCTACGTTATTTTATATATATATATATATATATATATATATATATACAAACACACACACACACACATATACATTTTGTTCAGATATCCAATCCTCAGTTCAAAAAGACTATAATAGTTTTCATTCAATCCTTTGGGGATAACTGTATCCATCCTTGCAAAAGATCTGAGGGGTGGCCACATCCAGAAGCATGTTGCCATTGACGATAGCTTCAGATCTTGCCTGCAGCAGGAAAGATCTTAAGATATGATGAATGACCGGTGGGACCGCACATCGGATCGTTTTCATTAGTAAAAGTGCAAATCATGTACCTTTAACTAACGATGAAACGATCCGATGTGTCGAAATTGTGTGCATCTTGTAAGATATCATTCTAATGTGTGGGGGCCTTAAGGGGGAAAAGTGCTTGGTGGGCTACATGATCACACATCAGTGTTTGTCTGGGTCGAGAGGGTTGTTCAGTTGTGTGAATGGTGTTGAATAGTGATAAGTGTGTAGAATAGGTGCATACACACTGG
Organism: Pseudophryne corroboree; assembly: GCF_028390025.1. NCBI lineage: Eukaryota > Metazoa > Chordata > Amphibia > Anura > Myobatrachidae > Pseudophryne > Pseudophryne corroboree. The sequence goes on from NC_086446.1 coordinate 620,587,898, forward strand.
GCGTTTTTACCCAGTGTGTATGCATAGCGATGATCGCTGACATCGCTGGGCTGAAAAGCGCTCAGTGCATACACACCGAGCGCTTTTCCCCCCTGCCCAGCGATGTCAGCGGCTTTCCATAGCAGGACGCTATGGAAAGCCGCTCACCTCACCGTTCATCTACTGGTAATACCAGTAGATGAACGGCAGCTGCCAGCGAAGAAGCGAGAGCGCGCTTGAGCACTCACCACTCATCGCTTGTGCATACACACTGGGCGGCTTTGAGCTGAAAGCAGCTCAACACACCAAAAGTGACCTGCTTTCAGCTCAAAATCGCCCAGTGTGTATGGGCCTTTAAGGAGGTTAAGTGGATGTTGCATACCTCCCAACATGACACTCTCCAGGAGGGACAAAATGCTCTGCTTCTGGACTTTCCTCTTAATGTATGACTGCCGGCACCTGTTTTGAACAGTTTAATGGATAAGAAAGATGTTTCACCACAGGTGATGACAAGCATAAATTAAGAGAGAAGTCCAGGAGAAGAGCATTCTGTCACTCCTGGAGAGGGTCATGTTGGGCAATATGATTTAATAAGCTTGTCAGAAGAGACAGATTTATAAATTGTCCACGCAGTACCTGCATCTATACAACTGGGGATGATGGCAGCCAGTTTCTGAACATTTTTCACTTCACTAGTGGATTTCTTTGCACAGACACATATATTAGATGGCACAATCTCATTATCAAATGGGAAATAAAAATAATCCCCTGAACTGACTATCTTGCTCATTTTAACCGGGGTACTCATGAATTTCACAGATTCTATGGCCAATATCCTATTAGCTGTGGCAAAGATTCCCCTGGGGATATCCTATTAGCCCCGTAAGCCAGAGGTTAATGGGGATTCTGCTCCGTGTGCCTGAATCCCAATAACCAGCCTCTGGAGGACCGCAATGTAAAAACTGGCTGTGATAGGACAGCCCGATACAGTTATCATGGTAAAAAGACAGTTATTACCATATAGTAACTTACAGCACCTAACAGGCTATAGGCCTATATCTGATTAAAAGCAACTGAAATTCAGGCTTGTGATTCCAGGCACAGAACCTATGTAATTCTTGAGTGTCGCAGTTTAAAGGGATAATATGGTAGCCCTAACTAGTAGCATAAAAGGCACACTGATTATTAAAAAAAATACACCTCCAAAAATACTGTAGATATTTGCACGATACTGTTTATTAATGAATTGCAATGTATTTAGTAAGGTGACATGCTCCTTTCAGCCTCTAGATGTCATTGCTGTTCCACAATTGATTGCAAGATGCACACTACATGTAATGCTCCAGTAGTAGTGTAGAAGTCTAATGCTCTAGAATAGGGGTAACCACATTTTGTGGTCAAAGGACCACATTGGGAGGTAGTACTCTTTTAAAGGGGCCACATTACAATTAAACTTGCTTAAACATGTAAAATATACAGAATTTCCTACAGGGTAAAGTGGAACTTCTGCCATTCCTCAGTATTGACCTGCAGCCTCTTTAGTGTTAAAAAAGTCCCCCATGACGACAGAAGTGTGTGCTAGCTAAAAACATAGGTTGCTTTGTGCAACTTCTCCACTTGTCCATTCTGTTGATTGTTTGATACATATTCTCCGTTACATAGGGAGCACGCCCATGGCCCTCTCCTGTACCACACTTTTCTAGTAACACCCCACCACCACCACCACCTGTCCTCTGTTGTGTCTCATCTTGCCGACCTCTGTAATAACACGTACTAACCTCCCTCCTCTAATTTACCAACATTTTCCACTCCCCTCTACAGTAACAGATTTCCCTTCATTATCTCCACAGTGTCATTTCATCACTGCTGTAGTAACACCTTCACCCATCACCTCTGCATGAACACAATTCTTGCCATCACCTCTGTCATAGGCTAGTAACACAGATCCCAAAGTGCGTAGCTACAATGGTACAACAAAAGGGATTGCAACAAATACAACTGTAAAGAGTTCAGAAGAACCAATTACCTACCGGTAAATCCTTTTCTCTTAGTCCGTAGAGGATGCTCGGGTCACTTCAAGAACCATGGGGGTATAGACGGGATCCACAGAGACATGGGCACTTTAAGACTTTCAAAGGGTGTGACCTGGCTCCTCCCTTTATGCCCCTCCTCCAGACTCCAGTTTAAGGAACTGTGCCCAGGGAGACGGACAATTCGAGGAAAGGATTTATTGTTAAACCACGGTGAGCTCACACCACAAGCATGCCGCAGAACGTGGCATTCAACAGAACACAAGCCAACGGCATGAAGAAATTTGCAGCAATATGCTGACAAAAACCGTAACACAACCTGTGTGTAACCACAACCAATAACTGCAGATACAGTATGCACTGGGACGGGCGCCCAGCATCCTCTACGGACTAAGAGAAAAGGATTTACCGGTAGGTATTAAAATCCTATTTTCTCATATGTCCTAGAGGATGCTTGGGTCACTTCAAGAACCATGGGGTTATACCAAAGCTCTAGAACGGTCGGGAGAGTGCGGATGACTCTGCAGCACCGATTGACCAAACATGAGGTCCTCATCGGCCAGGGTATCAAACTTGTAAAACATTGCAAAAGTGTTTGAACCCGACCAAACATCTGCTCGGCAAAGTTGTCATGCAGAGATCCCCCGGGCAGCCGCCCAGGATGAGCCCACCCCTCTAGTAGAACAGGCCTTCAACGATTTCGGTAACGGCAATCCAGCCGTGGATTGAGCATGCTGCATCTCACCACAGATCCAGCGCGCAATACTCTGCTTGGAAGCAGGACACCCAATCTTGTTGGAAGTATACAGGACAAACAGAGCCACTGTTATCCTAATCTGAGCCGTTCAGGCGACATAATCTTTAAAGCTCCAACCACATCCAGAGACTTTGACTCAGCGAAGGTGTCAGTAGCCACAGGCGCCACAATAGGTCGGTTCCTGTAGAAAGAGGAAACCACCTTCGGTAGAAAACGCTGACGTATCCTCAATTCAGCTCTATCTTCATGGAAGATCAAATAAGAGCTCTTGTGATACAAGGCCCCTAACTCAGACACCCGCCTTGCAGATGTCAAGGCCAACAGGATGGCCACTTTTCAAGTGAAAAAAGCAACTTCACCTTCTTAAAGGTTCAAACCCACGTGATTGATGGAACTGCAACACCACATTACGATCCCATGGTGACACTGGAGGTACAAATGAAGGTTGGACTCGCAACACGCCTTTCACGCAAGACTGAACTTCCGGAAGGGAAGCTAAAAGTTTCAGAAAGAAAATTGCCAATGCTGAAATCTGGACCTTAATGGAGTCCAACTTCAGTCTCCATTCCCTCCAGCCTGTAGGAAATGGAGAAAACGCCCTAACTGAAACTCTTCCATTGAAACTTTCTTGGATTCCCACCAAGACACATATTTTCTCCAAAAACGTGTTAGGATCTCCTGCTCTGTGCTGCCACGTCGCCATGGCAACCGGGAGGCAAGTGTTAGCGAAGTAACCTGAGCGCAGCTGATACTCCGGTCCGGGTTTTTACTGTGTAGTGGTTACAGGCTCTGTGCACGGCAGGGAATCCGGCGCTGGTTTTGTGCTCACAGTCTGTGAGGTCTGAGTGGGGCGTGGACAGCACCTGCTATATAAACCATCCTCTCAGGCTAGGCAAATGCTGCTGAATCTTTGTTTGTTAGTCAGTTCCAGAGAGTTAGCTAGTACTGTGTGACTTTGTATTTACTTGTTGCTTACAGCGAATAGGCCTTGGGATTCGGTACTTCATTCTGCCAATCCGGACCTAGCAGTAAGACTGGAGTCAGTTGTTTGACCTGCTGGGGTTCTTTTGCTATTCTGTGAACCCAGCAGGTTTGCGGCTGTACTCTCAGACCTGCTTGCTTAATCCTCCCTCACTGTGCAGGGCGTCCAGGTGTCAGTTTAGTGGCAGTAAGCTGAACCTGTGCCCTGCAAGTGGGGGTTAGGATTGTGGATACTCTCCTTGTGTCTATATTTCTATCTCTGACCAAGGAGTTTGTTCCCACACCCGTTGGTAACCCTTTGGGGTTTTTTCTGTTGCTCTTAGCAACATCATTTCAGGTGCTCCACATGTTAAATCACTACACATCGCTTCATTGTCCGCTCTATTCCATCTGAGCATTCCTGACACTAGGGAGACACCCAATTCCTGAGCCTTTGGGCTTCTCCGTTCACTTTGTGTTTATTAGTTATTCCATCACCTCCTGTGTATGTTATGTTATACTGTCTGTGAGTTCGCTTGCTTCGCTTCCCTCTCTGTTCATACACCGGTATACTCCTGTTAGCACTGGTGTGCGTAACATATTCAGCAGCCCTACTCCTGTTGAAATTTTGTGGGAATATGGAGCATACCCCTCAAAATACTTTGCAACAGGTGGTCGATCAGGTGCAGGTCCTGACTCGACAATTTAATGAGATGTCCATTAAAATGAACACCCCGCAGGCCGCTAGCGGAGCTCCCGCAGCAGCAGCGGCAAGTTCAGGGGTTAAGGAGCCGAAAGTAAATCTCCCGGATCGTTTTTCTGGAGATCGCTCGCAGTTCTTTTGTTTCAAGGAGAGCTGTAAGCTATATTTCAGGCTTAGGCCCCAGTCTTCTGGGTCGGAGATTCAGCGGGTGGGCATGGTGATTTCCTTGCTACAAGGAGACCCACAGGTCTGGGCATATGGGTTACAGCCTGACTGTCCGTCGCTTAAAAGTGTGGATGCTTTTTTTACGGCACTGGGCATTTTGTATGATGACCCTGACAAGATGGCTTCAGCCGAGGCTCAGATTACGGTTCTTAAGCAAGGTCGACGGCCAGCTGAGGTTTATAGTACGGAGATTCGGAGGTTGGCTCATGATACCCAGTGGAATGACCCAGCCCTGAGAAACCAGTACCGAAGGGGCCTTTCTGACCAGATAAAGGACCAACTGGTACAATATCCCTCGCCTGATAGTTTAGATCAGCTCATGCAGTTATCCATCCGGGTGGATAGACAGCTGAGAGAGCGTAGGCTTGAAAGGGAGACCGCAGTTTCCTTTTTTCCCAAGGGAACCTCAGACTCTGAGGAATATTCCGAGGAGCCTATGCAGATTGGGGCTACCCGCCTCTCCTCGCGTGAGAAGACGCGGAGGAGACAGCAGGGTTTGTGTTTGTACTGTGGGAATAAAGGTCATGTTGTAGTATCATGCCCAGAAAAACCGGAAAACTTCAGGGCCTGAGGGTGATGGGAAATATCCTGTCAGGCCAGAAGTCAGAATCAGGCCAGAAGTCAGAATTTCCTAAAAAGACTTTTCTCATTCCGGTGACTTTGGAGATCCTCGGTCAAACTGTCAAGACTGAGGCCTTTGTTGACAGAGGGGCCGATGGGGTTTTCATGGACCGTCAATTCGCCCTGGAACACTCTGTTCCCTCAGGACCTTTGGCATCAGAGATTGAGATCTGTGGGTTAAACGGGGAACCATTGTCCCAGGGTAAAATTACCTCCTGCACCAGCCAAATTCCTTTGTTTATTGGAGCCACACACTCTGAAAAATTGTCTTTTTATGTGACTGTCTGTTCTTTTGCCCCATTGGTTTTGGGGTTACCCTGGTTAAGGGCCCATAACCCTCAATTTGACTGGGTCTCTGGGGAGATTCTTAGTTGGGGTAGTGATTGTTTCAGGAGTTGCTTGAGCCTTCCAGTCAGGCTCTCGCAGCTAAATTTGCCAGGATTGCCAGGATGTTATGCAGATTTTGCGGATGTGTTCTCCAAAAAAGTTGCGGAGGTACTACCTCCCCATCGCCCCTATGACTGTGCCATTGATTTGTTGCCGGATGCTAAGCTTCCCAAGAGCAGGTTGTACTCCCTGTCACGTCCTGAGACTCAGGCTATGGCAGAGTACATTCAGGAGAACTTGGCTAAGGGATTTATCAGACCCTCACAGTCCCCAGTTGGGTCGGGGTTCTTTTTCGTGGGTAAAAAGGACGGTTCGTTGCGACCCTGCATCGACTTCAGGGAATTGAACCGTATCACGATTAAAAACTCGTACCCACTGCCTCTCATTTCGGTTTTGTTTGACCAGCTTCGTACTGCCACCATTTTTTCTAAGATTGACCTACGCGGTGCTTACAATCTAATCCGAATAAGAGAGGGGGATGAATGGAAGACTGCCTTTAATACCCACTCAGGGCATTATGAATATTTGGTGATGCCTTTTGGGCTCTCTAATGCCCCGGTAGTCTGCCAGGAATTCATGAACGATGTGCTCAGGGAATATTTGGATAGATTCTTAGTTGTTTATCTAGATGACATCCTAATCTTCTCTCATTCCCTGGAGGAACATCGGAAGCATGTACGCTTAGTCCTCCAGAAACTCAGAGACCACCAGCTTGGGGCGAAGCTGGAGAAGTGCAAGTTTGAAGTCCAGCAAATCGCATTTCTAGGGTATATTATCTCCTCAGAAGGTTTCCAAATGGAGGGTTCTAAGGTACAGGCAGTCCTGGATTGGGTGCAGCCCACTAGTTTGAAGGCGCTTCAGCGTTTTCTGGGCTTTGCAAATTTTTATAGACGGTTTATCGCTGGATTTTCGTCTATAGTGGCCCCCTTGGTGGCACTCACTAAGAAAGGGGCGGATGTTGCTCACTGGTCTTGTGAGGCCAAAGCGGCCTTTGCCCGTCTCAAAAGGGCATTTGTCTCGGCCAAGGTGCTGCGACACCCAGATCCAGAGCGTCCTTTTGTGGTAGAAGTGGATGCCTCTAAGATAGGTATTGGGGCAGTGCTCTCTCAGATGGGGTGTCTGATAATCGCCTTCATCCCTGTGCTTACTTTTCCCGTAAATTTTCATCTGCCGAGATGAATTATGATGTGGGTAACCGGGAATTGTTGGCTATAAAGGATGCACTCGGGGAGTGGAGACACTGGCTTGAGGGGGCTAAGTTTGTGGTCTCAATTCTCACCGACCATAAGAATCTGGCATATTTAGAGTCAGCGAAGCGGCTCAATGCCAGGCAGGCACGATGGGCTTTGTTTTTTGCTCGCTTTAATTTTTTGATAACATATCGCCCTGGGTCAAAAAACATCAAGGCTGATGCGCTCTCGCGGAGTTTTGCTCCAGTTCAAGAGACCACCGAGGAGCCATTGCCCATTGTGTCCCCATCATGTATTAAAGTGGGCATTACCCAGGACCTCTGGTCATTAGTCCTTAGAGCACAGGAGCAGGCTCCTCCAGACCTTCCGGTAGGTCTCTTGTTTGTGCCTCCTAGGTTAAGACAGCGAGTGTTCCTGGAATTCCATGCCAAGAGGTCGGCAGGGCATCCGGGTATTACCAGAACTCGGGAGTTGCTGTCTAGGGCGGTGTGGTGGCCCTCGGTGGCTAGGGATGTGGATCAGTGGGTTCGGGCATGTGACGTTTGTGCCCGAAATAAAACTCCTAGAGGGGTTCCTGTCGGCCCATTACATCCACTCTCTATTCCGTCTAAGCCATGGACCCACATTTCCATGGATTTTGTGGTGGACTTGCCCAAATCCTCGGGGATGACAGCCATTTGGGTTGTTGTTGACAGGTTTTCGAAGATGGCGCATTTCGTTCCACTGGTTGGGTTGCCATCGGCCAGACGCCTGTCTGAGTTATTTATGCAGCATGTTGTGCGCCTCCACGGGTTGCCACTTGATGTGGTCTCTGACTGTGGATCCCAGTTTGTGGCCAAATTCTGGAGGGCATTTTGTTCTGATCTCCAGATTTCTGTGAGCTTGTTGTCAGGCTACCATCCACAGTCTAATGGGCAGACTGAGAGGGTGAACCAGTCCTTGGAGCAGTTCCTCAGGTGTTATGTCTCCAAGTGTCATACTGACTGGGTTGCTCATCTGTCCATGGCGGAGTTTGCCTATAACAACGCGGCTCACTCTGCTACAGGGATCTCTCCCTTCCTTTGTGTGTATGGGCATCATCCTAAGGCCAATTCTTTTGACCCCCTGGATTCCACGTCTGGTGGTTCCTCTGTTGTTTCGGTCCTTAGGGGTATTTGGAGGAAAGTGAAGAAAGCCCTTGTGTCTGTGTCATTAGTGACCAAAAGGGGTTTTGATAAGCGGAGAAGACCCTGCAGCTTCAAATTAGGAGACTTCGTCTGGTTGTCCACCAAGAATTTGAAGTTGAGACAGCCATCTCATAAGTTTGGCCCCCGGTTCATCGGCCCTTATAAGATCACCAGGGTTATCAATCCGGTGGCATTTCAGTTAGATCTGCCCCGTTCATTGGGTATCAATAAAACATTTCATTGTTCCCTTTTAAAACTGGCGGTTAGTAATCCTTCTTCCAGTGGAAGACCTTCTCCTCTTCTGATACGGGGTCAGAGGGAGTTTGTGGTTGAAAGGGTTCTTGACTCCAAGATGGTTAGGGGTCGGCTGTCATTTTTGGTGCACTGGAAGGGGTATGGCCCGGAGGAGCGGTCGTGGGTGCGCAGTTGTGATCTTCATGCCCCCAGACTGATACGCTCTTTCTTCTCGCAGTTCCCCGATAAACCCGGTGGTAGGGGTTCTTTGACCCCTCGTCAGAGGGGGGGTACTGTTAGGATCTCCTGCTCTGTGCTGCCACGTCGCCATGGCAACCGGGAGGCAAGTGTTAGCGAAGTAACCTGAGCGCAGCCGATACTCCGGTCCGGGTTTTTTTACTGTGTAGTGGTTACAGGCTCTGTGCATGGCAGGGAATCCGGCGCTGGTTTTGTGCTCACAGTCTGTGAGCTCTGAGTGGGGCGTGGACAGCACCTGCTATATAAACCATCCTCTCAGGCTAGGCAAATGCTGCTGAATCTTTGTTTGTTAGTCAGTTCCAGAGAGTTAGCTAGTACTGTGTGACTTTGTATTTACTTGTTGCTTACTGCGAATAGGCCTTGGGATTCGGTACTTCATTCTGCCAATCCGGACCTAGCAGTAAGACTGGAGTCAGTTGTTTGACCTGCTGGGGTTCTTTTGCTATTCTGTGAACCCAGCAGGTTTGCGGCTGTACTCTCAGACCTGCTTGCTTAATCCTCCCTCACTGTGCAGGGCGTCCAGGTGTCAGTTTAGTGGCAGTAAGCTGAACCTGTGCCCTGCAAGTGGGGGTTAGGATTGTGGATACTCTCCTTGTGTCTATATTTCTATCTCTGACCAAGGAGTTTATTCCCACACCCGTTGGTAACCCTTTGGGGTTTTTTCTGTTGCTCTTAGCAACATCATTTCAGGTGCTCCACATGTTAAATCACTACACATCGCTTCATTGTCCGCTCTATTCCATCTGAGCATTCCTGACACTAGGGAGACACCCAATTCCTGAGCCTTTGGGCTTCTCCGTTCATTTTGTGTTTATTAGTTATTCCATCACCTCCTGTGTATGTTATGTTATACTGTCTGTGAGTTCGTTTGCTTCGCTTCCCTCTCTGTTCATACACCGGTATACTCCTGTTAGCACTGGTGTGCGTAACAAAACGGTGGTAATGTTTAGACGTTACTCCTTTTCTGGCCTGAATAAGAGTGGGGATGATTTCCTTGGGAATACCCTTTCGGTCTAGGATCCGGCGCTCAACAGTTATGCCGTCAAACGTAGCCGCGGTAAGTCTAGGTACACGCACGGCACCTACCATAGTAGGTCCTTGCGAAGAGGAAGAGGCCCAGGATCTTTTAATGAGCAACTCCTGAAGATCTGGGCACCAAGCCCTCCTTAGCCAGTCTGGGGCAATGAAAATTGCCCGAACCCTTGTTCTTCTTATGATCCCGAGAACTTTTGGGATCAGTGGAAGTGGAAGGAATACATACACTGACCGGAATAGCCACTGGGTCACCAGAGTATCTACTGCTATTGCCTGAGGGTCTCTTGACCTGGAACAATATTTCTGAAGCTTCGCGTTGAGACGAGAAGTCATCATGTCTACTTGAGGAACTCCCCAAAGACTTGTCACCTCTGCGAAGACTTCTTGGTGGAGGTCCCATTCTCCCGGATGGAGATCGTGTCTGCTGAGGAAGACTGCTTCCCAGTTGTCCACTCCCGGAATGAAAATTGCCGACAGAGCCCTTACATGTTTTTCTGCCCAGAGGAGGATCTTCGTCACCTCTGTCATTTCCGCTCTGCTTTTCGTTCCGCCTTGCTGTTACATTGGATCTCGCCTTTATCAGGAGATCGTCTAGATAAGGAATTATATTGACTTCTTCTTGACGCAGGAGGACCATCATCTCTGCCATCACCTTGGTTAATACCCTCGGCGCCGTGGAGAGACCGAAAGCTAACGTCTGGAATTGGTAATGGCAATCCTGAACCGCGAATCTCAGATAAGCCTGGTGAGGAGCATAAATGGGAACATGCAGGTAAGCATCCTTTACGTCTACTGACACCCTGTAATCCCCCTCCTCCAAACTGGAAATCACTGACCCCAGTGATTCCATCTTGAACTTGAACCGTTTTAAGTAGAGATTCAGATTTTTTCTTTTTTTTTGGTTTAGGATCGGTCTGACCGAGCCGTCCGGTTTCGGAACTACACAGGCTTGAATAAAACCCCTCCCTTTGTTGTGACCCAGACACCAGGACTATGACCTGTTCCTGACATAATTTTTTTTTAAATTACCGTTATAACTGTTTCTCTTCCTGGAAGAGAAGCTGGCAAGGTCGATTTGAAAAATCGGCATGGGGGAACGTCTTGAACTCCAGTCTGTACCCCTGGGACACTATTTGTAAAAACCCAGGGATCCAGGCCAGATTGACTCCAATCCTGACTGAACAGTTTTAGACGTGCCCCCACCCGATCGACCTCCCGCGATTGAGCCCCAGCGTCATGCTGTAGACTTGGCAGAAGTAGGGATAGACTTCTGTTCTTGGGAACCTGAAGCCGCTGTGGACATTTTTCCGTCTCTTCCCTACCTGCAAAGAAGGGGGAACCTCTCGCTGTACTTACTGGGCCGAAAGGACTGCATGTGAGGGTGACCTTTTTTTTTTTTTTTTGCCGGTGCAGGTGCAGAGGGCAAAAATGTGGACTTATCTGCGGTAACCTCCGAGACTAACTCATCCAGTCCATTGCCAAATAAGGCCTCACCTTTGATCCTCCATATTTCTCTTGGAATCTGCATCCGCGTTCCACTGGCGAATCCCCAACGCCCGCCGAGCCGATACTGCCGTGGTAGCGGCTTGTGAACTCAAGAGTCCAATATCTTTCATCGCCTCTAGCATGTATGCGGCAGCGTCTTTGATATTCCCTAACTTAAGAAGTATCTCATCTTAATCAATCATGTCAATTTCTGATGACACGCTTTCTGACCATTTTTCAATAGCGCAACTCACCCACGCGCAAACAATAGTGGGTCTGAGCAGCGTACCATTTGCAACATAAATGGATTTTAATGTCGTTTTCACCTTTTGGTCTGCCAGCTCTTTTAGTGACGCCGTGCCCGATGCAGGGAGAATTACTTTCTTTGTCACCCTGGACAGTGCACTATCTAACACAGGGGGTGACTGCCAGGAAAGAATATATTAAGCTCGTGGGAGGGACTCTTATTAGATCTATTTCCCTGGAGTCCCTATCGCCGACACAGGACTTCGAGTCCGTGTCGGTAGCAATAGTCATAACATTTGTAAATGGACTTTGTGTGACCCATGGAGGGTCGCCTGCAGATGGAAGAACAGAATCCTGAAAAAACACATCTTCCACATATCCAGCATGCAGTATTATCTAATCTCCTATTGATATGATGCATACTTTCACGTATTTCTTTCACCGATGCAGGCTCTTGGTGTGTCGGTATTGCCACCACCTTACAACTCTGTGTCCCTACAATGGCTTCCTCCAGGGATGAACTCCCTGCCTCAGGCATGTCACACACGTGTACCACACACACTCACAGACACACTGGGACTTATAGGGAACAGACCTCTGTCAGATGGACACAGAGAGGAAAAAACCAGCTCACACACCAGCGCCAAGCACACACAATCTGTGAAACATATAATTGAAAAACAGACCTGCAGCGCTTTTATTATTATAATACAAGCACCATATACATCTCCCCCCCATTTTTGCACCCTGATACATGTCAGTAGTAAAGGGAGGACCAGCGTTTCTCTTGTGAGGAGAAAATGGCGCTGATTAGTGTGCTGGCTTAATGAGGAAGAAGCCCCGCCCCCGTATTGGCGCGCTTCACTCGCTCTTAAATAAATAGTTGATTATACTGGCGGGGGTAGGACAATGTGCCTTTTGCCATAAACTAAGTTTTATGCTGCCCAGGGCGCCCCCCCTGCGCCCTGCACCCTGCAGTTGTCAGCAGTGTGTGTGTGAGCTGTGAGGAAGAAGCTCCGCCCCTGTAATGGCGAACTTCCTTCCCGCAATTTTCAACAAATATTTATACTGGCGGGGATTAGGACAGTGCCTTGGCACAAATGTTCCCTCATGCCAGTGTCAGAATGAGGCTTTCTATGCTGCCCAGGGCGCCCCCCCCCCCCCCGCGCACCCTGCACCCTGTAGTGCCGCTGTGTGTGGGAGAATGGCACGCAGCGTGCGATCGCTGTGCGGTACCTCAGAAGCCGTCACTGAAGTCTTCTTTGCTTCTTCTACTCATCTGTCTTCTGACTTCTGGCTCTGCAAGGGGGTTGACGGCCGGCTCTGGGAACGAGCATCTAGGTGTACCTAGCGACCAGACCCTCAGGAGCTAATGGTGTCCTGTAGCCAAGAAGCAGAGCCTTTAAACTCACTAGAAGTAGGTCTAACTTCTCTCCCCTAAGTCCCACGAAGCAGGGAGACTGTTGCCAGCAGTTCTCCCTGAAAATAAAAAACCTAACATAAGTCTTTTTCAGAGAAACTCAGTAGAGCTCCTCAGAGTGCATCCAGTCTCACTGGGCACAGATTCTAAACTGGAGTCTGGAGGAGGGGCATAGAGGGAGGAGCCAGGTCACACCCTTTGAAAGTCTTAAAGTGCCCATGTCTCCTGCGGATCCCGTCTATACCCCCATGGTTCTTGAAGTGACCCCAGCATCCTCTAGGACGTATGAGAAAACAGAAACGTATCTGCTCCCCTTACATTGCAGCATGGTTTGTCTTGGTGCAGTTACTTGCTCCTACCTTTAGTATATACATTTTGTACGGACAGATATGTCCACCCTCATAGGGATTGCGACTAGTCATACCCACATGTGACCCTTTGCAGGAGTGTACGCATCCATGTGACCTATGGATCACGGGTGCGTACGCAGTCAGTTTCAGACTGGGACATGAAGGGCCCACCGGGGGAATGCAGTGGTAGGGAAACATGTTTAGGGGTGTGGCCAGTATCCAGAAGGGGTGTGGCCAGCCACCACATTGGTTTGCCTAACTATTAGAGACTGCATGCACTGAGCCCCTTGAAAAATACATATAGTAAATATTGCTAGTACATAGATGACAATGTACCAGATTAGTAACAGAAAGGTACTGTAGAAAATAGACCATAGTCCTGTGCAGTATAAGGTAAAATATGTATATGTATACAAGTGCACAGTCCGGAACCGGAACCCTAGAGGAAGAGGTGGGGCCCCAGGCAGTGAGGCCCACCAGGGTGTACCCTGTGGGCCAGTCCAACCATGGGGGTCATTCGGACCTGATCGCACGCTGCAGTTTTTCACAGTGCAACGATCAGGTCACTACTGTACATGCGTATGCACTGCAATGCTCAGGCGCGTCGTACGGGTACAAAGTGGATCGTTGCTGAGCGAAGGATTTAACGAAGAATCCATTCGCACAGCCGATCGCAAGGAGATTGACAGGAAGAAAGCGTTTGTGGGTGGCAACTGACCATTTTCTGAGAGTGGTTAGAAAAACGCAGGCGTGTTCAAGTGTTTGCAGGGTGGGTGTCTGATGTCAATTCCGGGACCAGACAGGCTGAAGTGATCGCAAGGGCTGAGTAAGTTCAGACCTACTCAGAAACTGCATAAAATGTTTTTGCAGAGCTCGGCTGCACATGCAAAGTGAAAATACACTCCCCTGTGGGCGGTGACTATGCATTTGCATGGCTGCTAAAAACCCGCAATCTATTAACAGTTGTGGGTCAGATGAGGAAGGACCCATCTGTAACCAACTTTCCCTAATTTCCAGGAACAGAGAAAGGCTTAAGGTTTTTACTCCCAAAAGTATTTGTTCTTAAAAATGTCCCTATTTAATTTTTAATACTGACAAACTGCACAAAACAATTCTTTACATACGTAACTGCTATTCTTTCTATGCATTCTTAGTCTCTTCTAGGCATTAGAAGTTTATATTGACTGAAAATAATTATTATGAATGCAAAAAAATGTGTGTTTATCAAATGTAATATAAATTGTAGGGAAATGGGTATTCATGGTCGGCAGAGAAAGCATCGTGCATAATGTGTGGGTGGCTCGGCTCGGCAGCAAAGTGCCCATGAAAAGTATACTACAGTGTTGGTAAATAAGCGTTTATCTAGCATGCAGCTACTGTACATGTCAGAGGTTAGTAAAGTTCATGATTGCTAGATTTAGCAGTATGGGTCTAAATGTTATATGCTGTGTGACAGCACAGAAGGTTCAGGTGATTGTACGGTTAGTCACGTATAAACCTTATTCTTTACTGTGTTGTAAAAATATCCTTTGGACAAATTATTGAGCTGCTACATTGTTCTTGTCCCCAATTGTACCACCAAGGTACCATCACGCTTTTTATGATGGAAAGCAGAAAATCACGACACAAACATTTTATCCATAGGGGTAATTTTTTATTATTATTATTATTTCTCCAGCACATCTAGAAAAGCCTTTCTGTATCCCAGACATTAATGACCCAAATTACACACAATTATGGTACATTTAGTGGTCACACACGACTGAGCTTTGAAGGAACAGCTACTTTATGGGTTTTTTTACTAGATGAATATATACAATCTATAAATAGCTGATGAGACAACACAAAGTGACTTGATGGAAGGTATAGTATAGTCCGAGCCAGCACAACTAATTCCTAGAAATGAGCAAAATATTTTACCTAAAACAGATCTGCTTACGGTAACCGTAAAAATCCCAATATATCAGATGTTCTTAAACTCTTGCAAGTCAAGGTAGGAAAAAATATGAATGCTTTCTCAATCACCAGATTAATTGATTAAATTAAGACTGGTCTGTGAAATAAAGGTGATGGGCTGGATTTTTAAGAGGGGGGGGGGGGGTGTATTAAAATCTTCCACTGACTGTTAGCATGACGCATTGTTTATGTGAGACCGGCGTTCAGGATCCCGGCGGTCAGCATACTGACGCTGGGATCCCGACCGACAGAATGCTGACAGGGGGTGGGTGCAACGAAGCCCCTTGCGCTCTCACCACGATGCGGGCTCGCCACAGTTACTATTCCCACTCCACAGGGGTCGTGGACAATCACAAGTGGGAATAGCCCTCTGCCCCCTGTTGGCATTCTTGCAGTCGGGATCCCGGCGTTGGTATGCTGACCACCAGGATCCCGTATGCCTGTCTCATAACTACATCCCAGCATGACACTATATTTTAGATTAGGGCAGTGGCACCATCAGTTCATGTTTATCAGGTCTCCTCATGGGATCACAAGTGAAACAATAAGCTCCACCTGTGGATCTTTTAAAATGTGTCAGTGAGTAATGAATACACCTGTGCACCTGCTAGGTAACCTGGAAAATATGAACTGTTGGGAGTCTTTGAGGACCGAGTTTGGCAACCACTGGATTAGGCAAGTCAAGCTGCAGCGCACAGAGAGATCTGTGGGAGAGATGTATTATAGCAGTACGGACCATGACGATATAGAACTTCCTGCTTTGCCTCATTACCAAGGCGAAGCAGGAAGCTACACCGACAAGATATACTGTATAGGGGATTTATATTCTAGTTATAATTTGTTATGAATGTTATATGGTGCTCTAGCCCACAGGTTCTCAAACTCGGTCCTCAGGACCCCACACGGTGCATGTTTTGCAGGTCTCCTCACAGAATCACAAGTAACATAATTAGCTCCACCTGCGGACCTTTTAAAATGTGTCAGTAAGTAATTAATACACCTGTGCACTTACTGGGTTACCTCCAAAACATGCACTGTGTGGGGTCCTAAGGACTGAGTTTGAGAACCACTGCTCTAGCCAATCAGTTCCTAACCGCCATGTGTTTGAAAAATGACAGAAGCTGATTGGCTCTAATTCGTATTTTTAAAATAAAGCTGCCCAACATATATGCGTGTTATGTTCAAGAACATGCAATATTATCCCTGCATGTAAAACATGTGCATCCCTTATACTCCTAGGTTTATCCAGGTGCTAATTTGCATAATTTAGCTGGATTTGCTCTTAACTCTAAATTATTTCCTATAAACTCAGAGGGGGAAGTGGTAACCTGTCGGTGTCTGTCTGTCTGTCTGTCTATGCGGTTAGTCTCACCTATTATATTAATGTCTTTCGCTTCATAAGGGCTAGCCTGTCCCAACCATACCCAACTCCCCTGAGAACTCCCTTGAATGGCCATGTACTGTACATCATGGTGAGCATGGGCATACATTCCAACTTTCTAATAGTTTGTACAAATGGGACGTAGTTGGCATCCCGGCGTTTGGAATCTCAATGGTCAGAATACAGGCGATGGAATCCCGACAGCTGTCAGAATGCCAATGCCGGAATCCTAAACGTAAGCACGCTGGGGAGGGTTAGTGTTAGGCTGCGAGAGGAGGGTTAGTGTTAGGCTGCAGGGAGGGAGGGTTAGGCTGCAGGGAGGGAGGGTTAGGGTTAGGCTGTGGGGAGGGAGGGCTAGGGAAAGGGTTAGGATTAAGTTTCCCTTACCTCAGCGCATCTGTCAGCATTTCAAGCAGTCAAGATGCCGGAGTCAGTATTCTAACTGCTGGCATCTTGACTGCATTCTCCCATACCCAACCCACACAAACATGCAGACTGTAGGGACAGCTGAACAATCCCTTCAAAATGGGACTATATCCCGACAGCTGAGCAGAATGCTAACATGTCTGCCCCTATCTTAGGTGTCTTACTGGCCTGTTGGTCCTTCCCATTTGGTCGGTCCCGTCACTGTCGTCCTTACCTGTCTGTTCAGCAAATCTCTGCTACGGGCTGAGATGCTGTCGACTGTATGGGCTTTGAATTGGAAAGAACTCTGGCACACTCTGAAATAGCAGTAGACAAGACTCCTGTCCAACAGTCACTGCAGAATCACTTGGCCCTGCAACCATTAACAACTGCACACCAGGGTACTGGCAGTGAGGGGAGAGAAATAATAGATGATTGCCTTGTGACAGGAATATGAGGGTCATAATTTACATACATGTACAGGAAGTATTAATCGCCTGGATTAAAAAACAAAACAAAATAAAAACAAAGCAAAATAATACTTTAAAGAGTGATCCATTAATAAAAAATGTGTGAATGGCAATTGTTTAAAAAACTGATACTTGCAACAATTTTAGATAAACAGAAAAAGGCCCAAAGACCGTACTAAATGCTAATTTATAAGTTTAATCACACAATAATATGGTTATCAAATTTCCTTTACAGGAAATGATGACCACTTAGTCCACAGACGTTATCTGATCAGCCTCAAGCGTAACAAATGTCCCTCCATTCTTACAACTCCTATACGTAAAGCAACACATCACTGGATATACAGATCTGCATACAAAATGCTATGTTACAGTGCTTTCTAGGAAAACAATGTAAGTTAGCATTTCATATGCAGATACAACCATGGTAGCACACAGATTATAGACATGCCGCATATCATTTTATTCAGCATAAGCTGCCTGTGCATCCTAATTGCATCATCTTGTGAAAAAGACGCATTTTAATGGGAAAAGTTGCACGAAAAGACGCTCAGTGCTATCAAGTCACACCACGGCATGGTATGACTAAAAGGACTATTTAAACATGCAGGGAGACAAGATGTACATTCCCACATGTGTATCATCTGTACCTTTACGTACAAAGGTAGTCATTCAGATCCAGCCACATTAGCAGCACGTAACGCAGTTTGCCGGTAGCGGCAAACTGCGCAGGTGCAGCAGCTGCACGGTCACACACATTGCGGTTGCATGTATCGGGGATGTGATTGACAGCGGCAGGCTTTTGCGGGCCAGCGGCGTGGCATTGAGGGGGCGAACGGGGACAGGACAGTTTCCGAGGCTGCTGCGTGACATCACACGCAGCCGCTTAAAAAAAAATGGCTGCCTTAAATCCAATGCATCCGCAATTAGATTGCGGACGCATCGGGAGGCGGCCTCACACATGCGGGGCGGCCTTGCCCTGTACTGGGCGCCCCCCAGAATGTGCAGAGATGAACGCAGATCTGTATGCAGCTATCTGCATTCATCTCTGAATAACCTCCAAAGTTTGAATCCACTTTTATAGTTATCTTTATCAGCGTCAATTTACAGCATGATAATGCACCTCATTATTTTGTGACTACTCATATTGTCCCTGCAACACAACAATGTTCTCTAACGGTGAGCACTGAACTTTATCTTTCAGGTCAACACTTATTAAGAATCCTATTATAGTTTGGAAAACATTCATAAAAACTCAATTCAGCATGGAGCGCTATGACTCAGACATTTGACACTTAAGATATTATTAAGAGACGCTACTCAATAAAAATGTAGGTTGTGGTTCCAATATTCCATTAGAAATCTGTATATAATTATAGGCGTTTGTGGTTTTCAGTTTAAAGGGTTATATTAAATAAATTGATATTGTTATGTTTTAAGTGTTTGATTTCATTTATATATATAAATATATATATATATATATATGAGATGAGCGGGTTCGGTTCCTCGGAATCCGAACCCCCCCGAACTTCACCCATTTTACACGGGTCCGAGGCAGACTCGGATCCTGCCGCCTTGCTCGGTTAACCCGAGCGTGCCCGAACGTCATCATCCCGTTGTCGTATTCTCGCGAGATTTGTATTCTATATAAGGAGCCGCGCGTCGCCGCCATTTTCACTCGTGCATTGGAGATGATAGGGAGAGGACGTGTGCAGCGTTCTCTCAGTTGTGTTCAGTGTGCTGCAAATATCTGTGCTCAGTGTGCTGCAAATATCTGTGCTCAGTGTGCTTGCAAATATCTGTGCTCAGTGTGCTTGCAAATATCTGTGCTCAGTGTGCTGAAAATATCTACGTTCTCTGCCTGAAAAACGCTCCATATCTGTGCTCAGTGTGCTGCAAATATCTGTGCTCAGTGTGCTTTATTGTGGGGACTGGGGACCACCAGTATTATATAGTAGGAGTACAGTGCAGAGTTTTGGTGACCAGTGACCACCAGTATTATACGTTCTCTGCCTGAAAAACGCTCCATATCTGTGCTGCATTGTAGTATATAGTAGGAGGACAGTGCAGAATTTTGCTGACCAGTAACCACCAGTATTATATCAGTACGGTACAGTAGTCCACTGCTCTACCTACCTCTGTGTCGTCAAGTATACTATCCATCCATACCTGTGGTGCATTTTAGTTGTTGTGCGCAGTAGTAGGAGGACAGTGCATAATTTTGCTGACCACCAGTATACAATATATAGCAGTACGGTACAGTAGTCCACTGCTCTACCTACCTCTGTGTCGTCAAGTATACTATCCATCCATACCTGTGGTGCATTTTAGTTGTTGTGCGCAGTAGTAGGAGGACAGTGCATAATTTTGCTGACCACCAATATATAATATATAGCAGTACGGTACAGTAGTCCACTGCTCTACCTACCTCTGTGTCGTCAAGTATACTATCCATCCATACCTGTGGTGCATTTTAGTTGTTGTGCGCAGTAGTAGGAGGACAGTGCATAATTTTGCTGACCACCAGTATATAATATATAGCAGTACGGTACAGTAGGCCATTGCTATTGATATATTACTGGCATATAATTCCACACATTAATAAATGGAGAACAAAAATGTGGAGGGTAAAATAGGGAAAGATCAAGATCCACTTCCACCTCGTGCTGAAGCTGCTGCCACTAGTCATGGCCGAGACGATGAAATGCCATCAACGTCGTCTGCCAAGGCCGATGCCCAATGTCATAGTAGAGAGCATGTAAAATCCAAAAAACAAAAGTTCAGTAAAATGACCCAAAAATCTAAATTAAAAGCGTCTGAGGAGAAGCGTAAACTTGCCAATATGCCATTTACGACACGGAGTGGCAAGGAACAGCTGAGGCCCTCTCCTATGTTCCTCATGACTAGTGGGTCAGCTTCACATGAGGATGGAAGCACTCATCCTCCCACTAGAAAAATGAAAAGACTTAAGCTGGCAAAAGCACAGCAAAGAACTGTGCATTCTTCTAAATCACAAATCCCCAAGGAGAGTCCAATTATGTCGGTTGCGATGCCTGACCTTCCCAACACTGGACGGGAAGAGGTGGCGCCTTCCACCATTTGCACGCCCCTTGCAAGTGCTGGAAGGAGCACCCGCAGTTCAGTTCCTGATAGTCAAATTGAAGATGTCACTGTTGAAGTACACCAGGATGAGGATATGGGTGAGGCTAGCGCTGAGGAGGAAATTGACAAGGAGAAATCTGATGGTGAGGTGGTTTGTTTAAGTCAGGCACCCGGGGAGACACCTGTTGTCCGTGGGACAAATATGGCCATTGACATGCCTGGTCAAATTACAAAAAAAAATCACCTCGTCGGTGTGGAATTATTTTAACAGAAATGCGGACAACATTTGTCAAGCCGTGTGTTGCCTTTGTCAAGCTGTAATAAGCAGGGGTGAGGATGTTAACCACCTAGGAACATCCTCCCTTATACGTCACCTGGAGCACATTCATCAGAAGTCATTGACAAGTTCAAAAACTTTGGGTGACAGCGGAAGCAGTCCACTGACAACTAAATCCCTTCCTCTTGTAACCAAGCTCCTGCAAACCACACCACCAACTCCCTCAGTGTCAATTTCCTCCTTAGACAGGAACGCCAATAGTCCTGCAGGCCATGTCACTGTCAAGTCTGACGAGTCCTCTCCTGCCTGGGATTCCTCCGATGCATCCTTGAGTGTAACGCCTACTGCTGCTGGAGCTGCTGTTGTTGCTGCTGGGAGTCGATCGTCATCCCAGAGGGGAAGTCGGAAGACCACTTGTACTACTTCCAGTAAGCAATTGACTGTCCAACAGTCCTTTGCGAGGAAGATGAAATATCACAGCAGTCATCCTGCTGTAAAGCGGATAACTCAGGCCTTGGCAGCCTGGGCGGTGTTAAACGTGTTTCCGGTATCCACCATTAATTCACAGGAAACTAGAGATTTGCTTGAGATACTGTGTCCCCGGTACCAAATACCATCTAGGTTCCATTTCTCTAGGCAGGCGATACCGAGAATGTACACAGACCTCAGAAAAAGAGTCACCAGTGTCCTAAAAAATGCAGTTGTACCCAATGTCCACTTAACCACAGACATGTGGACAAGTGGAGCAGGGCAGACTAAGGACTATATGACTGTGACAGCCCACTGGGTAGATGTATTGCCTCCTGCAGCAAGAACAGCAGCGGCGGCACCAGTAGCAGCATCTCGCAAACGCCAACTCATTCCTAGGCAGTCTACGCTTTGTATCACCGCTTTCCAGAAGAGGCACACAGCTGACAACCTCTTACGGAAACTGAGGAACATCATCGCAGAATGGCTTACCCCAATTGGACTCTCCTGGGGATTTGTGACATCGGACAACGCCACCAATATTGTGCGTGCATTACATGTGGGCAAATTCCAGCACGTCCCATGTTTTGCACATACATTGAATTTGGTGGTGCAGAATTATTTAAAAAAGGACAGGGGCGTGCAAGAGATGCTGTCGGTGGCCCGAAGAATTGCAGGCCATTTTCGGCATTCAGCCACCGCGTGCCGAAGACTGGAGCACCAGCAAACACTCCTGAACCTGCCTCGCCATCATCTGAAGCAAGAGGTGGTAACGAGGTGGAATTCAACCCTCTATATGCTTCAGAGGATGGAGGAGCAGCAAAAGGCCATTCAAGCCTATACAGCTACCTACGATATAGCAAAGGAGGGGGAATGCACCTGACTCAAGCGCAGTGGAGAATGATTTCAACGTTGTGCAAGGTTCTGCAACCCTTTGAACTTGCCACACGTGAAGTCAGTTCAGACACTGCCAGCCTGAGTCAGGTCATTCCCCTCATCAGGCTTTTGCAGAAGAAGCTGGAGACATTGAAGGAGGAGCTAAAACAGAGCGATTCCGCTAGGCATGTGGGACTTGTGGATGGAGCCCTTAATTCGCTTAACCAGGATTCACGGGTGGTCAATCTGTTGAAATCAGAGGACTACATTTTGGCCACCGTGCTCCATCCTAGATTTAAAATCTACGTTGGATCTCTCTTTCCGGCAGACACAAGTATGCAGAGGTTCAAAGACCTGCTGGTGAGAAAATTGTAAAGTCAAGCGGAACGTGACCCTTCAACAGCTCTTCCTTCACATTCTCCCGCAACTGGGGCTGCGAGGAAAAGGCTAAGAATTCCGAGCCCACCCGCTGGCGGTGATGCTGGGCAATCTGGAGCGAGAGCTGACATCTGGTCCGGACTGAAGGACCTGCCAACGATTACTGACATGTCGTCTACTGTCACTGCATATGATTCTGTCACCATTGAAAGAATGGTGGAGGATTATATGAGTGACCGCATCCAAGTAGGCACGTCAGACAGTCCGTACGTATACTGGCAGGAAAAAGAGGCAATTTGGAGGCCCTTGCACAAACTGGCTTTATTTTACCTAAGTTGCCCCCCCTCCAGTGTGTACTCCAAAAGAGTGTTTAGTGCAGCCGCTCACCTTGTCAGCAATCGGAGTACGAGGTTAGTTCCAGAAAATGTGGAGAAGATGATGTTCATCAAAATGAATTATAATCAATTCCTCTGTGGAGACATTCACCAGCAATTGCCTCCAGAAAGTACACAGGGACCTGAGATGGTGGATTCCAGTGGGGATGAATTAATAATCTGTGAGGAGGGGGATGTACACAGTGAAAGGGGTGAGGAATCGGACGATGAGGAGGAGGTAGACATCTTGCCTCTGTAGAGCCAGTTTGTGCAAGGAGAGATTGATTGCTTCTTTTTTGGTGGGGGCCCAAACCAACCAGTCATTTCAGCCACAGTCATGTGGCAGACCCTGTCGCTGAAATGATGGGTTTGTTGAATTGTGCATGTCCTATTTATACAACATAAGGGTGGGTGGGAGGGCCCAAGGACAATTCCATCTTGCACCTCTTTTTTTCTTTAATTTATCTTTGCATCATGTGCTGTTTGGGGACTATTTTTTAAATCTGCCATCCTGTCTGACACTGCAGTGCCACTCCTAGATGGGCCAGTTGTTTGTGTCGGCCACTTGGGTCGCTTATCTTAACCATCCAGCGACCTTTGTGCACCTCTTTTATTCTTTGCATCATGTGCTGTTTGGGGACTATTTTTTAAATCTGCCATCCTGTCTGACACTGCAGTGCCACTCCTAGATGGGCCAGGTGTTTGTGTCGGCCACTTGGGTCGCTTAGCTTAGACACACAGCTACCTCATTGCACCTCTTTTTTTCTTTGCATCATGTGCTGTTTGGGGACTATTTTTTAAATCTGCCATCCTGTCTGACACTGCAGTGCCACTCCTCGATGGGCCAGTTGTTTGTGTCGGCCACTTGGGTCGCTTAGCTTAACCATCCAGCGACCTTGGTGCACCTCTTTTTTTCTTTGCATCATGTGCTGTTTGGGGACTATTTTTTAAATCTGCCATCCTGTCTGACACTGCAGTGCCACTCCTAGATGGGCCAGGTGTTTGTGTCAGCCACTTGGGTCGCTTAGCTTAGTCACACAGCGACCTTGGTGCACCTCTTTTTTCTTTGCATCATGTGCTGTTTGGGGACTATTTTTTGAAGTGCCATCCTGTCTGACACTGCAGTGCCACTCCTAGATGGGCCAGTTGTTTGTGTCGGCCACTTGGGTCGCTTATCTTAACCATCCAGCGACCTTTGTGCACCTCTTTTATTCTTTGCATCATGTGCTGTTTGGGGACTATTTTTTAAATCTGCCATCCTGTCTGACACTGCAGTGCCACTCCTAGATGGGCCAGGTGTTTGTGTCGGCCACTTGGGTCGCTTAGCTTAGACACACAGCTACCTCATTGCACCTCTTTTTTTCTTTGCATCATGTGCTGTTTGGGGACTATTTTTTAAATCTGCCATCCTGTCTGACACTGCAGTGCCACTCCTAGATGGGCCAGTTGTTTGTGTCGGCCACTTGGGTCGCTTATCTTAACCATCCAGCGACCTTTGTGCACCTCTTTTATTCTTTGCATCATGTGCTGTTTGGGGACTATTTTTTAAATCTGCCATCCTGTCTGACACTGCAGTGCCACTCCTAGATGGGCCAGGTGTTTGTGTCGGCCACTTGAGTCGCTTAGCTTAGACACACAGCTACCTCATTGCACCTCTTTTTTTCTTTGCATCATGTGCTGTTTGGGGACTATTTTTTAAATCTGCCATCCTGTCTGACACTGCAGTGCCACTCCTAGATGGGCCAGTTGTTTGTGTCGGCCACTTGGGTCGCTTAGCTTAACCATCCAGCGACCTTGGTGCACCTCTTTTTTTCTTTGCATCATGTGCTGTTTGGGGACTATTTTTTAAATCTGCCATCCTGTCTGACACTGCAGTGCCACTCCTAGATGGGCCAGGTGTTTGTGTCAGCCACTTGGGTCGCTTAGCTTAGTCACACAGCGACCTTGGTGCACCTCTTTTTTTCTTTGCATCATGTGCTGTTTGGGGACTATTTTTTGAAGTGCCATCCTGTCTGACACTGCAGTGCCACTCCTAGATGGGCCAGTTGTTTGTGTCGGCCACTTGGGTCGCTTATCTTAACCATCCAGCGACCTTTGTGCACCTCTTTTATTCTTTGCATCATGTGCTGTTTGGGGACTATTTTTTAAATCTGCCATCCTGTCTGACACTGCAGTGCCACTCCTAGATGGGCCAGGTGTTTGTGTCAGCCACTTGGGTCGCTTAGCTTAGTCACACAGCGACCTTGGTGCACCTCTTTTTTTCTTTGCATCATGTGCTGTTTGGGGACTATTTTTTGAAGTGCCATCCTGTCTGACACTGCAGTGCCACTCCTAGATGGGCCAGGTGTTTGTGTCGGCCACTTGGGTCGCTTAGCTTAGTCATTCAGCGACCTCGGTGCAAATTTTAGGACTAAAAATAATATTGTGAGGTGTGACGTGTTCAGAAAAGACTGGAAATGAGTGTAAATTATGGTTATTGAGGTTAATAATACTATGGGATCAAAATGACCCCCAAATTCTATGATTTAAGCTATTTTTGAGGGTTTTTTGTAAAAAAACACCCGAATCCAAAACACCCGAATCCGACAAAAAATTTTCAGGGAGGTTTTGCCAAAACGCATCCGAATCCAAAACACGGCCGCGGAACCGAATTCAAAACCAAAACACAAAACCCGAAAAATGTACGGTGCACATCACTAATATACTAAAAGTTCTTTATAGTGCCCATGTCTCCTGCGGAGCCTGTCTATACCCCATGGTCCTTACGGAGTCCCCAGCATCCTCTAGGATGTAAGAGAAATACAGAAAAATTGTAAAGCACGCAGTTCCATCTATGTGCATCACTAAACTTTTGCAAACACCCCGTGGCCACCCAGTTACTCACATTCAGTCACAAGGAGTCATGCGACAGATGTGTACTACTCTGACTTACCAGTAGATGTGTCCGAATAGTACATTGATAGGCAGGGACGGACTGCGGGTCGAAATCGGCCCTGGCATGCGCATGCGCACATGACAGGGGTGCGCTCACCGCTAAAGGGGGCGTACGGACACTAGCGACGGGGGTATGCAGCGAGCCAGGGTGCATGGACTCGTGGTACGCCCCCATTTCCATGGAAATGGGCAGGGGCGTGCCGCGAGTCAAGAGGCATGGACTCACAGCACGCCTCCATTTCCATGGAGATGGGCAAGGGGGCGGGGGAGCTTCCACAACAGAGAGCTGGAGGCTGAGCTGTGCGCGGCCTTCCCGGCACTCTGAATGACAGGACCGGCCCATGGTATTTGCCAGATGGGCAGTCCGGCCTGTTCATAGGAGTATATTTACTAAAGCGTCTAAAAATAAGATTTTACTTACCGATAAATCTATTTCTCGGAGTCCGTAGTGGATGCTGGGGTTCCTGAAAGGACCATGGGGAATAGCGGCTCCGCAGGAGACAGGGCACAAAAAGTAAAGCTTTCCGATCAGGTGGTGTGCACTGGCTCCTCCCCCTATGACCCTCCTCCAAGCCTCAGTTAGGTACTGTGCCCGGACGAGCGTACACAATAAGGGAGGAATTTTGAATCCCGGGTAAGACTCATACCAGCCACACCAATCACACCGTACAACTTGTGATCAAACCCAGTTAACAGTATGATAACAGAGGAGCCTCTGAAAGATGGCTTCCTAAACAATAACCCGAATTAGTTAACAATAACTATGTACAATTATTGCAGATAATCCGCACTTGGGATGGGCGCCCAGCATCCACTACGGACTCCGAGAAATAGAATTATCGGTAAGTAAATTCTTATTTTCTCTATCGTCCTAGTGGATGCTGGGGTTCCTGAAAGGACCATGGGGATTATACCAAAGCTCCCAAACGGGCGGGAGAGTGCGGATGACTCTGCAGCACCGAATGAGAGAACTCCAGGTCCTCCTTAGCCAGAGTATCAAATTTGTAAAATTTTACAAACGTGTTCTCCCCTGACCACGTAGCTGCTCGGCAAAGTTGTAATGCCGAGACCCCTCGGGCAGCCGCCCAAGATGAGCCCACCTTCCTTGTGGAGTGGGCCTTTACAGATTTAGGCTGTGGCAGGCCTGCCACAGAATGTGCAAGTTGGATTGTGCTACAGATCCAACGAGCAATCGTCTGCTTAGACGCAGGAGCACCCATCTTGTTGGGTGCATACAATATAAACAACGAGTCAGATTTTCTGACTCCAGCTGTCCTTGCAATATATATTTTTAATGCTCTGACAACGTCCAGTAACTTGGAGTCCTCCAAGTCACTTGTAGCCGCAGGCACTACAATAGGCTGGTTCAGATGAAATGCTGACACCACCTTAGGGAGAAAATGCGGACGAGTCCGCAGTTCTGCCCTGTCCGAATGGAAAATCAGATATGGGCTTTTGTAAGATAAAGCTGCCAGTTCTGACACTCTCCTGGCCGAAGCCAGGGCTAGAAGCATGGTCACTTTCCATGTGAGATATTTCAAATCCACCTTTTTTAGTGGTTCAAACCAATGAGATTTTAGAAAGTCCAAAACCACATTGAGATCCCACGGTGCCACTGGAGGCACCACAGGAGGCTGTATATGTAGCACTCCCTTAACAAAGGTCTGGACTTCAGGGACTGAAGCCAACTCTTTTTGAAAGAAAATCGACAGGGCCGAAATTTGAACCTTAATAGATCCCAATTTGAGACCCATAGACAATCCTGATTGCAGGAAATGTAGGAATCGACCCAGTTGAAATTCCTCCGTCGGAGCACTCCGATCTTCGCACCACGCAACATATTTTCGCCAAATTCAGTGATAATGTTGCACGGTTACTTCCTTCCTTGCTTTAATCAAAGTAGGAATGACTTCTTCCGGCATGCCTTTTTCCTTTAGGATCCGGCGTTCAACCGCCATGCCGTCAAACGCAGCCGCGGTAAGTCTTGAAACAGACAGGGACCCTGCTGAAGCAAGTCCCTCCTTAGAGGTAGAGGCCACGGATCTTCCGTGATCATCTCTTGAAGTTCCGGGTACCAAGTCCTTCTTGGCCAATCCGGAACCACTAGTATCGTTCTTACGCCTCTTTGCCGTATAATTCTCAATACTTTTGGTATGAGAGGCAGAGGAGGAAACACATACACCGACTGGTACACCCAAGGCGTTACCAGCGCGTCCACAGCTATTGCCTGCGGATCTCTTGACCTGGCGCAATACCTGTCCAGTTTTTTGTTGAGGCGAGACGCCATCATGTCCACCATTGGTCTTTCCCAACGGGTTACCAGCATGTGGAAGACTTCTGGATGAAGTCCCCACTCTCCCGGGTGAAGATCGTGTCTGCTGAGGAAGTCTGCTTCCCAGTTGTCCACTCCCGGGATGAACACTGCTGACAGTGCTATCACATGATTCTCTGCCCAGCGAAGAATCCTTGCAGCTTCTGCCATTGCACTCCTGCTTCTTGTGCCGCCCTGTCTGTTCACATGGGCGACTGCCGTGATGTTGTCCGACTGGATCAACACCGGTTTTCCCTGAAGCAGAGGTTCTGCCTGGCTTAGAGCATTGTATATTGCTCTTAGTTCCAGAATGTTTATGTGAAGAGACGTTTCCAGGCTCGTCCATACTCCCTGGAAGTTTCTTCCTTGTGTGACTGCTCCCCAGCCTCTCAGGCTGGCGTCCGTGGTCACCAGGATCCAATCCTGTATGCCGAATCTGCGGCCCTCCAATAGATGAGCACTCTGCAACCACCACAGAAGAGACACCCTTGTCCTTGGAGACAGGGTTATCCGCAGGTGCATCTGACGATGCGACCCTGACCATTTGTGCGTGGAATCTGCCGAATGGAATTGCTTCGTAAGAAGCCACCATTTTTCCCAGGACTCTTGTGCATTGATGTACAGACACCTTTCCTGGTTTTAGGAGGTTCCTGACAAGCTCGGATAACTCCTTGGCTTTTTCCTCCGGGAGAAAAACCTTTTTCTGAACCGTGTCCAGAATCATCCCTAGGAACAGCAGACGAGTTGTCGGCATTAACTGTGATTTTGGAATATTCAGAATCCACCCGTGCTGTTTTAGCACTTCTTGAGACAGTGCTAATCCCATCTCTAGCTGTTCTCTGGACCTTGCCCTTATTAGGAGATCGTCCAAGTATGGGATAATTAATATGCCTTTTCTTCGAAGAAGAATCATCATCTCGGCCATTACCTTTGTAAAGACCCGAGGTGCCGTGGACAATCCGAACGGCAGCGTCTGAAACTGATAGTGACAGTTTTGTACAACGAACCTGAGGTACCCCTGGTGTGAGGGGTAAATTGGAACGTGGAGATACGCATCCTTGATGTCCAAGGATACCATAAAGTCCCCTTCTTCCAGGTTCGCTATCACTGCTCTGAGTGACTCCATCTTGAACTTGAACTTCTTTATGTACAGGTTCAAGGACTTCAGATTTAGAATAGGCCTTACCGAGCCATCCGGCTTCGGTACCACAAATAGAGTGGAATAATACCCCTTCCCTTGTTGTAGAAGAGGTACCTTGACTATCACCTGCTGAGAGTACAGCTTGTGAATGGCTTCCAAAACCGTCTCCCTTTCGGAGGGGGACGTTGGTAAAGCAGACTTCAGGAAACGGCGAGGTGGATCTGTCTCTAATTCCAACCTGTACCCCTGAGATATTATCTGCAGGATCCAGGGATCTACCTGCGAGTGAGCCCACTGCGCGCTGTAATTTTTGAGACGACCGCCCACCGTCCCCGAGTCCGCTTGAGCAGCCCCAGCGTCATGCTGAGGCTTTTGTAGAAGCCGGGGAGGGCTTCTGTTCCTGGGAAGGAGCTGCCTGTTGCTGTCTCTTCCCTCGACCTCTGCCTCGTGGCAGATATGAATAGCCCTTTGCTCTCTTATTTTTAAAGGAACGAAAGGGCTGCGGTTGAAAAGTCGGTGCCTTTTTCTGTTGGGGAGTGACTTGAGGTAGAAAGGTGGATTTCCCGGCTGTAGCCGTGGCCACCAAATCTGATAGACCGACTCCAAATAACTCCTCCCCTTTATACGGCAAAACTTCCATATGCCGTTTTGAATCCGCATCGCCTGTCCACTGTCGCGTCCATAAAGCTCTTCTGGCCGAAATGGACATAGCATTTACCCGTGATGCCAGTGTGCAGATATCCCTCTGTGCATCACGCATATAAAGAAATGCATCCTTTATTTGTTCTAACGACAGTAAAATATTGTCCCTGTCCAGGGTATCAATATTTTCAATCAGGGACTCTGACCAAACTACCCCAGCACTGCACATCCAGGCAGTCGCTATAGCTGGTCGTAGTATAACACCTGCATGTGTGTATATACTTTTTTGGATATTTTCCATCCTCCTATCTGATGGATCTTTAAGTGCGGCCGTCTCAGGAGAGGGTAACGCCACTTGTTTAGATAAGCGTGTTAGCGCCTTGTCCACCCTAGGAGGTGTTTCCCAGCGCTCCCTAACCTCTGGCGGGAAAGGGTATAATGCCAATAATTTCTTTGAAATTATCAGCTTTTTATCAGGGGCAACCCACGCTTCATTACACACGTCATTTAATTCTTCTGATTCAGGAAAAACTATAGGTAGTTTTTTCACACCCCACATAATACCCTGTTTAGTGGTACCTGTAGTATCAGCTAAATGTAACGCCTCCTTCATTGCCAAAATCATATAACGTGTGGCCCTACTGGAAAATACGGTTGATTCGTCACCGTCACCACTGGAGTCAGTGCCTGTGTCTGTGTCGACCGACTGAGGCAAAGGGCGTTTCACAGCCCCTGACGGTGTTTGAGTCGCCTGGACAGGCACTAATTGATTGTCCGGCCGTCTCATGTCGTCAAACGACTGCTTTAGCGTGTTGACACTATCCCGTAGTTCCATAAATAAAGGCATCCATTCTGGTGTCGACTCCCTAGGGGGTGACATCCTCATATTTGGCAATTGCTCCGCCTCCACACCAATATCGTCCTCATACATGTCGACACACACGTACCGACACACAGCAGACACACAGGGAATGCTCCTAACGAAGACAGGACCCACTAGCCCTTTGGGGAGACAGAGGGAGAGTCTGCCAGCACACACCAAAAGCGCTATATATAACAGGGATAGCCTTATAATAAGTGCTCCCTTATAGCTGCTTTATATATATCAAAATATCGCCATAAATTTGCCCCCCCTCTCTGTTTTACCCTGTTTCTGTAGTGCAGTGCAGGGGAGAGACCTGGGAGCCGTCCTGACCAGCGGAGCTGTGAGAGGAAATGGCGCCGTGTGCTGAGGAGATAGGCCCCGCCCCTTTTTTGGCGGGCTCGTCTCCCGCTATTTAGTGAATCCAGGCAGGGGTTAAATATCTCCATATAGCCTCTGGGGGCTATATGTGAGGTATTTTTAGCCTTTATATAGGTTACATTTGCCTCCCAGGGCGCCCCCCCCCAGCGCCCCAGCGCCCTGAAGTGTGCTGAGAGGAAAATGGCGCACAGCTGCAGTGCTGTGCGCTACCTTTAGAAGACTGCAGGAGTCTTCAGCCGCCGATTCTGGACCTCTTCTGACTTCAGCATCTGCAAGGGGGCCGGCGGCGCGGCTCCGGTGACCATCCAGGCTGTACCTGTGATCGTCCCTCTGGAGCTGATGTCCAGTAGCCAAGAAGCCAATCCATCCTGCACGCAGGTGAGTTCACTTCTTCTCCCCTCAGTCCCTCGTTGCAGTGATCCTGTTGCCAGCAGGACTCACTGTAAAATAAAAAACCTAAGCTAAACTTTTTCTAAGCAGCTCTTTAGGAGAGCCACCTAGATTGCACCCTTCTCGGCCGGGCACAAAAATCTAACTGGAGTCTGGAGGAGGGTCATAGGGGGAGGAGCCAGTGCACACCACCTGATCTGGAAAAGCTTTACTTTTTGTGCCCTGTCTCCTGCGGAGCCGCTATTCCCCATGGTCCTTTCAGGAACCCCAGCATCCACTAGGACGATAGAGAAATGTAAAAGTGGTGATGTTGCCCATAGCAACCAATCAGAGTCTATCATTTTCTAAGAGGCAACAGAAAATGACAGACAGAATCTGATTGGTTGCTATGAGCAACATCACTTTTCATTTTTAGAAGCTTTAGTAAAATGACCCCATAATATCAATATGATCTTAATGTGGACATGCTCAGCATGTCCACATTAACCATGTAGACATTCATTCATTATGCCGACACTGATGAAATGTGGACATGAATAAAATGTTGACAAACCAGTGTGTCCCAGTGCAGCGCAGGCTTACATGGTAGCAGATTTCTGGTAGCTCCAGAGGTGTCTTGTGGGTCTGGCAGCCAGTTGATAGTGACTTCCAGATGTCATGGAGAGGTTCCTGCAGTGAGTAATGGTAACCCCTAATGCGCCCCATACACTAGGACAATATGTCTAGAGGCTGAAGGTCGGGGCGATTTCCCTTGAACTCTCCCGGGAGCTTCCCAAGGGTGTTTACATAAGAT
Organism: Pseudophryne corroboree; assembly: GCF_028390025.1. Taxonomy (NCBI): domain Eukaryota; kingdom Metazoa; phylum Chordata; class Amphibia; order Anura; family Myobatrachidae; genus Pseudophryne; species Pseudophryne corroboree. The sequence continues at coordinate 620,620,085 of NC_086446.1, forward strand.
TCCAAATGATTTTGTGCAATTTGACTTTTTTGAGCATGCTATATATCGCATACGATATGTCAAGCGCCTACATATCGCATGAGATGTATAGCATGCATTCACAGGTACCATCAGATACATCCTGAGAATGCCAGTCAAACTTCCTACTATAGGTCACATGCGATATATCGCAAGCACAAAAACCACTTTTTTTCCGTTCAATTCCATACAATTCCATTTGATTACGACAAATAACGAGAGCAGCACCAACGACCTGGAGGAGTCAACCCGACGCTCACGGGGCCGCGCATCGGATCAGATTGGATCGGATACACAGCAAAAATGCACTAAATGAAATTGAGCAAAATCGTTCTAGTGTATTGGGCCCTTAACCCCAACCCTTCCCTTTTGCTACCTAACCCTAACCCTCCCATCCCATAGCCTAACCCGCAGCCTAGCCCAAACCCTTCAATCCATGCAGAATATCGACACTACACATGTCAACCTGTTCTATGTTGACATATCAACGTTGTTGACATCATAACCGTCAGCATTGTGATGTCGACAGTCATGTTAGTCAACATCTTGAATGTTGACATAGTGACTGTGGGGAATATGTATCAAAGATTGCAGAGAGATAAAGTGGAGAGAGGTAATGTACGAGCCAATCTGCTCATTAGTGCCGATTTACAGGCTGTGATTGCAAAATAACAGTTTGGCCGGTACTTTATCGCTCTCAAAATTTTGATACATATGCCTCTGCATCCCCAATTGTTTTGTTTAGACTTATTAATTAAGACAAGATGGTTTTCTGTAAATGTAAAAAAAGCTGCAAAATATCCCTCTAAGCTGTGCATTTTAAATCGAATGAGTAAAAGACATATTTTGTAAACTTCTACTTGCCCTTGGACATATGTAGGCTCATTCTTTATTAAATTGCTCACATTTGGTCTGACAGCTATTCACAGTCCATTTTTCTGCATTGGGTATATTAAGGGTATTAACATGTTTTTCACAAATGATTTCCAACTATTTCCAATAATTTGACGCCTGAAACAAAGCACATATAGCAGTGATGGGCAACCTTTGGCACTCCAGCTGTTGTTGAATTACACATCCCTGCATGCCCTGCTACAGTTTTAGCATGAGCAGATAGCAAAACTGTAGCAGGGTATGCTGGGATGTGTAGTTCAATAACAGCTGGAATGCCAAAGGTTCCCTATCACTGATATATAATGTAACCCAGCAGGTACAATTACCACATCTCAATAGATGAGACCAGTATTGCATTGTGCAGTATCGCATTGCTGCATCATAGAATAATCAAATTAATCGCTGTAGAAAATGGACAAGAAAGTCAGAAACAGGTATATCACCACTCAAATAGCTACATGCTCCTGTTGCTGGTCGTAAAGATTCTAACAGAATATCAAGTAACTCAGTGGAAAGATATATGGTCAGGCTCGATGCATTCGAGTGATATGAATTGCAAGACTCAGCTCATATAATTTCACTCCAGACTCCATTGCAAAAAATAAGATTTCACTTACCGGTAAATCTATTTCTCGTAGTCCGTAGTGGATGCTGGGGACTCCGTAAGGACCATGGGGATAGACGGGCTCCGCAGGAGACATGGGCACTTTAAGAAAGAATTTAGGTTCTGGTGTGCTCTGGCTCCTCCCTCTATGCCCCTCCTCCAGATCTCAGTTAGAGAAACTGTGCACAGAAGAGCTGACAGTACAAGGAAAGGATTTTGGTAATCTAGGGCAAGATTCATACCAGCCACACCAATCACACCGTATAACTTGTGATAAACCTACCCAGTTAACAGTATGAACAACAACAGAGCATCAGGTCAACCCTGATGCAACCATAACATAACCCTTATTGAAGCAATAACTATATACAAGTATTGCAGAAGAATTCCGCACTTGGGACGGGCGCCCAGCATCCACTACGGACTACGAGAAATAGATTTACCGGTAAGTAAAATCTTATTTTCTCTAACGTCCTAGTGAATGCTGGGGACTCCGTAAGGACCATGGGGATTATACCAAAGCTCCCAAACGGGCGGGAGAGTGCGGATGACTCTGCAGCACCGATTGAGCAAACACAAGGTCCTCCTCAGCCAGGGTATCAAACTTGTAGAACTTTGCAAAGGTGTTTGAACCTGACCAAGTAGCCGCACGGCAAAGCTGTAATGCCGAGACCCCTCGGGCAGCCGCCCAAGAAGAGCCCACCTTCCTAGTGGAATGGGCCTTAACTGATTTTGGCAGCGGCAATCCAGCCGCAGAATGAGCCTGCTGAATCGTGTTACAGATCCAGCGAGTAATAGTTTGCTTTGAAGCAGGAGCACCAAGCTTGTTGGAAGCATACAGGATAAACAAAGACTCTGTTTTCCTGACCCTAGCCGTTCTGGCTACATAAACCTTCAAAGCCCTGACCACATCAAGCAACTCGGAATCCTCCAAGTCAGTAGTAGCCACAGGCACCACAATAGGTTGGTTTATATGAAAGGATGAAACCACTTTCGGCAGAAATTGTGGACGGGTCCACAATTCTGCCCTATCCGCATGGAAAACCAGATAGGGGCTTTTATGTGACAAAGCCGCCAACTCTGACACACGCCTAGCCGAAGCCAAGGCTAATAGCATGACCACCTTCCACGTGAGATATTTCAACTCCACCGTTTTGAGTGGTTCAAACCAGTGGGATTTCAGGAAACTCAACACCACGTTAAGATCCCAAGGTGCCACTGGAGGCACAAAAGGGGGCTGAATATGCAGCACTCCCTTTACAAACGTCTGAACTTCAGGTAGAGAAGTCAACTCCTTTTGAAAGAAAATGGATAGGGCCGAAATCTGGACCTTAATGGAACCCAATTTTAGGCCCAAATTCACTCCTGACTGTAGGAAGTGAAGGAACCGGCCCAGCTGGAATTCCTCCGTAGGGGCATTCCTGGTCTCACACCAAGCAACATATTTTCGCCATATACGGTGATAATGTTGAGCTGTCACGTCCTTCCTAGCCTTTATCAGCGTAGGAATGACCTCATCCGGAATGCCCTTCTATGCTAGGATCCGGCGTTCAACCGCCATGCCGTCAAACGCAGCCGCGGTAAGTCTTGGAACAGACAGGGCCCCTGCTGCAACAAGTCCTGTCTTAGAGGAAGAGGCCACGGGTCCTCTGTGAGCATTTCTTGCAGATCTGGATACCAAGTCCTTCGTGGCCAATCTGGAACAATGAGTATTGTTCTCACTCCTCTTTTTCTTATTATTCTCAGCACCTTGGGTATGAGAGGAAGAGGAGGAAATACATAGACCGACTGGAACACCCACGGTGTCACCAGGGCGTCTACAGCTATCGCCTGAGGGTCTCTTGACCTGGCGCAATACCTCTGTAGTTTTTTGTTGGGGCGGGATGCCATCATGTCCACCTGTGGCAGTTCCCACCGACTTGCAATCTCGCTTTTATGAGGAGATCGTCCAAGTATGGGATAATTGTGACCCCTTGCTTCCGCAGGAGCACCATCATTTCCGCCATTACCTTGGTAAATATTCTCGGAGCCGTGGAGAGACCAAACGGCAACGTCTGAAATTGGTAATGACAATCCTGTACCACAAATCTGAGGTACGCCTGATGAGGTGGATAAATGGGGACATGAAGGTATGCATCCTTTATGTCCAGAGACACCATAAAATCCCCCCCTTCCAGGCTTGCGATGACCGCTCTCAGCGATTCCATCTTGAACTTGAACCTTTTCAGGTACATGTTCAGGGATTTTAAATTCAATATGGGTCTGACCGAACCGTCCGGTTTCGGAACTACAAACATGGTCGAATAATAACCCCTTCCTTGTTGAAGGAGGGGAACCTTGACCACCACCTGTTGAAGATACAATTTGTGAATTGCAGTTAACACTATTTCCCTCTCGTGGGGGGAAGCTGGCAGGGCCGATTTGAGGTATCGGTGAGGGGGCATCTCTTCGAATTCCAGCTTGTATCCCTGAGACACAATATCTATTGCCCAGGGATCCAACTGGGAGTGAACCCACCTGTGGCTGAAATTTCGAAGACGTGCCCCCACCGGGCCTAGCTCCGCCTGTGGAGCCCCAGCGTCATGCGGTGGATTTTGTGGAAGCCAGGGAGGACTTCTGTTCCTGGGAACTAGCTGTGTTGTGCAGCTTCTTTCCTCTGCCCCTGCCTCTGGCAAGAAAGGATGCACCTCGGACTTTCTTGTTTTTCTGTGATCGAAAGGACTGCATTTGATAATACGGTGCTCTCTTAGGCTGTGAGGAAACATATGGCAAAAAATTTGACTTTCCAGCAGTAGCTGTGGAGACCAGGTCCGAGAGACCCTCCCCAAACAATTCCTCACCCTTGTAAGGTAAAACCTCCATATGCCTTTTTGAGTCGGCATCACCTGTCCATTGCCGAGTCCACAGGACCCTTCTGGCAGAAATTGACATAGCATTTATTCTAGAACCCAGTAGACTAATGTCTCTTTGAGCATCTCTCATATATAGGACAGCGTCTTTAATATGCCCCAAGGTCAACAATATAGTATTCTTGTCTAAGGTCTCAATTTCCTCAGATAAGGTATCCGTCCATGCTGCTACAGCACTACACACCCAGGCCAACGCGATCGCCGGCCTCAGCAAGGTACCCGAATGTGAATAAATGGACTTCAGGGTAACCTCCTGTTTGCGATCCGCAGCATCTTTGAGGGTAGCTGTATCCTGTGACGGCAGGGCTACCTTTTTGGATAAGCGTGTTAAAGCTTTGTCCACCTTAGGGGAGGATTCCCAGCGTAACCTGTCTGTTGGCGGGAAAGGATACGCCATAAGAATCCTTTTGGAAATCTGCAGTTTTTTATCTGGAGATTCCCAAGCCTTTTCACATAACTCATTTAGTTCGTGTGAGGGGGGAAAAGTTACCTCCGGCTTAACATATGTACATATGTACCCTCTTGTCAGGGACTGGGGTTTCCTCCGTGATGTGCAACACATCCTTAATTGCTATAATCATATAACGGATGGATTTAGCCAATTTAGGCTGTAACTTTGCATCATCGTAATCGACACTGGAGTCAGAATCCATGTCGGTATCTGTGTCAACAATTTGGGATAGTGGGCGCTTCTGAGACCCTGACGGCCTCTGCGACATAGGATCAGGCACGGGTTGAGACCCTGACTATCCTGAGGCTTCTTCTAACCTTTTCACATATCCATCCAATTAGGTGTCGGCGCCATCGGCGGAGACACCACATTCATTTGCTCCCGCTCTGCTTCCACATAGCCTTCCTCGTCAAACATGTCGACACAAGTGTACCGACACACCACACACACAGGGAATGCCCTTTTTGAAGACAGTTCCCCCACAAGGCCCTTTGGAGAGAGAGAGAGAGAGAGAGAGTATGCCAGCACACACCCCAGCGCTATAAACCCAGGAATAACACAGTAACTTAATGTTAACCCAGTAGCTGCTGTTTATATTGATTTTTGCGCATAATTATGTGCCCCCCCTCTCTTTTTACCCTCTTCTACCGTGTATCTGCAGGGGAGAGCCTGGGGAGCTTCCTCTCAGTGGAGCTGTGGAGAAAAAATGGCGCTGGTGAGTGCTGAGGAAGAAGCCCCACCCCCTCAGCAGCGGGCTTCTGTCCCGCTTAAATGTACAATTTTTGGCGGGGGCTCATACATATATACAGTGCCCAACTGTATATATCCTAAACTTTTGCCAAAGAGGTCCCAATTGCTGCCCAGGGCGCCCCCCCCCCTGCACCCTTACAGTGACCGGAGTATGTGAGATGTGTGGGAGCAATGGCGCACAGCTGCAGTGCTGTGCGTTACCTCAGTGAAGAACGGAGTCTTCTGCCGCCGATTTGAAGTCTCCCTGCTTCTCATACTCACCCGGCTTCTGTCTTCCGGCTCTGCGAGGGGGACGGCGGCGCGGCTCTGGGATCGGACGGCGAGGGTGAGATCCTGCGTACGATCCCTCTGGAGCTAATGGTGTCCAGTAGCCTAAGAAGCAGGACCTAGCTTCAGAGAGTAGGGCTGCTTCTCTCCCCTCTGTCCCACGATGCAGGGAGTCTGTTGCCAGCAGAGCTCCCTGAAAATAAAAAACCTAACAAAATACTTTCTCTCAGCAAACTCAGGAGAGCTCACAGAAAAGCACCCAGCTCGTCTGGGCACAGTATCAAACTGAGGTCTGGAGGAGGGGCATAGAGGGAGGAGCCAGAGCACACCAGAACCTAAATTATTTCTTAAAGTGCCCATGTCTCCTGCGGAGCCAGTCTATCCCCATGGTCCTTACGGAGTCCCCAGCATCCACTAGGACGTTAGAGAAATGTGGTAATTTAATCAGAAACATCAAGTCCCACTTTGTAAGGGAAGCAGTTAGTTTCCCTACGAACGGGATCCCAGCGGTCGAAATACTGATACTGGGATCCCAAGGGAGAACACAATCCCGGCAGTATTTTGACACCATACGGGATGCCGCCACCAAAATACCAACAGCCGGCATCCCGATCATCCTGACAGTGGGATGTGCTGCTGTCCTGACGCACACGTGGGAGGGGGGTGGGGGGTTTAGGCTTAGGGGGCAGGCACAGGAAGGTTAGGGACCGGGGAGGGAGGTTAAGGGTTAGTCACGTAGAAGGGGAAGTTAGGGTTAGGCACCAAGCGGGGAGGGTTTGGTTTAGGCAGCGGTGAAGGGAGGGTTAGGGTTAGGCACAAAGCAGGGAGGGGTAGGGTTAGGCACCCATAAGGGAGGCTTAGGGTTAGGGTAGGGAATAGGTGAGGGTTAAGGGGCTAAATGGGGGGCTGTCAGGATTCTGATGATGGGATCCCGTTGTTGATATACTGACCGGCAGCATTCCGTCCATTGGTAAGTCAAACTGAACCCCTTTGTAATTGTTAATCAATACACTGAAACCATGTGTAAGTTACAGTACTCATATTCCTTTCATTCAAGTACAGGCATTTCACAGCATGCCCAGTGTTTGCTGGTATACTTTGTTTTAATCCACACATCAATAGCAGCACTGACCTTCTCAATAGCTCCAACACAGTGTGGCTTACATGCAGTTCATATATATTTACCCTAACACATCTAATAGGATTGTTCCTCTTTTTGGATCCCACATAAACTGACAGTATTGTATTTAATAGTCAAAAGATTCAAGATCTTTTTCACATATACAGCAACTAACGTGGTTTGTTAAAAAAATTTCAAAGCTAATTTTTAAGTGTTTTTCTCAGGAATAAAAAGTCCTTCCCATGGGTAAGCAGCAGCTAGTCCTCCTTAACTTCATGAATTAACTTTCCCGTGTGCTTTCCCAATGCAATCAGCATTGTGTTTTAACACAAAGGGGCCTCTTGGTCTGAATCAGAGGTGGACGTTAACGCATGTGAGGCTGACACTTTTTGTGGAATCGAAGTGGTAGCCCTAATATGCAAATGTTATGGTGTGTACACACTATGCGATATGTCCCATGAGCGATAATGCATAGTGTTTCCCCTCCCAGGTCATCGGCATAGAGCATACACCATATGCGATATCGTACAGTGACATCATGCCGCGGCCAGCCCAAACATGCAGCTTCTGACGATATAGACAAATTGAGCTGACAGCGGCGGAAGCGTGCATCCGGCACACTGGCAGCATAAACACTGGGCCATATTGTAAACAATATCATTCAGGAGGGTAAAACTTAGCGCCCAGTGCCTATGCACCATACGTTTCAGCCTTTACCTGGTATACTAGCATGCTCTAGGCTGTGCAAGCACTGAAATGCCCACTCACAATGGACATGGACAGTGCAACTTCCCTAGTGGTTCTGAAAACTCCACCAACAGTGCACTATGGCATGCACCATCAACACTTGCACCAGCCTATGGCAGCAGCAGTGTCTCCCTCTAAACATGGCCTCTGTGGCTGCAGATCTGCGTTTGAGAATGTAGTGAGGTTCACTGACACTCATGTGACCCTCCAAAAACATGCCCATGAGATCGGATTTTTTTTTGCATTCACATAAGGCCACCTCCCAGTCACCGCCCAGGAACGCCCATGGTTTTGTGCCACCAGTTTTAATGCCTGCGACTCCATGTGTAACAGTGGTCTCAGCCTACAGTTAGGAGAACACGTGGTTTGCAGGACTTTTTGGGCACGCATAGTATCAAATAATTGCTGGACTGAGCAAACAACTCTGAATCTGGCCCTATCCTATGTATCAAACCATGCAGTGTTCGCTGGAGAAAGGGTCATTTTAAAGCCAAGGCTATTTATTAAAGCCTGAACACTTGAGAAATCACTGATCTTTGTGACCGTAACATAGGTATCATAGACATGATTATAAACAATTTGCACATTTCAGATGGTGGCAAAAAGTTTTACACAGTATCAAATTTAATGAGGGAACACCAGAGAACTTATGCAGAGCATGTTAAATGCACTTGCAATAATTTATTTATACCTGAAAATGTTTAATAACAAACAGAAAAATAGTTAAGTTCAATGCTTTAACATTTCACTACATTGGACTCTATTTATATTCAGAATGGTTATCATGGCAAACAACTAACACCTGCACCAGCTCATCCTCAGTAGAGATAAACAATGGAATCCCAAGCGTAAGCAACTCTTGTTCTTCAGTTTGTGCACAAGCCTGCCTGGGGAGAAAGTCCAGCTCTTGACACCACCTAGGAATCTGGAAGTCTAAGTTATGTCCTTGATATACCACCTAGAATAATTCCAAAAGACCTGCTCCAGCACCTGGCAGCTCTCTCTGGCCAAAGAGGCTCCCTGGGGAAGCACTCTTCCTGCTTATGATACCGTTGTCCTAAGGGATCTGGTGTAGCAATTAGTTAGCTGTAACTCCTATCTTCTCCTGTACAGAACCCCTCACTGTATCACCAGGGGTAGGGGGACCCCAAGAGAGACATTTAAGCACTTCATATCCCAGGAATAGGAAGAAGCGCAATCAACAGCCCATGGATGACTACAAAACTCTGCCAGACCATCAGAGTTAAAAGGTAAAGCCTGTGTTTCATTGCATTATTCTAAAACAGTAAATATATGCTAAAACAGTAATCTCCTATATAATAGCCCTGTGACTCTGTGCCTGCCATTCTAACGCTGGGCGGAGTCATAGAGCCCATCACATGTGCTGCGTCCTTCCTCCTGCTGCCTGTCCATCACCCCCTCGGCCATCAGCACTCTCCGATTCCCCGGCCGCGGCAACAACAACAACAACTGCTGCCTGTCTTACACCCCCTCGGCCATCAGCACACTTCGACTCCCCGGCCGCGGCGCCTGGCTGACGCACAACAACTGCCGCCGCCATACACGAGGGACGGCTGGTGCAGGAGGAGCTTTCGTAGCCCTCCCTGCACCGTGTACAGAGACCCGTCACCTCCTCCACACACGTGACGCTGCCTCCCACCATCGCCAGAGCCGATGCCCTTACTGCACACCACAGGGCATGCCCTGCCGCCTGAGACGGGGACACGGACAGCGCGCGTCATACTGAGAGTGACAGGTGCGCACTGGGGGCCAGGACAGAGATCTGCAACCCCAGATACCTAGGTATGTGGGGTCACGCTGTCAGCACTTCCACCACTGTCCACATCCACCAAGCCCCCCATACTTTACCTGTAACCCCTCCCTGCCGTCTCACCTCTCTGCATCCCCTCCCTGCCACCCCGCGTCTCCGTGTCCCCTCACTACCGCCCAGCGTCCCCTCACTGCCTCTCCGCATTCCCTCCCTGCTGCCCCGCATCTCCGCGTCCCCTCCCTGCCGCTCCGTGTCCCCTCACTGCCGCCCTGCCTCTCCGCGTCCCCTCCCTGCCGCCCCGCCTCTCCCCGTCCTCTCCCTGCCTCTCCGCGTCCCCTCCCTGCTGCCCCACGTCTCCGCGTCCCCTCCCTGCTGCCCCACCTCTCCCCATCCCCTCCCTGCCTCTCCGCATCCCCTCCCTGCCACTCCACGTCTCCGCGTCCCCTCCCCGCGCCTGCTCCCTGCCGTCCCGCCTCTCCGCGTCTCCTCCCTGCCACCCCGCGTCCCCTCACTGCCGCCCCGCCTCTCCGCATTCCCTCCCTGCCGCCCCGCCTCTCTGCGTCCCCTCCCTGCCGCTCCATGTCCCCTCCCTGCCGCCCCGCGTCACCTCCCTGCCGCCCCGCCTCTCCGCGTCCCCTCCCTGCTGCCCCACGTCTCTGCATCCCCTCCCTGCCGCCCCACCTCTCCCCGTCCCTTCCCTGCCTCTCCGCGTCCCCTCCCTGCCGCCCTACGTCTCCGCGTCCCCTCCCCGCGTCTCCTCCCTGCTGCCCCGCGTCCGCTCCCTGCCGTCCCGCCTCTCCGCGTCTCCTCCCTGCCACCCCGCGTCCCCTCCCTGCCACCCCGCCTCTGTGTCCCCTCCCTGCCGCCCTGCCTCTCCGCGTCTCCTCCCTGCCGCCCGGCGTCCCCTCCCTACCGCCCGTATCTCCGCATCCCCTCCCTGCTGCCCCGCGACTCCGCGTCCCCTCCCTGACGCCCGGCTCTCCGCATCCCCTCCCTGCCGCCCTGCCTCTCTTCTGTGTCCCCTCCCTGCCACCCCGCATCGGTGCCCCCCCCGCCGCTCCGCGCCGGTGCCCCCCCATGCCGCCCCGCTCCGGTGTGTCCCCCCCTGCTGCCCCGCGTCCACTCCCTGCGGCCCCGCCTCTCCGAGTCCCCTTCCTGCCGCCCCGACTCTCCCCGTCTCTCTGCGTCCCCTCCCTGCTGCCCCACGTCTCTACGTCCCCTACCTGCCACCCCGCCTCTCCGCGTCCCCTCCCTGCCACCCCAGCTCTCCGCATCCCCTCCCTGCCGCCCCGCGTCTCTTCTGTGTCCCCTCCCTGCCGCCCCGCGTCGGTGTGCCCCCCCTGCCGCCCTGCGTCGGTGTGCCCCCCCCCTGCTGCCCCGTGTCGGTGTGCCCCCCCTGCCGCCCCGTGCCGGTGTGTCCCCACCCTGCCGCCCCGCGCCCCCTCACTGCCGCCCAGCCTCTCTGCATTCCCTTCCTGCCACCCCGCGTCCCCTCCCTGCCGGGGCCTCTCTGCATCCCCTCCTTGCCGCCCCGCGTCTCCGCGTCCCCTCCCTGCCGCCCGCCTCTCCCCGTCCCCTCCCTGTCTCTCCGCATCCCCTCCCTGCTGCCCCACGTCTCCGCGTCCCCTCGTCTCCTCCCTGCCGCCGCGCGTCTCCTCCCTGCCGCCACGCGCCCGCTCCCTGCCGCCCCGCCTCTCCGCGTCTCCTCCCTGCCGCCCCGCGTCTCCGCGTCCCCTCCCTGCCGCCCCGTATCTCCGCGTCCCCTCCTGCCGCCCCGCGTCTCTTCTGTGTCCCCTCCCTGCCGCCCCGCGTCGCTGTGTCCCTCCCCCTGCCTCCCCGCGTCGGTGTGCCTCCCCCCTGCCTCCTCGCGTCGGTGCCCCCCCCCCCCGCCTCCCTGAATTGGTCTGTCCCCCCCTGCCTCCCCATTCGGTGTGTCCCCCCCTGCCTCCCCCCTCTGTATCCCCTCCCTACTACCCTCCTCGGTGTGTGTGTGTCCCCTGCCTCCCCGCGTCGGTGTGTCCCCCCACTGCCGCCCCGCGACGCTGTGTCCCCCCCCTGCCGCCCCGCGACACTGTGTCCCCCCCTTTAGCCCTGCCTCGGTGTCCCCCCCTCCTATCGCCCCGCCTCGGTATGTGTCCCCCCCCTACCGCCCGCCTCTCTGTATCCCCTCCCGTACCGCCCGGCCTCTCTGTATACCCTCACTACCGCCCCGCCTCTCTCTATCCCCTCCCTACCACCCCGCCTCTCTGTATCCCCTCCCTACTGCCCTCCTCTCCATATCCCCTCCCTGCCTGCTTTCCCGCGTCTCCGTATCCCCTCCCTACCGCCCTGCGTCTCAGCATCCACGGCATGCGTCGGTGTGTCCCCTTACTACCGCCCTGCGTCGGTGTGTCCCCTTCCTATCGCCCTGCCGCCCCGCGTATCTGTATCCCCGCCCTGCCTCTGTTGGTCCCCGCCTTGCGTGTCCTGTCCCCTCCCTACCGCCCTGCGTCTGTGTGTCCCCGCCCTGCCTCTGTTGGTCCCCGCCCTGCGTGTCCTGTCCCTTCCCTACCTCCCTGCATCTCTGTGTCCCCTTCCTACCACCCTACGTCTATGTGTCCCCTTCCTACCGCCCTGCGTCTATGTGTCCCCTTCCTACTGCCCTGCGTCTCTGTGTCCCCTCCCTACCGCCCTGCGTCTCTGTGTCCCCTCCCTACCGCCCTGCGTCTGTGTGTCCCCGCCCTGCCTCTGTCCCCGCCCTGCGTGTCTGTGTCCCCATCCTACCGCCCTGCGTGTCTGTGTCCCCTCCCTACCGCCCTGCGTCTCTGTATCCGCTCCCTACCGCCCCCCCATCCCTCCACCCGCAGCATCTACAGACTCCCTGCCTCATCCGCGGTCCCCCCCGCACCCGCTACATTCTACACATTGTGCCCTGCAGGCGCTGGTCACACCATCGCAAGGGCCTACGCCCCCTTCACCATCGGACGCCCTTTCCTCCTCCAATACTTAACCACTACTAAAACTAGCAACGCAGGTAATACTCCATATAATACAAATATTGAACCCCAGAAAGGCGTGCAGGGGCTAAGGGGCGTAGCCCCTTCCGACGGTGTGAAGAGCGCCCGTAGGGCGCGATGAAGCACCTAGTATTCTATATATATCTCATGCCACACTTTTTTCACAGTACCCGGCAACCAGCACCGGGGTGAAGACAATAGTTACATTTTAATATTTTTTGTGTGTAACAGTGACCCAGCTGATAGTTTCTGTTTTAAGCTCTGTCTCTTAGAAGGCACTATTGTATTGCAACTCGCAACTTTACACTCCCTGCTGCAGTGCTTCACATCACAGTTGCATAAAAATGACATTTCATTTGAATTTATATGATAGATAGACAGATACATTTGTGTTCAATATTTTAACACTAACCCAAGGCATTGCTACTGGGGTTAACCATTCTTCGGCTGCAGCTCATTATAAGCTGGCTGTCATTATAAAATACGCAGGGAGTGAAGTGAACCCAGCCACAAGAACTAACACAAATCTTTATTGCCCACAAATGCAGATGTCATGTGATGCAAATGTTTGATACATATCGTAAGTATATTTCCTGTTGGCAAAGTTTCAAATAAGGAGATTTATGGTAAGAACTTATCTTTGTTAAATCTCTTTCTGCGAGGTACACTGGGTTCCACAGGGACAACATCGGAGTGTAGAGCTGGATCTTGATCCGAGGCACCAACAGGCTAAAAGCTTTGACTGTTCCCAGAATGACTAGCACCGCCTCCTCTATAACCCCGCCTCCATGCACAGGAGCTCAGTTTTGTTAACCAGTCCAATGCAGTAGCAGGTAAAAGAGACGACAACCGTTAGTAGCCACATACACTACATTCTCACGACAGGAGAAGGTACCAGCGGCTAATGCCATACAAACCCAAAGAAGCTAAGTGCGTCAGGGTGGGCGCCCTGTGGAACCCAGTGTACCACGCAGAAAGAGATTTAACAAAGGTAAGTTCTTACCATAAATCTCCTTTTCTGCAGCGGGGCACACTGGGGTTCCACAGGGATAACATAGGGGATGTCCTAAAGTAGTTCCTCATTGGAGGGGACGCACTGTAGCGGGCACAAGAACCCGGCGTCCAAAGGAGGCATCCTGGGAGGCGGAAGTATCGAAGGAATAGAACCTTATGAACGTGTAAACTGAGGACCACGTAGCCGCCTTGCACAATTGTTTAAGGGTCGCACCACGGCGGGTCACCCAAGAAGGTCCAACAGACCGAGTAGAATGGGCTTTGATGGTAGCAAGAGCTGGAAGGCTAGCCTGTACATAAAAGCATGTGTAATCACCATTCTAATCCATCTTGCCAAGGTCTGTTTATTAGCAGGCCAGCCACGTTTGTGAAAACCAAAAAGGACAAAGAGGGAATCAGTTCTTCTAAGAAAAGCTGTCCTCTTCACATAAATACGGAGAGCCCGTACCACATCCAAAGACCGCTCTTTTCAGGGCTGCTCAGCGCAGCCCTGCCTGTTAGCTGCCTGCACTGCAGGCACCAACTTACAAACTGAGCTCCTGTGCACGGAGGCGGGGTTATAGAGGAGGCGGCGCTAAGCATCCTTGGAACAGTCAAAGGTTTTAGCCTGTTGGTGCCTCGGATCAAGATCCAACTCTACAACTCGATGTTATCCCTGTGGAACCACAGCGTACCCCGCTGCAGAAAAATGTATATATTATCATGACTGATGCATTATTCACATCTTTCCAAACTGTGATCTGCCAGTGACTGAATTATATAGGCAGTGACATTCTGAGCATTCACGCAGTGACATCTGTAATTATAGCTGCATCCATCAGCATTATGCAGAAACTAATATGACCGGAGTTTAAGCACAACTTGGCCAAGGCTAGTAAAAACAGATAAATGATTGGGCACAGCACATTCACATTGTTGAAAGACATGTACTTGCGAAGACCATGAAGGTTTCCTTCTAGAACGGTGTAGGAATGGATATCTAAGGTAGGGTTGCTATAATATCCTATTAATTAGGGACAGCACCATAGTATGGCAGTCATGCGATCTGTGCTGCCACCTCCCCCACCCCCCATCACCCCAAATTCCCCTTCTGCCCAATGTCCCCGAGTGCTCCACCGTGGCCAGCCTTAACCAGCACCCAAAATGCTTGGTGGGAGGATGAGACCATTCGGGGGACGCTGCACAGCTCTGTAGGAGATGCAGGAGCTGGGACATGGAACAGGGCACACAGCGGCCGTCCGGTGAGTAGGACAGATCTCACCCCCAAACCATCCGGCATACTCCATGGGAGAAATTGCACCTTTTAGTTCATAGCTCCTGAGTTGGTGGTAACTTTTTAAAAGTAGTTATTTAAATGTAAAAATGACAGCATATAGTGCAGTGCCTCTGGGACACCCCTCCAACTGAATAAGAATTAATTTAAAGGTGTAGTAGTGATGCAACTAAGATGCATATTTACAGAAAATGACACTCGGTGCACCTCAGTTGCGAAATCTGTGGCACACCAAACGGGACTATTTGTTGCAATTTGAGCAAAGGTGTATGTGGATACATCTGTATGCGTGAATTATTAACGCAGCTAAGTGAATATGCTCCTAATAATCCTGGACACGTTTTAGATGTATAAAGGAAGAGAACTTTATGATATGAAATGTGTCAAGGTTTAGCCACACTTCTGCTAGTCTTGGAACATTGTTTGCAGAGATTTTCTGGTATGCGGCCATCAACAATGAACCTGGATTGTATGCATTGGGAGTCATCATTGCACCATGACCATCTCTGTAAGGACATTCCTGACTTATTCAACACTGCAACACTGACAATAACAGAAGGACACCTTGTGTCATTTGACTAATTACTTCTTTGCATTCCTTATCTTTAACTTTCTACCTATCCAGTGATATTACCAGCAGTGGCTGTAGCGCCGACCCCACAGTGCATATGTGCTGGCTGGTTATCCCGGGACCGGCAGTGCTGTGTGTATTAAGCTGGCTGGCATCCGGGACTCAGCATTAGATTTCACTCTCCTTCTAAGACTGCTCTCAGACTCCCGTGGAACTAGCCAACTGGAGTCTGGGGGAAGGCTTACAAGGAGAGCGAGGTTGAATGGTGAGCCTGGGGCTTAATACATACAGCACTGCCAAACCCTGGGATAACAAGCCAGTACATATATACATACAGCATAACATGTATGTGTGCTGAGCAAACTCCCCTCACCTTCTGCCCTGTGTGGTCGGTGCAGCAGCTACCGCTGGATATTACACTCTATACTGAACGGCTAATAGGTAGTGATGAGCGGGTTCGGTTTCTCGGAAACCGAACCCCCCCGAACTTCACCCTTTTTACATGGGTCCGAGCCATACTCGGATTCTCCCGTATGGCTCGGTTAACCCGAGCGCGCCCGAACGTCATCATCCCGCTGTCGGATTCTCGCGAGATTCGGATTCTATATAAGCAGCCGCGCATCGCCACCATTTTCACTCGTGCATTGGAAATGTTAGGGAGAGGACGTGGCTGGCGTCCTCTCCCTTATTGTTGAACTTGATTGTGCACTATTGCTTAATTGTGGGGAGGGCTGGGGAGCAGCTGTATAATATAGGAGGAGTACAGTGCAGAGTTTTGCTGATCAGTGACCACCAGTTATCCGTTCTCTGCCTGAAAAAAACGCTCCATATCTGTGCTCAGTGTGCTGCATATATCTGTGCTCACACTGCTTAATTGTGGGGACTGGGGAGCAGCTGTATTATATAGCAGGAGTACAGTGCAGAGTTTTGCTGACAGTGACCACCAGTATACGTTGTCTGCCTGAAAAACACTCCATATCTGTGCTCAGTGTGCTGCTTTATTGTGGGGACTGGGGACCATCAGTATAATATTATATAGGAGGAGTACAGTGCAGAGTTTTGCTGACCAGTGACCACCAGTATATAATATATAGCATTACGGTACAGTAGGCCACTGCTGTACCTACCTCTGTGTCGTCATTAAGTATACTATCCATCTAGATTCTATACCTGTGGTGCATTTCAGTTGTGCAGTTTGCTGACACAGTAACCACCAGTATATATAGCAGTATGGTACGGAAGGCCACTGCTGTACCTACCTCTGTGTCGTCATTAAGTATACTATCCATCTACATTCTATACCTGTGGTGCATTTCAGTTTTGCAGTTTGCTGACACAGTGACCACCAGTATACTATATATAGCAGTACGGTACGGAAGGCCACTGCTGTACCTACCTCTGTGTCGTCATTAAGTATACTATCCATCTACATTCTATACCTGTGGTGCATTTTAGTTTTGCAGTTTGCTGACACAGTGACCACCAGTATACTATATATAGCAGTACGGTACGGAAGGCCACTGCTGTACCTACCTCTGTGTCGTCATTAAGTATACTATCCATCTACATTCTATACCTGTGGTGCATTTTAGTTTTGCAGTTTGCTGACACAGTGACCACCAGTATACTATATATAGCAGTACGGAAGGCCACTGCTGTACCTACCTCTGTGTCGTCATTAAGTATACTATCCATCTACATTCTATAACTGTGGTGCATTTTAGTTTTGCAGTTTGCTGACACAGTGACCACCAGTATACTATATATAGCAGTATGGTACGGAAGGCCACTGCTGTACCTACCTGTGTCGTCATTAAGTATACTATCCATCTACATTCTATACCTGTGGTGCATTTTAGTTTTGCAGTTTGCTGACACAGTGACCACCAGTATACTATATATAGCAGTACGGAAGGCCACTGCTGTACCTACCTCTGTGTCGTCATTAAGTATACTATCCATCTACATTCTATACCTGTGGTGCATTTTAGTTTTGCAGTTTGCTGACACAGTGACCACCAGTATACTATATATAGCAGTACGGAAGGCCACTGCTGTACCTACCTCTGTGTCGCTATTAAGTATACTATCCATCTACAGTCTATACCTGTGGTGCATTTTAGTTTTGCAGTTTGCTGACACAGTGACCACCAGTATACTATATATAGCAGTACGGTACGGAAGGCCACTGCTGTACCTACTTCTGTGTCGTCATTAAGTATACTATTCATCTACATTCTATACCTGTGGTGCATTTTAGTTTTGCAGTTTTCTGACACAGTGACCACCAGTATACTATATATAGCAGTACGGTACGGAAGGCCACTGCTGTACCTACCTCCGTGTCGTCATTAAGTATACTATCCATCTACATTCTATACCTGTGGTGCATTTTAGTTTTGCAGATTGCTGACAGTGACCACCAGTATATATAGCAGTACGGTACGGAAGGCCACTGCTCTACCTACCTCTGTGTCGTCAAGTATACTATCCATCCATACCTGTGGTGCATTTCAGTTGTGCGCAGTATATATAGTAGTAGGCCATTGCTATTGATAGTTACTGGCATATAATTCCACACATTAAAAAATGGAGAACAAAAATGTGGAGGTTAAAATAGGGAAAGATCAAGATCCACTTCCACCTCGTGCTGAAGCTGCTGCCACTAGTCATGGCCGAGACGATGAAATGCCATCAACGTCGTCTGCCAAGGCCGATGCCCAATGTCATAGTAGAGAGCATGTAAAATCCAAAAAACAAAAGTTCAGTAAAATGACCCAAAAATCAAAATTAAAAGCGTCTGAGGAGAAGCGTAAACTTGCCAATATGCCATTAAGACACGGAGTGGCAAGGGACGGCTGAGGCCCTGGCCTATGTTCATGGCTAGTGGTTCAGCTTCACATGAGGATGGAAGCACTCATCCTCTCGCTAGAAAAATGAAAAGACTTAAGCTGGCAAAAGCACAGCAAAGAACTGTGCGTTCTTCTAAATCACAAATACCCAAGGAGAGTCCAATTGTGTCGGTTGCAATACCTGACCTTCCCAACACTGGACGGGAAGAGCTTGCGCCTTCCACTATTTGCACGCCCCCTGCAAGTGCTGGAAGGAGCACCCGCAGTCCAGTTCCTGATAGTCAAATTGAAGATGTCACTGTTGAAGTACACCAGGATGAGGATATGGGTGTTGCTGGTGCTGGGGAGGAAATTGACAAGGAGGATTCTGATGGTGAGGTGGTTTGTTTAAGTCAGGCACCCGGGGAGACACCTGTTGTCCGTGGGACGAATATGGCCATTGACATGCCTGGTCAAAATACAAAAAAAATCAGCTCTTCGGTGTGGAATTATTTCAACACAAATGCGGACAACAGGTGTCAAGCCGTGTGTTGCCTTTGTCAAGCTGTAATAAGTAGGGGTAAGGACGTTAACCACCTCGGAACATCCTCCCTTATACGTCACCTGCAGCGCATTCATAATAAGTCAGTGACAAGTTCAAAAACTTTGGGTGACAGCGGAAGCAGTCCACTGACCATTAATCCCTTCCTCTTGTAACCAAGCTCCTACAAACCACACCACCAACTCCCTCAGTGTCAATTTCCTCCTTACCCAGGAAAGCCAATAGTCCTGCAGGCCATGTCATTGGCAAGTCTGACGAGTCCTCTCCTGCCTGGGATTCCTCCGATGCATCCTTGAGTGTAACGCCTACTGCTGCTGGTGCTGCTGTTGTAGCTGCTGGGAGTCGATCGTCATCCCAGAGGGGAAGTCGGAAGACCACTTGTACTACTTCCAGTAAGCAATTGACTGTCCAACAGTCCTTTGCGAGGAAGATGAAATATCACAGCAGCCATCCTGCTGCAAAGCAGATAACTCAGGCCTTGGCAGCCTGGGCGGTGAGAAACGTGGTTCCGGTATCCACCGTTAATTCAGAGGCAACTAGAGACTTGATTGAGGTACTGTGTCCCCGGTACCAAATACCATCTAGGTTCCATTTCTCTAGGCAGGCGATACCGAAAATGTACACAGACCTCAGAAAAAGACTCACCAGTGTCCTAAAAAATGCAGTTGTACCCAATGTCCACTTAACCACGGACATGTGGACAAGTGGAGCAGGGCAGACTCAGGACTATATGACTGTGACAGCCCACTGGGTAGATGTATTGCCTCCCGCAGCAAGAACAGCAGCGGCGGCACCAGTAGCAGCATCTCGCAAACGCCAACTCGTTCCTAGGCAGGCTACGCTTTGTATCACCGCTTTCCAGAAGAGGCACACAGCTGACAACCTCTTACGGAAACTGAGGAAGATCATCGCAGAATGGCTTACCCCAATTGGACTCTCCTGGGGATTTGTGACATCGGACAACGCCGGCAATATTGTGCGTGCATTACATCTGGGCAAATTCCAGCACGTCCCATGTTTTGCACATACATTGAATTTGGTGGTGCAGAATTATTTAAAAAACGACAGGGGCGTGCAAGAGATGCTGTCGGTGGCCCGAAGAATTGCGGGCCACTTTCGGCATTCAGCCACCGCGTACAGAAGACTGGAGCACCACCAAACATTCCTGAACCTGCCCTGCCATCATCTAAAGCAAGAGGTGGTAACGAGGTGGAATTCAACCCTCTATATGCTTCAGAGGATGGAGGAGCAGCAAAAGGCCATTTAAGCCTATACATCTGCCCATGATATAGGCAAAGGAGGGGGAATGCACCTGACTCAAGCGCAGTGGAGAATGATTTCAACGTTGTGCAAGGTTCTGCAACCCTTTGAACTTGCCACACGTGAAGTCAGTTCAGACACTGCCAGCCTGAGTCAGGTCATTCCACTCATCAGGCTTTTGCAGAAGAAGCTGGAGACATTGAAGGAGGAGCTAAAACAGAGCGATTCCGCTAGGCATGTGGGACTTGTGGATGGAGCCCTTAATTCGCTTAACCAGGATTCACGGGTGGTCAATCTGTTGAAATCAGAGTACTACATTTTGGCCACCGTGCTCGATCCTAGATTTAAAACCTACGTTGTATCTCTCTTTCCGGCAGACACAAGTCTGCAGAGGTTCAAAGACCTGCTGGTGAGAAAATTGTCAAGTCAAGCGGAACATGACCCGTCAACATCTCCTCCTTCACATTCTCCCGCAACTGGGGGTGCGAGGAAAAGGCTAAGAATTCCGAGCCCACCCGCTAACGGTGATGCAGGGCAGTCTGAAGCGAGTGCTGACATCTGGTCCGGACTGAAGGACCTGCCAACGATTACTGACATGTCGTCTACTGTCACTTCATATGATTCTCTCACCATTGAAAGAATGGTGGAGGATTATATGAGTGACCGCATCCAAGTAGGCACGTCAGACAGTCCGTACGTATACTGGCAGGAAAAAGAGGCAATTTGGAGGCCCTTGCACAAACTGGCTTTATTCTACCTAAGTTGCCCTCCCTCCAGTGTGTACTCCGAAAGAGTGTTTAGTGCAGCCACTCACCTTGTCAGCAATCGGCGTACGAGGTTACTTCCAGAAAATGTGGAGAAGATGATGTTCATCAAAATGAATTATAATCAATTCCTCCGTGGAGACATTCACCAGCAGCAATTGCCTCCACAAAGTACACAGGGACCTGAGATGGTGGATTCCAGTGGGGACGAATTAATAATCTGTGAGGAGGGGGATGTACACAGTGAAAGGGGTGAGGAATCGGAGGATGATGATGAGGTGGACATCTTGCCTCTGTAGAGCCAGTTTGTGCAAGGAGAGATTGATTGCTTCTTTTTTTGGTGGGGGCCCAAACCAACCAGTCATTTCAGTCACAGTCGTGTGGCAGACCCTGTCGCTGAAATGATGGGTTCGTTAAAGTGTGCATGTCCTGTTTATACAACATAAGGGTGGGTGGGAGGGCACAAGGACAATTCCATCTTGCACCTCTTTTTTCTTTAATTTTTCTTTGCATCATGTGCTGTTTGGGGACAATTTTTTTGAAGTGCCATCCTGCCTGACACTGCAGTGCCACTCCTAGATGGGCCAGGTGTTTGTGTCGGCCACTTGTGTCGCTTAGCTTAGTCACACAGCGACCTTGGTGCGCCTCTTTTTTTCTTTGCATCATGTGCTGTTTGGGGACAATTTTTTTGAAGTGCCATCCTGCCTGACACTGCAGTGCCACTCCTAGATGGGCCAGGTGTTTGTGTCGGCCACTTGTGTCGCTTAGCTTAGCCATCCAGCGACCTCGGTGCAAATTTTAGGACTAAAAATAATATTGTGAGGTGTGAGGTGTTCAGAATAGACTGGAAATGAGTGGAAATTATGGTTATTGAGGTTAATAAAACTATGGGATCAAAATGACCCCCAAATTCTATGATTTAAGCAGTTTTTTAGGGTTTTTTGTAAAAAACACCCGAATCCAAAAAACAACCGAATCCGACAAAAAAATTTCGGTGAGGTTTTGCCAAAACGCGTCCGAATCCAAAACACGGACGCGGAACCGAATCCAAAACCAAAACACAAAACCCGAAAAATGTCCGGTGCACATCACTACTAATAGGTACAAAATAATTCTGTGACCAGCCCACATATGAATCATATTGGCAGTCATCTTTTTCAAATTGACTAACGATACTAATGTCAATATACAGTATGTAAAGTATGCTGATGTTTAATATTTAAAAAAAAATTATAAATAAATTTGCATTGAATGTTTAATTAAACAACACTGGTGATTGTTATTTGGAAGGCTTCTTAGCCTAAGGCAGTGGTTCCCAAACTGTGCGCCTAGGCACCCTGGGGTGCCCGAGGCTCTTGCAGGGGTCCCTTGGGTAGGACCAAACCATATTATTTATGTTCAAAGTGATTGGCAGCCACAAGCACTGGTTTTGCCTATCATAAAACAGGTGGACAATCAAATGCACAACTGTACACTACCACATAACTGACCCTAAGAATGACAGGCATGCACAATTTACTTAAATTAAAACTAGAGCGCCGTGATTCAACAAAGTTTAGGAACCACTGGCCTAAGGGTACAATTCTAGCTTAGTACATGGGATGTCCCAGAAGTTGTGCTAATTTATATTTGACTGCTGAACATCTCTGCCCAGCAAGCGGGTTCATGCATGAATCCAGATTGTCCTGAGATGCTGTAAGTGAAATCTTACAGCTGCGAGCCAGAATCACTCAGCTGCCTCGGTGATAAATGTCAGATTATTCCCGATGGGCACTATTAAGGACAATATAAGATACATACTGTATGCAGAAGAAAAAGTTATAGAATATTTGACTTTGGAAAAAAGTAGAACTCACTGGAAATCCTTGAGGGGTCTGTTTCGTGCTGGAATTTGAGGTTCAGGCAAGATAGGGGCTCTCATCTCCGGAGGCAGTGTATCAATTGAGATTCGCTGCTTTTGTCGGACATCAAGGCAAATTGGCGGAAGGTCTCTTACTGCAAAACAAGACAAAGAAAAAATAAGATTTTAAACCTACCGGTAAATCTTTTTCTCCTAGTCCGTAGAGGATGCTGGGGACTCCGTAAGGACCATGGGGTATAGACGGGCTCCGCAGGAGACATGGGCACCTAAAAGAACTTTCTAGTATGATTTGCACTGGCTCCTCCCTCTATGCCCCTCCTCTAGACCTCAGTTAGAGAACTGTGTCCAGAGGAGATGGACAATACGAGGAAAGGATTTTGTTAATCTAAGGGCAAGATTCATACCAGCCCACACCAATCATACCATATAACCTGGAATACACATAACCAGTTAACAGTATGAACAAACGACAGTATCGGTCCAAGACTGATTCTAACTGTAACATAACCCTTATGTAAGCAATAACTATATACAAGTCTTACAGATTTTCCGCACTGGGACGGGCGCCCAGCATCTTCTACGGACTAGGAGAAAAAGATTCACCGGTAGGTTTAAAATCTTATTTTCTCTTACGTCCTAGAGGATGCTGGGGACTCCGTAAGGACTATGGGGTTTATACCAAAGCTCCCAATCGGGCGGGAGAGTGTGGATGACTCTGAAGCACCGACTGAGCAAATGCTAAGTCCTCATCAGCCAGGGTATCAAACATGTAGAATTTAGCAAAAGTGTTTGAACCCGACCAAGTCGCTGCTCGGCAAAGCTGTAATGCCGAGACGTCCCGGGCAGACGCCCAAGAAGAGCCCACCTTCCTAGTGAAATGGGCCTTTACTGAATGCGGTAACGGCAATCCAGCCGTAACATAAGCCTGCTGAATCGTGTTACAGATCCAGCGCGCAATATTCTGCTTCGAAGCAGGCGTGCCAATCTTGTTGGGAGCATACAGGACAAACAATGCTTCTGTTTTCCGAATTCTAGCCGTCCTGGCTACATAATCTTTAAGGCCCTGACTACCTCCAGGGACCTAGAATCCTCCAAGTCACTCGTAGCCACCGGCACCACTATAGGTTGTTTCATATGAAATGAAGACACCACCTTAGGTAAAAATTGAGGATGAGTC
Source organism: Pseudophryne corroboree (assembly GCF_028390025.1). Classification (NCBI taxonomy): domain Eukaryota; kingdom Metazoa; phylum Chordata; class Amphibia; order Anura; family Myobatrachidae; genus Pseudophryne; species Pseudophryne corroboree. The sequence continues at coordinate 620,643,925 of NC_086446.1, forward strand.
CTCACTTCTGCTCTATCCACATGAAAAATCAAGTAAGGGCTCTTGTGAGACAAGGCCGCCGATTCTGACACGCGCCTTGCAGATGCCAAGGCTAACAACATGACCACCTTCCAGGTGAGAACTTCAACTCCACCGTTTGAAGGAGTTCAAACCAGTGTGATTTAAGGAACTGTAACACCACGTTCAGGTCCCATGGTGCCCCTGGGGGCACAAAAGGAGGCAGGATGTGTAGCACTCCCTTTACAAAACTCTGGACTTCTGGAAGAGAAGCCAATTCCTTCTGAAAGAATATCGACAGGGCCGAAATCCGTACTTTAACAGATCCTAACTTTAGGCCCATATCCACTCCTGTCTGTAGGAAGTGGAGAAAAACGACCCAGATGGAATTCTTCTGTAGGAGCATTCTTGGTTTCACACCAAGAGGCATATTTCCGCCAGATACGGTGATAATGTTTTGCCGTCACCTCCTTCCTAGCCTTTATTAGAGTAGGTATGACCTCCTCCGGAATACCCTTCTCAGCTAGGATCCGGCGTTCAACCGTCATGCCGTCAAACGTTACCGCGGTAAGTCTTAGAACAGACAGGGCCCCTGCTGTAACAGGTCCTCTCTCAGAGGAAGAGGCCCAGGATCTTCTGTGAGCATCTCCTGAAGATCTGAGTACCAGGCCCTTCGAGGCCAGTCTGGAACAATGAGAATTGTCTGTACTCTTTTTCATCTTATGATCCTCAACACTTTTGTGATGAGAGGAAGAGGAGGAAACACATAGACCAACTGAAATACCTATGGTGTTACCAGAGCGTCTACTGCTATTGCCTGAGGGTCCCGGGACCTGGCAGAATACCTCCGCAGCTTCTTGTTGAGGCGTGACGCCATCATGTCTATTTGAGGAACTCCCCCGAGACTCGTTATCTCTGCAAAGACTTCTTGATGAAGTCTTCACTCTCCTGGATGGAGATTGTGTCTGCTGAGGAAGTCTGCTCCGGAATGAAGACTGCTGACAGAGCGCTTACGTGATTTTCCGCCCAGCGAAGAATCCTGGTGGCTTCCGCCATTGCGACTGTGCTTTTTGTCCCGCCTTGGCGGTTCACATGAGCCACTGCTGTGACATTGTCCGATTTAATCAGAAGGTTGCGAAGAAGACCCTCCGCTTGTCGAAGGCCGTTGTATATGGCCCTTAGTTCCAACACGTTGATGTGTAAACAGGACTCCTGGTCTGACCACAGTCCCTGAAAATTTCTTCCTAGGGTTACTGCTCCCCATCCTCGGAGGCTCGCGTCCGTGGTTACCAGGATCCAGTCCTGAATGCCAAACTTGCGACCCTTTAGAAGGTGAGCACTTTGCAGCCACCATAGAAGAGACACCCTGGCCCTGGAGGACAGTGTTATTTTTTGATAATTGTAGATGGGACCCGGACTATTTGTCCAGAAGATCCCATTGAAACGTCCTTGCATGGAACCTGCCGAAGGGAAAGGCCTCGTAAGTTGCCACCATTTTCCCCAGAACCCGAGTGCATTGATGAACTGACACTCTTTTTGGCTTTAGCAGGTCTCGGACCATGTTCTGGAGGTCCTGGACTTTTTCCCACGTGAGGAAAACTTTCTTTTGTTCCATGTCCAGTATCATGCCTAGGAACGTCAGTCGAGTTGTCGGAACCAACTGTGACTTTGGCAGATTGAGAATCCATCTCTGTTGCTGAAGCACTCTCTGAGAGAGTGACACGTTCTCCAGTAGTTGTCTTGACCTCGCTTTTATCAGGAGATCGTCCAAGTATGGGATAATCGTGACTCCTTGCTTGCGCAGGATCACCATCATTTTCTGAAACTGATAATGACCATCCTGTACCACGAATCTCAGGTACTCCTGATGAGAGGGATATATGGGGACATGAAGTTAAGCATCCTTTATGTCCAGTGACACCATAAAATCCCCCCCTTCCAGGCAGGCTATCACCGCTCGGAGCGATTCCATCTTGAATTTGAATCTTTTCAAGTACAGGTCTAGGGATTTTAGATTTAAAATGGGCCTGACCGAACCATCCGGCTTCGGGACCACAAATAGGGTTGAATAATACCCTTTTCCCTGTTGGCTCAGGGGAACCCTGATAATCACTCGCTGTTGACACAGCGTTTGAATTGCAGCCAGCACTACTTCCCGTTCTGGGGTAGAAGCTGGTAAGGCCGACTTGAAAATCGACGTGGGGCACCTCTTCGAATTCCAGCTTGTAACCCTGGGAGACTATTTCTATCACCCAAGGGTCCACGTCTGACTGAACCCAGACTTGGCTGAATAGTCGAAGGCGTGCTCTCACCTGTGCCGACTCCCGCAGGGGAGCCCCAGCGTCATGCGGTGGACTTAGCGGAAGCCGGGGAGGACTTCTGCTCTTGGGAACTAGCCGCAGCAGGTGTCCTCTTGCCTCTACCCTTACCTCTGGCGAGGAAAGAGGAGCCCCGACCTCTTCTGGATCTATGCGACCGAAAGGACTGCATCTGATATTGTGGAGGTTTCTTTTGCGGTTGGGGAACAAAAGGTAAAAAGGTAGACTTACCCGCGGTAGCTGTGGAGACCAGGTCCGCGAGGCCGTCCCCAAACAATACATCACCTTTGTAAGGTAAAACCTCCATATGCCTTTTTGATTCTGCATACCCCGTCCATTGGCGGATCCATAAGGCTCTTCTTGCCGAAATAGCCATAGCATTGGCTCTCGAACCCAGTAATCCAATGTCTCTTTGAGCGTCCCTCATATATAAGACTGCGTCCTTAATATGAGCTTATGTTAACATAATTGTATCCCTATCAAGGGTATCAAGGTCAGCTGACAGGGTATCTGTCCACGCTGCTACTGCACTACATACCCATGCCGACGCAATTGCCGGTCTAAGCAAAGTACCAGTAGGTGTGTAAATAGACTTTAATGTAGTCCCCTGCCTGCGGTCCGCAGGGTCCTTGAGGGCCGCTGTGTCAGGGGACGGTAGCGCCTCTTGGAAAGGCGTGTTAAGGCTTTGTCCACTGTGAGAGAGGATTCCCAACGTACCCTGTCCTGTGTAGGGAAAAGGTATGCCATAAGAACCCTTTTGGGAATCTGCAGTTTCTTATCTGGAGTTTCCCATGCTCTTTCACATAACTCATTTAGTTCATGGGAAGGAGGAAAATTCATAACCTGTTTCCTTCCCTTAAACATGTGTATCCTCGTGTCGGGCACCGAGGGCTCATCAGTGATATGTAAAACATCTTTTATTGCAATAATCATGCACTGAATACTTTTTGCCACCCTGGGGTGCAATCTTGCTTCATCATAGTCGACACTGGAATCAGAGTCCGTGTCGGTATCTGTGTTCCCTATTTGTGAGAAGGGACGTTTCTGAGACCCCGACGGGTCCTGTGAGTCGGTGCCATCCGTAGATTGAACACCTGTCGACACCCTGGACTCTGCTTTGTCCAGCCTTTTATGTAGTGAAGCTACATTTGCATTTAACATATGCCACATATCCATCCAATCCTGAGTCGGCACCGCCGACTGTGACACACCACTCATCTGTTCCACCTCCTCTTTGTATAAGCCTTCAGCTTCAGACATGCCGACACACACGTACCGACACCCCACACACACTGGGATATAACTATAACAGGACAATTCCCTAAAGAAGGCCCTTTGGAGAGACAGAGAGAAAGTATGCCAGCACACACCAGCGCCAAACTGACCCAGGAAAACCCAGACAGCGCTTTTATATATATATATATATATATATAAATTGATTTCCCCCACTCACTGCGCCAATTATGTGCCCCCCTCTCTTTTTTCAGCCCTCTGAGCTCTTCAGCAGGGGAGAGTCTAGGGAGCCAGCGTTCTCTGCAGCTTCTGTGGAGAAAATGGCGCTGATTAGTGCTGAGGGATCAAGCTCCGCCCCCTCAAGCAGCGGGCTTCGGTCCCGTTCTGTATCTGAAAATAATGGCGGGGAATCGTTTATTTACTGCCTCAGCAGCCTAATAACATCCTTTTGTGCCAAAACGAGGTTTATTGCTGCCCAGGGCGCCCCCCCTGCGCCCTGCACCCATCAGTGCCATGTGTGTGTGTGTTATGTGGGAGCAATGGCGCGCAGCTTACTGCTGCACGCTTACCTCAGGAAGATCTGAAGTCTTCTGCCGCCTGACGTCTTCTTTCTTTTCTAATACTCACCCGGCTTCTTTTTTCCGGCATCTGTGAGGAGGATGGCGGCGCGGCTCCGGGACGAACCCCAGGGTGAGACCTGTGTTCCGACTCCCTCTGGAGCTAATGGTGTCCAGTAGCCTAAGAAGCAGATCCCTTAAACTCTTAAGAAGTGGGTCTGCTTCTCTCCCCTCAGTCCCACGATGTATGGAGTCTGTTGCCAGCAGAGCTCCCTGAAAATAAAAAACCTAACAAAATTATTTTCACAGAAAACTCAGGAGAGCTCCCTGTAATGCACCCAGTCTCCTCAGGGCACAAGATCTAACTGAGGTCTCGAGGAGGGGAACAGAGGGAGGAGCCAGTGCACACCCATACTAAAAGTTCTTTTAGGTGCCCATGTCTCCTGCGGAGCCCGTCTATACCTCATGGTCCTTACGGAGTCCCCAGCATCCTCTAGGACGTAAGAGAAAGGTGTTTATTATTTATAGACTATATGTAATAGTGATGCAGTACACTCGCTATTCAACTTACTGTCATTTTCAAATAGGTTTAAGATGTATATATTACGGATTAATATCTATAATTTGCATACATTTAATAATTTAAACATAAATGAGCATAATTCTTCAATCCCAACATTACTAAACCGTGACTTTCATTGTGAAATTACTGAAATGTTTAAATCGTATAAAGTTATAACATCCCCATACTTCCTTTACAGTGTTAAATAAATCAAAACAGTTAAGAAACATTTTTCTACAGTTGTAAAAACACATTTGGTTGAATTCAGAAGCAATTCAACTTTAGTTTAAGAAAACTAAAATATCAACAACCTGTCTGGTCTTGTCCTGGAACAATCAGAGCATAACTATATATATATAATAGAGCATAACTATATAAAATCATTGTTTCTACTACCTCTCAACACAGATATTTATACAATGGCCCAAATACTGCCCAGCCATATCCCAAACTTCAGCTTTGCTCCAGACCATGTGACCATGCCACTGACCCATCCTGGTCTCTAGAAGCAGTGCCAGTGCCATAAGAGTAGCAACTCAGCACAGATCCACATTAACATTTTCATCAAAATTAGTTTTTACTATTGTCACCGTTACTTTTTTTTTATTATTTTCCAGTATTACAAGGATTATAATAAATCATGAGTTAGTTTAATTACATTCTACCCTACTTTTCTATTTTAATAGAAGAGCAGATCAACCAATCAACTTGAGTGTAGAATGCAAAAAAACAAATAAATAAAAAAGCAAAATCACAGACAAAATTTAATGTGTGAAGCTTTTTTTTCTCCATAAATTTATTCTCAGCATTTATATTGCAGCCTATCTGATAGCTTGCCAGTGTAAGTGCTGTATCCTTGCATATAGCTCTCTTTGAACAGTCTTCCTCTAGTAATCATTTTTAGTACACATATACCTACTTTACAATTAATTATTTCACAAAAACTTTGATAAAATTTTGTTTAAAAAACATAATAAAATGTAAAATGTGTAGCAAAGTATATACTGATGGGATAAGTTTACACTGTACTAACATTAAACCAATGTATCTCTACCCGTGACATAATTACCAAGATTCCTATTGCCTAGATCAGTGGTTCTCAAACTCGGTCCTCAGGACCCCACACGGTTCACGTTTTCCATGTCACCCGGCAGGTGCACTGTCTATCACCAACTGTCACATTTTAAAAATCTACAGGTGACCTGCAAAACATGAACCGTGTGCGGTCCTGAGGATCGAGTTTGAGAACCTGTGGCCTAGATGGACCAGCCATTGTTTGCATCATAATACGCTCCTGCCACCTGGTATTTATGCAGTTGGATGATGCTTTATGGCAATGTTCACGTCATCCCACTGTACTCCTCCAAAATATCACACCAGCTGGGAGTTGACCGATTAATTGGGAGACCAGTATACTATAAATCAGTCGTTCCCAAACATGGGAGTCTATTTACTAAACCTTGGATGGAGATAAAAGGCCTCATTCAGACCCATTCACATGCTGCATTTTTCGCAGCCGTGCGAACATGTCTGAACTGCGCATGCGTGTGACCCGAAATGCGCAGACGCGTCACTGCCCGGCGACGGGGGTCGCCGGAGAGCGACGACCAATACGTAGAAAGCGATCGCACCGGCGATCGCAAGAAGACTGACAGACAGAAGGCGTTCATGGGCGGAAACTCACAGTTTTCTGGGAGTGATCGGAAAAACGCAGGCGTTCCCGGCTGTTTCCAGGGAGGGATCCTGACGTCAGCTTCCTTCTGGATCATCGCAGCGGGTGAGTAAGTCCTGGGCTGTGCAGAAACTGCACAAACTTTTGTTTGTGCAGCTCACTGCACAACCGAAGGCATCCCTGTAAAGCCCTATACCCTCCCCTGTAGGCGGTGATTACCTGGGCACAGCAGTGTAATAAATAGCCTACGTGCAACCAGGTCTGAATTAGGCCCAAAGTGGACAGAGATAATCGGATTTTAATTACCTACCAGTAAATCCTTTTATCATAGTCTGTAGAGTATGCTGGGGTCCACATTAGTACCATGGGGTATAGACGGGTCCGCTAGGAGCCACTGGCACTTTAAGAGTTTGCGAGTGTGGACTGGCTCCTCCCTCTATACCCCTCCTACCAGACTCAGTCTAGAAACTGTGCCCGAGGAGAAGGACAAACTTCGAGAGAAGGAACTACACAGATAGTGGCGAGATTCACACCAGCTAACATAACAAGGCAAATCAGGCTAACCTGCCTGAACAACTTCTGCAAAAGCTGAAAAACAGTACTTAACCAAGTAATAATACAGGACTTAACCAAGTAACAAGGCAGTACTGAACTAAGGGGGTCATTCAGAGCCGATCGCTCACTGCAGTTTAACGCAGCGCAGCAATCGGGTCGGAAATTGCGCATGCGCCGTATCAGAGTCGGTATCTGTGTCGACTTGCATAATTTGGGCAAGAGCACGCTTCCTTGGGCATATACCAGGGGAGTGTGAGGAGGATGTGGTAACAGAACCAGACAAAACCTCTACAGATTTTCTCAAAACCTGCATTTCAGTCTCATTATGAGATATCCTAGATCAGAGGTTCTCAAACTCGGTCTTCGGGGGCCCACACAGTGCATGTTTTGCAGGTCTCCTCACAGAATCGCAAGTGAAATAATTAGCTCCACCTGTGGACCTTTTAAAATGTGTCAGTGAGTAATTAATACACCTGTGCACTGCTGGGTTACCTGCAAAACATGCACTGTGTGGGCTCCCGAGGACCGAGTTTGAGAACCTCTGTCCTAGATGAAATCTGGGACATCATTCCTTTAAGTGAAGCCACCCACAACGGTTCAGAAGGCTGAGACATGGTATTACATTCCTGAGTACATGGAATGGATTCCTCTGGGGAAGATACCTACTCTACAGCACAAATTTGTCAGCAGTTGGGCAAAACCAAGGTGCACTGCAGGGGGGGCAGATATAACATGTGCATAGAGAGTAAGATCTGGGTGGGTGTGTTCAAACTGAAATTTAATTTGCAATGTAAAAATAAAGCAGCCAGTATTTACCCTGCACAGAAACAATATAACCCACCCAAATCTAACTCTCTCTGCAAATGTTATATCTACCCCCCCTCCAGTCCACATGGTTTTGCCCAACTGCTAACAAATTTGCTGCTGCAATCAACTCTGAATTACCCCCAAAGTACCAGCCAATCAGCTCTTAAGTACCATGTCACAGACTGTGTTTGAAAACTGACAGGAGCTGGTTGTCTGGTATTTTATCTCTGTCTACATTATCTCAATCCAAGGCTTAGTAAACAGACCCCATGGCCCTCAAGGACCCTTAACGAGTCACGTTTTCGATGTCACCTGGCAGGTGCACTGTGTATGTCCAACTGTCATTTTAAAAAACTACAGGTGACCTGGAAAACATGAACTGTGTGTTATGCACACCAGTGCCTGCAGGAATGTACTGGTGTTTGAACTGTTATGCACACCAGTGCCTGCAGGAATGTACTGGTGTCTGAACAGAGAGGGATGCAAAACAAATGAGCTCACAGACAGACTGGGAAATATGACATAACGTACACAGAAGGTGATAGGGTAACAAAACCAACACAGAGTGAACAGAGAAGCCCAGAGGCTAAGAAACTGGGTGTCTCCCTAGTATTAGAAATGCTCAGATGGAAAAAGCAAGATGTTGTGTTTTAATACGTAGAGAACCCGAAATGCTGTTGCTAAGGGCAACAGCAAAACCCTAAAGGGTTACCAACGGGTGTGGCAGTAAACTCCTTGGTCAGAGATGGAATAATAGACACAAGGAGAGTCTCCACAATCCTAATTCTCACTTGCAGGGCCCAGGTTCAGCTTACTGCCACTAAACTGACACATGGACGCCCTGCACAGTGAGAGAGGATTAAGCAGGCAGGTCTGAAAGTACAGCCACAAACCTGCTGGGTTCACAGAATAGCAAAAGAACCTCAGCAGGCTAAACGACTGACTCCAGTCTTACTGCTAGGTCTGGATTGGCAGAGTGTAGTACCAAATCCCCAGGCCTATTTGCAGTAAGCAACAACAAATACAAAGCTACACAGTACTGGCTAACTTTCAGGAACTGACTAACCAACAAAGATTCAGCAGCATCTGCTTAACCTGAGAAGAGGCCTTATAAAGCAGGTGCTGTCCACGCCCCCCTCAGACCTCACAGACTGTGAGCACAAAAACCAGCACCGGATCCCCTGCCTGTAACCACTGCACAGCAAAAGACCCGAACCGGAGTATCAGCTGCGCTCAGGTTACTCCGCTAGCACTTGTCTCCCGGTTGCCATGACGACGTGGCAGCACAGGGCAGGAGACCCTAACAGTACCCCCCCTCTGACGAGGGGTCAAAGAACCCCTACCACCGGGTTTATCGGGGAACTGCGAGAAGAAAGAGCGTATCAGTCTGGGGGCATGAAGATCACAACTGCGCACCCACGACCGCTCCTCCGGGCCATACCCCTTCCAGTGCACCAAAAATGACAGCCGACCCCGAACCATCTTGGAGTCAAGAACCCTTTCAACCACAAACTCCCTCTGGCCACGTATCAGAAGAGGGGAAGGTCTTCCTCTGGAAGAAGGATTACTAATCGCCCGTTTTAAAAGGGAACAATGAAATGTTTTATTGATACCCAAAGAACGGGGCAGATCTAACTGAAATGCCACCGGATTGATAACCCTGGTGATCTTATAAGGGCCGATGAACCGGGGGCCTAACTTATGAGATGGCTGTCTCAACTTCAAATTCTTGGTAGACAACCAGACGAAGTCTCCTAATTTGAAGCTGCAGGGTCTTTTCCGCTTATCAAAAGCCCTTTTGGTCACTAATGACACAGAACCAAGGGCTTTCTTCACTTTCCTCCAAATACCTCTAAGGACCGAAACGACAGAGGAACCACCAGGCGTGGAGTCCAGGGGGTCAAAAGAATTGGCCTTAGGATGATGCCCATACACACAAAGGAAGGGAGAGATCCCTGTAGCAGAGTGAGCCGCGTTGTTATAGGCAAACTCCGCCATTGATAGATGAGCAACCCAGTCAGTCTGACACTTGGAGACATAACACCTGAGGAACTGCTCCAAGGACTGGTTCACCCTTTCAGTCTGCCCATTAGACTGCGGATGGTAGCCTGACGACAAGCTGACAGAAATCTGGAGATCGGAACAAAATGCCCTCCAGAATTTGGCCACAAACTGGGATCCGCGGTCAGAGACCACATCAAGTGGCAACCCGTGGAGACGCACAACATGCAGCATAAATAATTCAGACAGGCGTCTGGCCGATGGCAGCCCAACCAGTGGAACGAAGTGCGCCATCTTCGAAAACCTGTCAACGACAACCCAGATGGCTGTCATCCCCGAGGATTTGGGCAAGTCCACAACAAAATCCATTGAAATGTGGGTCCATGGCTTAGATGGAATAGAGAGTGGATGTAATGGGCCAACAGGAACCCCTCTAGGAGTCTTATTTCGGGCACAGATGTCACATGCCCGAACCCACTGATCCACATCCTTAGCCACCGAGGGCCACCACACCGCCCTAGATAGCAACTCCCGAGTTCTGGCAATACCCGGGTGACCTGCCGACTTCTTGGCATGGAATTCCAGGAACACTCGCTGTCTTAACCTAGGAGGCACAAACAAAAAACCTACCGGAAGGTCTGGAGGAGCCTGCTCCTGTGCTCTAAGGACTAATGACAAGAGGTCCTGGGTAATGCCCACTTTAATACATGATGGGGACACAATGGGCAACGGCTCCTCGGTGGTCTCCTGGATTGGAGCAAAACTCCGCGAGAGCGCATCAGCCTTGATGTTTTTTGACCCAGGGCGATATGTTATCAAAAAATTAAAGCGAGCAAAAAACAAAGCCCATCGTGCCTGCCTGGCATTGAGACGCTTCGCTGACTCTAAATATGCCAAATTCTTATGGTCGGTGAGAATTGAGACCACAAACTTAGCCCCCTCAAGCCAGTGTCTCCACTCCTCGAGTGCATCCTTAATAGCCAACAATTCCCGGTTACCCACGTCATAATTCATCTCGGCAGGCGAAAATTTACGGGAGAAGTAAGCACAGGGATGAAGGCGATTATCAGACACTCCCATCTGAGAGAGCACTGCCCCAATACCCATCTCAGAGGCATCCACCTCCACCACAAAAGGACGCTCTGGATCTGGGTGTCGCAGCACCTTGGCCGAGACAAATGCCCTTTTGAGACGGGCAAAAGCCGCTTTGGCCTCACGAGACCAGTGAGCAACATCCGCCCCTTTCTTAGTGAGTGCCACCAAGGGCGCCACTATAGACGAAAATCCAGCGATAAATCGTCTATAAAAATTTGCAAAGCCCAGGAAACGCTGAAGCGCCTTCAAACTAGTGGGCTGCACCCAATCCAGGACTGCCTGTACCTTGGAACCCTCCATTTGGAAACCTTCTGGGGAGATAATATATCCTAGAAATGCGATTTGCTGAACTTCAAATTCGCACTTCTCCAGCTTCGCCCCAAGCCGGTGGTCTCTGAGTTTCTGGAGGACTAAGCGTACATGCTTCCGATGTTCCTCCAGGGAATGGGAGAAGATTAGGATGTCATCTAAGTATACAACTAAGAATCTATCCAAATATACCCTGAGCACATCGTTCATGAAATCCTGGAAGACTGCCGGGGCATTACAGAGCCCAAAAGGCATCACCAAATATTCATAATGCCCTGAGTGGGTATTAAAGGCAGTCTTCCATTCATCCCCCTCTCTTATTCGGATTAGATTGTACGCACCGCGTAGGTCAATCTTAGAAAAAATGGTGGCAGTACGAAGCTGGTCAAACAAGACCGAAATGAGAGGCAGTGGGTATGAGTTTTTAATCGTGATACGGTTCAATTCCCTGAAGTCGATGCAGGGTCGCAATGAACCATCCTTTTTACCCACGAAGAAGAACCCCGACCCAACTGGAGACTGTGAAGGTCTGATAAATCCTTTAGCCAAGTTCTCCTGAATGTACTCTGCCATAGCCTGAGTCTCAGGACGTGACAGGGAGTACAACCTGCTCTTGGGAAGCTTAGCATTCGGCAACAAATCAATGGCACAGTCATAGGGGCGATGGGGAGGTAGTACCTCTGCAACTTTTTTGGAGAACACGTCCGCAAAATCTGCATAACACCCTGGCAATCCTGGCAAACTTAGCTGCGAGAGCCTGACTGGAAGGCTCAAGCAACTCCTGAAACAATCAGTACCCCAACTAAGAATCTCCCCAGAGACCCAGTCAAATTGAGGATTGTGGGCCCTTAACCAGGGTAACCCCAACACCAATGGGGCAAAAGTACAGACAGTCACATAAAAGGACAATTTTTCAGAGTGTGTGGCTCCAATAAACAAAGAAATCTGGCTAGTGCAAGAGGTAATTTTACCCTGGGATAATGGTTCCCCGTTTAACCCACAAATCTCAATTTCCGACGCCAAGGGTACTAAGGAAACAGAGTGTTTCAGGGCGAATTGGCGGTCCATAAAAACCCCGTCGGCCCCACTGTCCACAAAGGCCTCAGTCTTGACAGTTTGACCGAGGATCTTCAAGGTCACCGGAATGATAAAAGTCTTCTTGGGAAATTCTGACTTCTGGCCTGACAGGATATTTCCCATCACCCTCAGGCCCTGACGTTTTCCAGCTTTTCTGGGCATGATACTACCACATGACCCTTATTCCCACAGTACAAACACAACCCCTGCTGTCTCCTCCGAGTCTTCTCACGCGAGGAGAGGCGGGTAGCCCCAATCTGCATAGGCTCCTCGGAAAATTCCTCAGAGTCTGAGGTTCCCTTGGGAAAGAAGGAAACCTCGGTCTCCCTTTCAAGCCTACGCTCTCTCAGCCGTCTATCCACCCGGATGGATAACTGCATGAGCTGATCCAAGCTATCAGGCAAGGGATATTGTACCAGTTGGTCTTTTATCTGGTTAGAAAGACCTCTTCGGTACTGGTGTCTCAGGGCTGGGTCATTCCACTGGGTATCATGGGCCAACCTCCGAAACTCCGTACAGTAAACCTCAACTGGCCTTCGCCCTTGCTTAAGGATCGAAATCTGAGCCTCGGCTGAGGCCGTCTTGTCAGGGTCATCATACAACATGCCCAGTGCCGTAAAAAAAGCATCAACACTTTTTAGCGACGGACAGTCAGGCTGCAACCCTTATGCCCAGACCTGTGGGTCTCCTTGTAGCAAGGAAATCACTATGCCCACCCGCTGAATCTCTGACCCAGAAGACTGAGGCCTAAGCTGGAAATATAACTTGCAGCTCTCCTTGAAACAAAAGAACTGCGAGCGATCTCCAGAAAAACGATCCGGAAGATTTACTTTCGGCTCCTTAACCCCTGAAGGTGCTGCTGCTGCGGGAGCTCCGCCAGCGGCCTGGGAGGTGTGCATTTTAATGGACAAATCATTAAATTGACGAGTCAGGACCTGCACCTGATCGACCACCTGTTGCAACGTATTTTGAGGGGTATGCTCCATATTCCCACAAAATTTCAACAGGAGTATTGGGCTGCTGAATATGTTATGCACACCAGTGCCTGCAGGAATGTACTGGTGTTTGAACTGTTATGCACACCAGTGCCTGCAGGAATGTACTGGTGTCTGAACAGAGAGGGATGCAAAACAAATTAACTCACAGACAGACTGGGAAATATGACATAACGTACACAGAAGGTGATAGGGTAACAAAACCAACACAGAGTGAACAGAGAAGCCCAGAGGCTAAGAAACTGGGTGTCTCCCTAGTATTAGAAATGCTCAGATGGAAAAAGCAAGATGTTGTGTTTTAATACGTAGAGAACCCGAAATGCTGTTGCTAAGGGCAACAGCAAAACCCTAATGGGTTACCAACGGGTGTGGCAGTAAACTCCTTGGTCAGAGATGGAATAATAGACACAAGGAGAGTCTCCACAATCCTAATTCTCACTTGCAGGGCCCAGGTTCAGCTTACTGCCACTAAACTGACACATGGACGCCCTGCACAGTGAGAGAGGATTAAGCAGGCAGGTCTGAAAGTACAGCCACAAACCTGCTGGGTTCACAGAATAGCAAAAGAACCTCAGCAGGCTAAACGACTGACTCCAGTCTTACTGCTAGGTCTGGATTGGCAGAGTGTAGTACCAAATCCCCAGGCCTATTTGCAGTAAGCAACAACAAATACAAAGCTACACAGTACTGGCTAACTTTCAGGAACTGACTAACCAACAAAGATTCAGCAGCATCTGCTTAACCTGAAAAGAGGCCTTATAAAGCAGGTGCTGTCCACGCCCCCCTCAGACCTCACAGACTGTGAGCACAAAAACCAGCACCGGATCCCCTGCCTGTAACCACTGCACAGCAAAAGACCCGAACCGGAGTATCAGCTGCGCTCAGGTTACTCCGCTAGCACTTGTCTCCCGGTTGCCATGACGACGTGGCAGCACAGGGCAGGAGACCCTAACACTGTGTAGGGTTCTGAGCACCAAGTTTGAGAACCTATACCCTAAATGTAAATGTAAATTGATAGTTAGGAGCTGACTGGCTGGTACGTTATCATCTTACACTTATCACTGCTTTATCACTTCTCCAGTCTTTATACATCTGCCCCAGTGTGTGATGCGGGAAGGAGAGCAGCATGTGTGGTGTGGAAGGTAGAAGAGCATACAGTAGTGTGGGATGTGGCTGCGGGAACGGGAAACAATGATGAATACAGTTAAGAGACCTCTCACTTGCTGCGCTGCTTGGCTGGGCAGTGGTAAATGTCCGCTGTGCGCATAGGGAGAGAGAGAAAGGTGGAATGTCAGCAGCTCACAGAGCACTGGGCATGCCGCTACACAGTGCAGAAAATGGGGGCGTGGCTCATGATCGTGGCACCTCCCGTGAGGCCACATCCCGAGCCACAAAACCTCATCCCCTAATTTCGGATGCGAACCTTCAGCGTGCACAAATGTCCATCCTGCAGCCACCGCCAAGTTGGGAGCTCTGCATTAGGGTCAAATTTTTGGTTGGGAGTCAATTAACCGACCAGTGTATTTTTGAAGTGTAAGAGGAAACCAGAGGAAACCATGTAAGCACAGGCAGAATAAACAACCTCCAAATAGTTAGGGTCATGGAAGGAATCACACCCAAGACCACAGTACTGTGAGGTAGTAATATTAACCACTATACCATAGGTTCTCAAACTCCGTACTCAGAACCCGACACAGTTCACGTTTTCCATGTCACCTAGATGGACACAAGTGTATAACGAACTGTGTGGGGTCTTGACGACCGAATTTGAGAACTACTGCACTATACCATTTGAACTGGTAGTAGGTCACACTTACAGATCCCATCTCTCCTTGTAAAAAAAAAAAAGGGGGGGGGGGTGGTAGACGTGAGTGGTGAGTGTGGGAGGGGTCTATGATGACGCAAATTGCAGTATCACATTTATCCACACTTGCCCCATGAACTTTAAAAAATAGGCATGGTATGCGCTAAAATGTATTTCTCTCAGGCCCTAGATATTCTTTTCTATGGGATAAATGTGTATGTTATTACGCTGCCAGTTGCCTTTTAAATGTAATAACCACACATTTGTTTTCATTTAAACCCCTGCTGCTATTGTCAGTACAGATGCCCACTCTCTTGTTTATAGCACTGAGCATTACAAACTGTGAGCCTGAGTGGGAGATCATGATGGTGTATGTAGACTGATTTGCGTGCTCTGAATTTGTGAATGAGAGAAGTATTACAGATGGGAAGCCAAGTATAGAACGAATCACACAAGCCCACACACTCCCGAGCCATTGATTTTAGAGAAAGCTTTTCCCTCTGTTTTCACAGCTAGAAATTGGAAAGACATCACAGGGATCTGGATTAAACAAGACAAACTGAAAGAAAAAGAGATTCTGGAGTAAACAGAGCTTTATTTTTAACACGCTTACTTTGTAATGAGGCTATTGTAGAGAAGCATAGATGTTTTCAAGCGTACATGTGGCAAAGCCAAACTTACATGTAGTTAAGCTGTTCTATTAGAAGTCCGTTAACGATTATCCCTAGATGCTTGAGAGTTGAAAATTCAGGGGTTATATAACTGGAACACTGAGCGTAATAGATTACGCAGCATAACATTTAAATAGAAATGACTGCCATCTGCATAAACACTATCCAACTTTCTCTACTTTTTTTTTTTTTTTCATCGAAAATACATAATTAAATTTATAGCATTTCAAAGCCAATTGTTATTTATTTAACTTTTTTGGCCTCTACTGATCTGATTCAGCAATCTGTAGAAATAGATTCTGATTCATTTCTTTAAAGGAACATTAACATTGCAACATTTTTATTTTCTTGTATGCAGGAAAGCTTTTATGTTTCACCTTCAGATAAAGACATTTCTGCAGGAGAGATTGCCTATATATACACATGGCACTGCAGTCACAAAAGTTCCTCTGTGGTCTCTTCTGGCCGACCACCGAGACCACCCGTTCTACAATCCTATCCTTCTCTCACCTAAACAAATGTCTCTCTGCACTGGAGTGATGCAGATTGAACCTGGGTGAAGCAGGTTTAGCAAAAGTATATAGCACATGCTGAGTAAAAAAAATCCTAAATGGGGACAAGGCCACACCCCCAAAAAGTGGGATGTGAATACATATCATATAAGTGCATACTTCCCACCTTCTCTTGAAGTGGAAAGACTTTCCGATTGGACAGTTGGGAAGAATGCATATAGTAGAAAGTCTCATCTGAAAGGACAATAATGGTGGCGTGGGCATGTCATGGGCATGTTACATAACTGTTTGTGAACTCAAATGCGTAAACTTAAGGCCATATCGTGATGCAGAATGGAATAGGCACCAGTTTCGAAAGTGCAACCAGCGGCGTCTCCAGAGGTGGGGCTGCAGCGCAGTGTAAAACTCAAATAGGGAAGCTAAATCAACTGTTAGCATCAGCATAAAATCACAGACATTGACTATGACTAAATGTGCTAATGCAGTCTCATCAGCCTGTGACTCTGAATCAGGCCGAGTCTGTATTGTGATTACTCACCTTCTGATTGGCCAGATAGCAGCGTTACAGTGGTTTTGTGGCAGTTTTTTTTACAGTAGTTGTCACCAAACTGTCAGTTTTCCGGCCATTAGTAAACTGTTAAACATCACTGACAGTGTGAGAATGACTGTGCAAACTGCTAAGTACTAAATCCAGCTCAAAACCTGTCTGCGGAGAGCTGTGTTTTCACACCCCTGCAAAACCACTGGTTAGACATTACAGGGGATATGTATCAAACCCTTGAGAGAGATAAAGGGCCTGATTCAGTTTTATATGCTATGGCAGAGGTTCCCAAACTGTGTGCCATGGCTCCATGGGGTGCCTCGGGACACTTGCAGGGGTGCCCTGGGTTGGTGGTCCAGGACCAATTCAAATTATTCATGGTCCATATAATAGGCAAAACCAGTGCTGGTGGCTGCCAGTCATAAAATATGTGGATAAACAGAAGCAAATCGAGTCCCTCACCACACAACTAACCCTAAGGATGACATATAAACGATCTACTTAATGTAATATTTCTTTCTAAATTTCTCAATAAGAAATTTTTGGCCTAGGGGTGCCGCGAAAAAAATTCTGATATTCTAGGGCGCCGTGATTCCAAAAAGTTTGGAAACCACTGTGCTATGGTAATGTTTTCACAGTTGAGCAATTATTGGCAAATTGTGTATGTGTCTAACTGGCCCTACACATTAGGCGATATAACTGAACGATATGAACATTCTTGTTCATTAATGAACGAGAACTCGTTCATATTGTTCAGTGTGTAGGCACCAACGACCAACGATGAACGATGCGCGGGCCTGCGGTCGTTCATCGTTGGAGCCGGGTCGCTTATGCATGCAGGCCAGTATGGATAATCTCGTCCTTATTAGCTTGCACTGCTATGGAGCCGGGTGACGAGGGAAGTGAAGAAACTTCACTTCTCCTGTCACCTCTCCCCGCCGCCGGGTCGCCCATCTGCCGTACCGGCCGTCGGGCAGCTCGGCGGCAGGTCACCTAATGTGTAGGGCCCATAAGTGATTGTCAGTCAGGAAGCGTTTGGGAGAGGTAAAGGGGAATGGCAGCATAAGAGAAGGTGTGTCGTGATTGATTTCGCACCATCTGAGCCTACTGTGATCTTGTATGTAAAAAACATGGTGCCTGCGTTACAATGCAGGCACATGCTTACATTCTGTGCAACGATAATACTACTGAGATGTTGATTATCGAAGCAATGGTGATCCACGCTCCATCTATGTACACAGATGCTGATATTTGCGAGGCTGCATTATTTGCATATTTTCTCACAGCAGCTGTCTACAGGATCGCAGTTGCGAATGCTTAGAGCACAACTTTGACTCAGGCCCAGAGGGAGAAGTTGTCGATAGCAACCAATCAAATTCTGTCATTTTACAGACTGTGTAAGACAAATGCTAGCTAGAAGCGTATTGGTAGCTATGGCAACCTCTCCACTATTTCTCTCTAAGGTTTCATACATCTCCCCTTATGTTATGCTAGTGTATTTGCTGGAACAGCTGTGCACACAATTTACTTACCCATTTTGATGTTTGGTATAACCAGCTGCGTAGGTGAGCATCTGTTCCCAGCAGCTTCTTTCTTTTGGTTAATAGTTGAAATAAAACTGCTGAATGTTGAGAACTGTCCCTTTGCTCCTCTCTCCATCCCCTGGAGTAAAAAAAAAAAAAAAACGTACTGTATTTACTGCAGAATTTGCTATACAAAAAAAAAATACCTGCCAAGTGCTATGTACTATGAGGTGTAGTGGAAAGAGAAGATTAGTGCTAAGCTGTGAAGACAGAGGCGTAACTCTGGGAGGCAACGGAGTCATCTGCCGCCGGGCTCCTGCTCTGAAGGGGGGCACCTCTCCTCATTCTGTGAAACCTTTCAATTAAGTTAATTGATATCCGCAGCTATCTCTTCAGTGGCCGACTTCCTCACTGTTCCCTGCACCTTACAAGTCACACCCTTTTTATTATAGCTATACATTTTACAAGTGTCATACCCAGGATTATAACCCATGACCTTTACACAGGAAGCAGTCACCTTACTGATGAAGATATTTGCTCCTGTATAGTAAACATGAGAATTCTAATTATATGAAGTTACTTCTTTGACAATTACAAGTAACTTCATATAGTATGAATTCTCATTCTTCCTATGCAGGAGCAAATAGCTCTATCAGTAAAGTGTCTTCCGTAGTGTAACAGGTCATGGCTTCTAATCCTGGTTATGACTGCTTGAAATGTGTGATTTCAAATGTATATATGCAGTATATAAATTTTTATTTCAGAACACTGTATATATTTATCTCAGAGGTTCCAAAACTCAGTCCTCAAGGCACCCCAACAGTCCAGGATTTAGGTATATCCATGGCTCAGCACAGATGGTTAAATCAAATTGACTGAGGTGCTAATAAAGTCACCTGTGGACAAACATGGATACATTTAAAACCTGGACCATTAAGGTGCCTTGAGGACCGCGTTTGGGAACCTCTGATTTATCTAAATTTAAGGGGGGGGGGCACCATTTTTTATCTTGCCTCCGGGCAACTGGGACGAACTTACGCCACTGTGTGAAGAGGAGACTTATGTCAAGATGGGCCTCTCAATTATTAATAAGCCCCCAGGAGCTTAATTTTCACACCTCAAATCATAGCTCATTCATGGTGAGGCACCTTCCTCCGTCACACATGGAGAAAACGTATCCACTGCTGTGAACTGTTCACCTTGCGCAACTTTTAATGCACTTAAAGTCAGAAAATTTGACATGAGTTTAAGAATTAAATTCAATGAGCTGGTTCTAGAATCATCATGACACTATTTTATTGTCTGTAGTAATGCATACCTCCCAACATGACCCTCTCCAGGAGGGACAGAATGCTCTGCTTCTGGACTTTTCTCTTAATTTTTGATTACCATCACCTGTGGTGAAACACCTTTCTAATCCATTAGCCTGCAATCATACAGTAAGAGGAAAGTCCAGAAGCAGAGCATTGTGTCCCTCCTGGAGAGGGTCATGTTGGGAGGTATGATAATGTAGAACTCACAACTTCTGAAATACTCTGGGCTGCTGTGAACATTCTTGTGATGTGATAGCTACAGGAAGTTTTAATCACTGCTCACTTCTAAGCTGACAAACACTGAATATAGAATGAGGACAGAAAAGTGTTCTTTGCCTAGTCCAGAGATTCCGAAACGCGGTCCTCAAGGCACCGCAACGGTCCATGTTTTAAGGAAATCCAGACTTCGGCAAAGGCGACTTAGTACCTCAGATGATTTGATAATGCCATCTGTGCACATGCAGGGATATCTGTAAAACCAGGACTGTTGGGGTGCCTTGAGGACCACTTTTGGGAACCACTGGCCTATTCAAACAAATCGAGAGATCAGTGACAGTTGCACAGGACTTATCTTAGAGCTGTTGAAGCATACGTATACATGTAGAACACAGAAAATACACACTGTTCTCCAAGAGCAGTGTGACACAGTTAAAAGCATAAATGCTGGTATCATTAAGACACTTTTAGAAATGTTTTTCTTGACAGATTCTCAGAAGCATGTTTAACAACATATACTAGTAAGTACTGTTTGCCTACCACATCTGAGCCTAATTCAGACCTGATCGCTGTTGTGCGAATTTGGAAGGCGGCCGCTTATCGAGAGACTGCGCATGCGTACAGAACTGATCGTAGTACACACACGTGAGGCCAAACTGCAAAAGAATCCAGATCACTAAGTGTACGCAAGGTGATTGACAGGAAACGGACGTTTGGGTTTGGTAACTGCCCGTTTTCTATGAGTGCCAGGAAAAACGCAGGTGTTCCCAAGCGTTTTCAGGACGGGAGTGTGACGTCAGCTCCGGCCCCGATCGGGCTGTTTCTATCGCACTGTAGGAGTAAGTCCTGGGCTACGCACACACTGCACAGACTGGATAAATCATTTGATAATGAGTGAGAGCGTTGCGAACGGATTTGCAGCTGACCCGAAATTACAAAGCATTCTGCATGGCGTACGTAGACTTGCACGGGGCGGGTATTCACTCTGTCTGGGCAGCGACTATCTGATCGCAAACCTCTGCAAACTCACGGAGGAGCAATCAGGTCTGAATTAGGCCCTAAATTATTTGACTCTTTGTAATATCCGATGTCTAATATTGCTGCACTACGATTATTGGCTACTATGATATAATAAATTGTAAACAAAGTGCCATTGTTTTAGTCTCATAATCCCATTATTGCATTCTTTTATCTCCTAAAACCCTTCTGTCGGTATTACGGATGTGTAATAAAACATAGGGCGTACAGTGTAAATATTACTTGAAAGGGGATGTGGTAGTGTACATATTATTAAGGTCAAGTTGGTTGCCCGAAATACAGTATATGGCAAAGTAAAGGAAGTCAGAAACCTCTAGATTTGGTCATAGCTATAAAGATAGACAGCTTGAAATTAAATTTAGCATCAGGCATAAATAAGCAAAATTTTGTTGGAGGTTACAGTATCTTTGACCATACAGTATATACCTACTCTCTCAATAAATCCTGATGATCAATAATTTCTACAAGTTCTTTCAAGCAAAACACCAACTGCAAACACAATTCACAAATGTAAATTGGTGATTGTTGATAAATGCACTGCATACAAGTTCCTGAGCATGAAACCAGCAAAACTGCATCAGTTTTGAAATTTCCAGGCATGTCTATCAATGATGTTTTCAGGGCTGGCCCGACTATTATGCGGGATACACAGCTGCATAGAACGCCACATTGTGGAGGGTGCCGCGGCTGCATTCTCCATATGCCCTCTGCTCAGAGGACACTGCTGGGCTCTGGCAATCCCGCTCCAAGGAAACTGGCGGCAGAGTAGACACTGGGCACTTACGGCATCCAGGGCTGAAAAGCAGGTAGGAGGACCCACTGCAGAGCAGCATCAGTAAGCTGGGAGGGAGCCATTGAGGTGAGGACTCTCTGCTTGCAGTTGGGGTTATACAGCATGCATTGGGGTTATACAGGCCACACTGCAAGGTTTGCCTATGTGGAGCAGTTGAGGGCTTGATAAAATGATTGAACTGGGCACCTACATCTGGAGAGTATGAGGTTAATGCTGCTAAGTGGCACTGGGTCACCCACTATCTACCCGTCACCCCCATCTCACCAGTCACCAAGTATCTACCTGTCACCCCCTCAGGGCCGAAACTAGGAGTTTTGGCACCCGGGGCGAGCCATTAACTTAGCGCTTCCCCCTCGCATTAAAGAGTGTGTATAGATAGATAGATAGATATATTATATATATCTCAGCAAAAGGTGCGGCACTGAAGCTGATTCTCCATAATCAAGAGACACACACGGTCCTGCATTTGAAACGCAGGACCGTGTGTGTCTCTTAATTACGGAGAATCAGCTTCAGTGTCGCACCTTTTGCTTCTGTATCTACTTACACCTGTGAGGACACCAGCGAAGTAATTCATACTGCACTGGGAGTGCCGGACCTTGGATGCACAATCCCGCCCCCTAACAATCCCGACGGTCGCATGCCGACCAACAAGGACCACTCCCACCCCAGCGTGGCGAGCGCAGCGAGCCTGCAAAGGGGCTTGCAGCGCTCACCACCACCTCCCCCCCGACAACATTCCGCTCCCGGGATACCAGCGTCGGTATGCCCGGTCACGTATACCACACCCATACAGATATATAGAGTCACACACCTATTCACATACAATCACAACATGCGCACATTCATACACACATATAGCAGTCACACACATACAGTGCCCATCCCTGAGTTATACTCACTGTTTAGGCTGTGCTGCTCCTCTCCTCTCCTCCCTCTCATGCTGTTGCTGGCTGGCATGGTGGCACTGTGTGTACAGTGCTGTTTAGCCCCGCACCCTTTTCGGACCTCGGAATTTCTTGTGCATTGCAGCAGTGGCTGCAATGATTAAAGTCAGTGGCAGTGGGCTGAGCGAGGGGGGGTTAGTAATTTTTACCCTCTGCCCCCTCTTGATGCGGCTCTGCTGTGCTGATCACAGCACGCTGCAGAGATGAAACTGAAAGTAAAGTACACCTCCCGGTAGCAAGGGCTGCTGGGAGATGTAGTTTATTTTCAGTTTCATCTCAGGATGCAGTGTATCTGGCTCGGCAGCAGCTAGCAGAGTCTGGCGCTCGAGTTCCGCCGGCTCTAAACTATCGCTGCTGCATAGGGAGGGGGCGTTAGGGGGGATTAAAGTGACAGTCTCGGCGCCCTCTCCAGTCTGGCGCCCAGGTCACATGCCCCCCTAGCCCCCCCCTAGTTTCGGCTCTGCACCCCCTACTTCCCCAGTTACCCACTATTTACCTGTCACTACTGCCTCCCCAGTAACCCACTATCTACCTGTAAACCCTGCCTCCCCAATCACCCACTATCTCTCTGTCACCCCTGACTCACCAGTCACCCACTATCTCCCTGTACCTTTGGGGGTGCAACTGTGTGGCTATGCCCCTTTGTTGTGAGACTGGCTATGCCCCTATGTTGTGAGACCACACCCCTTTCTACGGTGCTCCACACTGCCACTTTAGAATGATTATCCCATCAATGAGCACCAACATTTATATTTGCTTACCAAAAAAAAAAATAAGCTCAAGTCGGCCCTGTATGTTTTGCATATGTACATACAGTATAAACTAGAGCAAGGGTCCTCCTATTTATAGCCTAGGTAGGCTGTATTCATTGGCGTTTCTATAATGGGTGCAATGTGTGCAGTACACACGGGCCCCTGGGTCCAGGAGGGGCCCACACAGCACACATTGCATCCATGTTTTTATTACTTACCTTTCTGGAGTCCCACATCGGAGCTGCAGCCGCGGTGCAAAAATTGCCACCAAAATGGCCGCTGCTCATGTTCAGTAGAGATTTAGACTCTGGAAAATGGCAGACACCCTGTTTCCGGAGTCCGTGCATGCGCAGTAGACTCTGACATAATGCCAAAGTCTACTGCACCGCTAAGAAGAGGGGGGCCACCCGGAGCCTGCACACGGGCCCTCTCCTCTGCTGAAACGCCCCTGGCTGTTTTCCTATACAGCAATACATGCAGGATAGGAATATAGACATATGACTGGGAAAACAATGATTCTAACTTAGAATTGCACAGTATGTACCAGACACTGGCAGTAATATATTGCACACAGATGTCCCAATTACGTAAGACAGTTGTTCCCAAACTTGTTTGAATCAGAGCAAACATTTCTTACGGAGAAATGTAGAAAAATATATTTAATTAAGTCAATTGTGTTTATATGTCATCCTTAGGTTCAGTTATGTGGTAAGGGACAGGATTCACTTCTGTTTGTCCATATAATATATTATTGTCAGCCACAAGCACTGGTTTTGGCTATAACATTAACCATAAATTATTTGAAATAGCCCTGGACCAAACATCTGAGGCACCCCTGCAAATGACCAGATGCACACAGTTTGGGAACCACTGATGTAAGTTCATTGCTAGCCTAATAATGGGGGTCATTCCGACCCGATCGCTCGCTGCACTTGTTCGCAGCGCAGCGATCGGGTCAGAACTGCACATGCGCCGGCCCATGCCGGACGGCCAAAAGCAGTCGTTCCCTAGCGATCACCTCTGCCTGATTAACAGGCAGAGGCGGTCGCTGGGCTGGAGGGGGCGGCACGGCGGGGTTTGGCCGCCGTTTTGGGGGCGCGGTCCGGCCAACGCAGGTGTGGCCGGACCGTGCAGGGGCCGCACGTAGCCGCTGCAACCAGGTGCAGCGACAAGCAACTCCCGGTCAGCCACAGGAGATGCGCTGGCCGGGAGTTACTCAACAAGTACAAAAGCATCGCCACTGCTTTTGTACTTGTCTGGGAACATGATCGTAGCTGTGCTAAATTTAGCACAGCTACGATCAACTCGGAATGCAAACCCTGCAATACCCACTATTGCCAGAAAAATGCAATACAGTCATTCCCTCTGTTACAGACATTGCACCCATTGCTAGACAAACATTGCAGAGATCCCCAAATTAACAGATGAAAACTGTAGCAAGAACACCCACCTCCCAAAATAAAGATCACACACAGCAAATAGGAAAGTTATTATTTAAATAGTAAAGATCAGATAAAGAGGATATTATTTGATATCCCGTATTATAAACATTTTAAAACTTTGTTTAAGTAAACTGATGGCAGTTTTACTTTAAGAAATGTTTGCATAAAAATGTGCACATCCAGGAGGATATTGGGACTGAACCAGAGGCAGATGCAGTGTCAATGAAACACGCAATGGCTGATATTCTAAGTCTACGCCACCGTCTGAGTCACACAGTGCATGCATCCCGATTGTCTGTGCACAGATTCAGACTCACTGGGGGAGATTCAAATGTTTGAAAAGTCGGTTGGGTGTCTGTTTTTTACTGTCTATTAGATAGGAAAAAACAGACTCCCAACTGACTTTTCAAACATTTAAATCTCCCCCACTGTCTGAAAATTTTCATGGGCGTACCCAGAAAATGGGAGTGGTGAACCTGATGCAGGCGTGTCACTGAAAGATACACAGCCCCTCACACAAGAGGCCAAACTCGGGTAGAGAAACTACACCTGCCATAGCATACCCTCCAACATTTTGCACATAAAAATCAGTACAAATTCGGAAAGAGGCGTGGCCACGGGTAAAGGGGTGCTTGGCCACACCCATTTTCCTATACTTTCAATGGAAGTTTGGAGAGCCAAAAATCGGTACATACCATATAAAAAAGGTACTGTACCTGCCAAAAAGGTACAGTTGGAGGGTATGCCATAGGGCTGGTGTAAGTTTCTGTGGCACATCTAAGTACAGACAGAAATGCACTGTCTGAAGATGCTGCAAGTGGGCATGTAAAACGGAAGCGGCATTCGCATAAAGATACAGACACAACTGTAGAAAAAGCTACAGCAGCATCTGCGTCCACCTCTGAATCAGGCCTATAATGTCTTGTTATGGGTCACGCTTCAGTCAACATATAAAGTTCTAGCTGGCAAGAAAGATAGGTAGGGAGATATCAGAATGAATGATCGGAGCATAGCATATGTGACTGGTACAGAATGGGATGCTATTTGTGATAGACTACAGCTTTGGGTGAGAGTGGATGGGGGTAAATCCAAGTTGATCGCAGCAGGATTTTTGATAGCAATTGGGCAAAACCATGTGCACTGCAGGGGAGGCAGATATAACATGTGCAGAGGAGAGTTAGATTTGGGTGGGTTATTTTGTTTCTGTGCAGGGTAAATACTGGCTGCTTTATTTTTACGCTGCAAATTAGATTGCAGATTGAACACACCACACCCAAATCTAACTCTCTCTGCACATGTTATATCTGCCTCCCCTGCAGTGCACATGGTTTTGCCCAATTGCTAACAAAAATCCTGCTGCGATCAACTTGGAATTACCCCCGATGTTGTGAGGCTTCATTGAGTCAAAGGCCCAATGCACACTGCACAACCTATATTGGCCAGGGATGAAATCTTTTGGATCTGTGCATGGTGATTATAAATGATTGCACTGCGTCGCTGCCACGCAATGTAGAGATAAACCCCACGCACACTGGGCCTAATTCAGATCTGATCGCTGGGCTGCGTTATTTGCTGCTCTGCGATTAGATAGTTGCCGCCTACAGGGGGAGGGTAAAATCGCTGTGTAAGTGTGCGATCGCATGTGTTGCAGAGTTGCACAAAAATCAGTTTGTACAGTCTCTGGGCAACCCAGGACTTACTTATCCAGTGCGACTGAATCCTGCTGATCGGGGCCGAAGCTGACGCCAGATACCCTCCCAGAAAACGCTTGGACACGCCTGCGTTTTTCCAGACACTCCCTGAAAACGGCCAGTTGCCACCCACAAACGGCCTCTTCTGGTCAATCACCTTGCGAACGCCCGTGCAAATGGATCCTTCGCACCATCACGTGGCTGACCGGCAAAGCCCGTTGTAGCAGTCTGACGCGCCGGCTTATTGCGGTACATACGCATGCGCAGTTCGGATCGAATCGCCCGCTCTGCAAAAACGCACAGCAGCGATCAAATTTGAATTAGGGTCTGTATTGACTAGTGACACTTACAATGATGTAGAAAATTAGTTTTCTTTGGATGATATTAAACCCTGCACTATATCAAAAGAACAGCTTTACAAAACATTTAATATTATTTTCTAAAACTCCTAACCTTACAAAATAAAATATTCAAAAGATTAGATCCTGTGGATAAAGAGAACGTAATTGTACTGAACATGTGTTGATATCAAAGTAGTAAAGCCAAAACAACATCAAAAGATTTTTTTATTTTTATTTTTATTATGAGATCAATGAGTTTCAAAAAAAGAAAAACAGACTATGGGAAACACGCCTGATATTAATAAGTATAATAATGAAGGCATTGCTTGTCTCAGGGAATTGTATGTTATCTGTATTTTTTTAAAGACTTCATGTGTCGAACTCAATTATTTTTTGGGCACCCTGCACCCGTCAGAGCAATTCAATTGTTGTTCCGAATGGCCGCGCATACAGCGGGCGCCCAGCTTGCCTCCTCCTTTATATACTTTAGACAGGTTTAGCTGCTTTGCGCTGCTAAACTCACTGATTTTGGCCACGTCAAGTGCAAAAAACAATGGCGCCCGGTAAAGGAACATGTATTTGCATTCACTTCATCTAAAGCAATGGACGATATGCCTCGACTGGGTGCAATAAAACATTTGATTCGCCCCCAGTTTGTTGATAGAATGGCATGAGTAACAAGTAGTAACAGAATTACCAAAACACATTAGTCATAAAAAAACAAAAAGGGAAGGTGACCAGCAGCAACAGAAAATAGAGACGGAGAAAAGGTGAAGGAATGTAGGGAGGACTGCCCATATATACACAAAACAGTTACAAAGGAAAATGATGGACAACCGCTGAAATGGAAGGTCTAATGCTCCCAGACTTTAGAGTAGGATTTGAGGAATTATGAAAAATATTCATCATAAACTCTATTCAAGACTGCTTATATGAACGGCAGAGATGTCAGACACCAAGCAGAGGCAATTTAGTATGTGGCCACCAATATGACATGTCAAGATACCTTATTCTGATACTTAGTGGCCAATTGGACATTCAGTGGCAGGAGGATTCTTCTCTAGGTACTGTAGGTATAAGGACTTACTTTATCAAAAGTATTTGGGATATATTTACTAATGAGTGGATTGTCAAAGCCATGATCATCGGTGCCTATAACCGATAAAATTCAAACTGCAATAGAAAAAATGGCAATCCAGCCAGATTAATTTCTATTGCCATTTTAAATCCATCAGTCACACCAACTGATGATCAATGGCTATGGCAACGCTCTGGTTTGTGAATATACTGTTCTCTTTTGTCTTTAATGTCAAGGAAGGATGGAAAGGTAAAGGGCCTAATTCTGAGTTGATCGCAGCAGCAAATTTGTTAGCAGTTGGGCAAAACCATGTGCACTGCAGGGGGGGGGGGGGGGGGGGGGGGTGCAGATATAACATGCAGAAAGAGTTAGATTTGGGTGGGGTGTATTCAAACTGAAATCTAAATTGCAGCGTAAAAATAAAGCAGCCAGTATTTACCCTGCACAGAAACGAAATAACCCACCCAAATCTAACTCTCTCTGCAAATGTTATATCTGCCCCACCCTGCAGTGCACATGGTTTTGCCCAATTGCTTACAAACTTCCTGCTGCGATCAACTCAGAATTACCCCCAAAGCCCCTGCAGAGATCCTTAAAGTACCTATTCCCCTCAGACACCCATGGCTTAATGAGTGCAGGAGTACAGCATAGAGAAAAAAACTCAGTAATTGAATACAGTATATCAGGTGTAATTTTATGTAGAGTAGTCAGACACATCTTATTTTAGTTACAAAAGACAATTTGTCAAGCAACTGCCATGACATTTTGTTTAGAAATACAACATTTAAGCTTATAATGCATTGATTTCTATACAAAACACTTCTTGCTTTGCTCATTTGTAGAGATGATGGGACTAAATATAGGGGTATTCAATTAGCTGTAGTAATTTCGCAAACTGCAAACATGCATCTCCACATCTGTATTTTGTGCGGTGTGGATCTTAAAACATATGCAACATTAAACATTGCACATACAGTCAATGTATTCTGAGTGAAGGTCTGGTGACTAAACAAGTATGCCAAAGCCAAAAGGATAATGCAAAAAGTTGTTAAATCAAAAGCTGGGGTCAAAACATAGAAAACTGAATGATGACAAGGGTTAATGTAAAGGTCCATACACAATGGGCGATTCTGAGCTGAAAGCAGCTCAATTTTGGTGTGTTGAGCTGCTTTCAGCTCAAAGCCGCACAGTGTGTATGCCCAAACTATGGGCAGTGAGCGCTGATGCACGGTCCTGCTTCATCGCCAGCGGCCGCTGTTCATGGTTTTACCAGTAGATGAACGGCGGGGTGAGCGGCTTTCCATAGCGTCCTGCTATGGAAAGCCGTTCACTCCCGCTGACATCGCTTGGCATACACGCTGGGCAAAAACGCCCAGTGTGTATGCACCTTAAGAGTCATGAACTAGCTGGTTCAAACAGATACAGGCAGATTCAATTAACTGCAATTTTTTTTTTGCAAGAGTAAAGCTCTGGGTTTAATGCCTGGAGCCATTCAATTATTAGTAAATTTGCTCCTGCTGTAAACCCACAGTTAACATGCGTTAACCCATTGATTTTGGGTTAAGTGCCCGGAATCTATGAGTTAGGCTAGGGCCACACATAGCGGCCAAGCGGGTCACTTGGCCACTATGTGTGGCCCTAACCTTACCCTACACCATTGGTCTCCAACCTGCGGCCCTCCAGCTACTGTGGAACTACACCTTCCAGCATGCCCTGCCTCAGTTTTAGCATGCCTTTATGGCAAAACTGTTGCAGGGCATGCTGGGATGTGTAGTTCCACAGCAGCTGGAGGGCCACAGGTTGAAGACCCATACCCTACACGATAATCTTTGCGTTACCCCACGCGATATGAGAGTGCACTCAGAAGAGAGTGCATTTAATGCAGATTTTTCCTTGCAGCTCCTAAGGCTGCGAGTAAAATTCTGCATTAAGTGCATACTTGCCTACCTGACCCTCTCCATGAGGGAGAAAATGCTCTGTTCCTGGACTTTCCTGGTAATGTATGATTGCCATCACCTGTGGTGAAACACCTTTCTTATCAATTAACTAGCTCACCACAGGTGATGGCAATTATACATTACCAGGAAAGTCCAGGAACACAGCATTTTCTCCCTCATGGAGAGGGTCAGGTAGGCAAGTATGGTTAAGTGCAACCTCTGTGCTTACCCCTCCAGGGTTCGGCACTGATTGCAGAGCTCAGAGCAGAGCTTTAAATAGAGTACTATATCAAACATATAGAATGCTAGAGACCAGGGGCCTAATTCAGACCCGATCGCTGCAGTGGCTGTAGGTCTAGTACGCCCGCGCTGCGGCCGCACTGCGCGTGCGCACCCAGTGAGATGCAAAAGAGTGTAGTTTAAAATAGGAAGATATGAATAAAGGACAAATGTCTTGCTCCTGTGTGGAGATGTGTCCTGTTTTACAGGACACATTCCACCTGCGGGAGGGCGTCTCTGACAGCGCTGGGACAGCTTGTCTGTCCCTAGCGCCTGTCAGTGTGCAGGAGCGGCGGGTGTCCGGTGCAGGGATTACCCTTTTCCCTGCACCGGACCGGAGGCTGCGGAGTAGTTTAAATGTTGGCGCCCTCCGGGAGCCAATCGCGGCTCCCGGAGCGGCGGCCAATCAGAGAGGGGCGCGGCGAGCCAATCGGCGCTCGCCGCTTCATAGGCCCCGCCCCCGACATCTGACGTCAGACGCCGGGTGGGAGCCGAAGAGGGGAGGCGCGCGGAAGAGCGCGAAGAAAGCGGCCGGGACCTGGAGGGAGGAGTCGGCGCGCCGGAGCGCAGAAGAGGGTCCGGCGCGGAGGAGAAGACGACGGCCGTTTGAAGAAGAGCTCCGGTGGCCGCTGAAGAGGCCGGAAGACGTCGGGCTCCTGCAAGAAGATGTCCAGCGGCGGCTGGACGCGGAGGAGCGGAGGCGACGCCGCTGGCCAGGACGGGTCAGCGGCAGAAGAGGGCGCCGGAGATCCCTGGATCAGGTGAGGCCTCAGTGAGGCAACTTTCACCCCCTCCCTTTTCCTCCCTAGACCACCAGGGACGGGCATTAGGCCCGGGGGCACAGTTCAGGCACTAGGCCTGTTGCGCAGTTAGGAGTTCGTCAACCCCCCTGATTTGGTGGTTTGGGCATTAGGCCCAGGCCACTGTAATTGGCTGTGTAGGTGGGCATTAGGCCCGAGGGCATATAGTGGGCATTAGGCCCAGATTAATAGGTGCGCCCCCCCCCCCCAGATAAATAAGAGTGGTACTGGGCGCTAGGCCCAGGCCATCCCGACGTGCACAGAGTAGGCAGGCTTGTAAGCCTGAGCCCCACTCTATAAGGTGACACTGGGCACTAGGCCCAGGTCACCCAACGGGCGACGAGTTAGGCGGGCGATAGGCCCGTGGGTAATGTCGGGCCTCGGGTCCGTGTGCTAATAGGGGGCGCTAGGCCCAATAAATAAGCGGTTCCCCTGAAGTGAATAGAGGTGGCGCTGGGCACTAGGCCCAGTCCACCCCAAGGTGTTTAGGCAGGCAGGCCCGCTCGGCCTGAGCCCCTGGAAAGAGAGGACGGGAGGTGGGTGAGCTGTGCGGCCCCCACTACCTGGTGTTCTGATTCAGATACTTTAAGGGACAACACTGTGGTAGTTGCTTGCGCTGTGAATTGTGATTGGATATGTTGTTACCGTGCGGGACAAAGTGTGAGCTTGTTAAGTGCGTTTAGTTTTGTTGCACCACACCCACAGAGCTAGTTTGAGGGCTCTGCCGTTGTAGTTAGTATAGGGGTGTGACACTAGGTTAGAGTTTGCCCTGCACGGCTGTTTGCTTGTTTGTTTGCCTCCTTACAGGGACCTGTAAGAGAAGAAGACGTTCGCAGTGCGGAACTGACGGTGAGTGGCATCTGTGTGCGTTTGTCCCTTGTCTGTCCCCGAGCGCCGGAATAGGGATTGCTCACGGACGTGAGAATCCCCTTCATCACACTACGTGCGAGAGCGCGAGTGTGTGAAATCTGGGTGGCTGAGGCTTTGTGCCAGTGATGACCTTTCACCCAACCGGTGAAGGTCGCTGTCACCCCTGGGGTATCCCCTCTTCCGGTGAAAGAAGGGTGGATACCTCCCTTAAGGTAGACCATTTTCTCCTCAGCTCGTTCGTCGGTCAGCTCCGAGAGGGAATCGCCGTGTCCGGATCCGACTGAAGATTGCCAGGTCCGTTGAAGGTTCCGGTACCTGAAGGTGAAAGAGCGAGGCGCCTGGTGAGTACCGAAGCTACACCTGCACGGCAGCAGGCACCACCACACGCACCGCCGCACCTCTTACACCTGCTTGAATAAAGTGCCGTGCCTATCCCTATATACTGTAGCTGGGACAATACTGACACAAATGTGCCGGGGACTGAGTGAAGGAGAACAGGGAGAAGCAGCAAGGTTTATTGATGCCTAATAGCGTAGTAAGCAAAAAAAGTGGTATAATTTACATAAATCATGCGCATCTGCTATCGGTGAAGTACAGAAGTGCATACACCTCTGCATATATGCGGCAATTTGTGACTAGGTCTTTATTAGGCCCTGAGAGCCCTGGCAGTCATTATGTGGAGCTATCTGTAGTGTAGAATACTGCGCTGTATTGAATACCATGTTTAACAAATCATTGGTAGAATCAGAAGCTCTCAGCCATTCATCTTTTCAACATTTACACTACACCAGATTAGTTGCATCTGTTGCTGATCTGTCTCCCAAGTCTAACAAGCACATATGCACATAATAAGTCTCTTCTTCTACTCAGGCCTGCACATACCACTGAAGACAAAACACTATGGGGTATATGCAATTGCGGTCGAATTCCCGAAAATGTCGAAAAACGGGGCATTTTCGACACAAAAAAAAAAAATCGACAATGCAATACAGTACTTTTCGACAAAAAAAATGACTTTTCAGATTCTACTTTTTGCAATTCGACATTTTGAAAATTTGACATGTCAGCAGTGGTAAAAATGCGGCAATTCGACAAAAGTATATTCAATTGAAGAATGTCGATTCGACTTTAGTGCTTTTCGACAGTAATATCGTCAATTTCCTTCCGCCTCACTTTGCTGGCGGAATCTAATAAAAAAAAATTAAAACATGTTTTTTTTGTGGTTTTTTTATTGCTAATAGCATATCTACTTATATTAGAAGGGATTATGTACTTGGTTTGTCTATTAGAGGGACACAAGTATTATTTATATATTTTTTTAAAGAATATTTTTTTTTTAATTGACTAAAATAGAGAGAGCATGATTTTTAGTGGAAAGGGGTGGGAATGGGTTAAAATCAAGAAAAAAAAATGCGTGGGGTCCCCCCTCCTAAGCATAACCAGCCTCGGGCTCTTCGAGCCGGTCCCGGTTGTAAAAATACAAGGGAAAAACGGACAGGGGATCCCCCGTATTTTTAGAACCAGCACCGGGCTCTGCGTCCGGTCCTGGTGCAAAAAATACGGGGGACAAAAAGCGTAGGGGTCCCCCATATTTTTTGTACCAGCACCGGTCTCCACTAGCTGGGGAGATAATGCCACAGCCGGGGGACACTTTTATACCGGTCCCTGCGGCCGTGGCATTAAAACCCCAACTAGTCACCCCTGGCCGGGGTACCCTGGAGGAGTGGGGACCTCTTAAATCAAGGGGTCCCCCCCTCCAGCCACCCAAGGGCCAGGGGTGAAGCCCGAGGCTGCCCCCCCCCCCCCCCATCCAAGGGCTGCGGATTGGGGGCTGATAGCCTTGAGTAAAATTAAAGAATATTAATTTTTGCAGAAGAACTACAAGTCCCAGCAAGCCTCCCCCGCAAGCTGGTACTTGGAGAACCACAAGTACCAGCATGCGGGGCAAAACGGGCCCGCTGGTACCTTTAGTTCTTCTGCAAAAAAAAATACCCAAATAAAAACAGGACACGCACACCGTGAAAGTACAACTTTATTACACACATGCCGACACACACATACTTACCTATGTTCACACGCCGACCTCTGTCCACTTGTCCAAGTAGAATCCGGGGTACCTGAAAATAAAATTATACTCACCTAAATCCAGTGTCCTGTTATTATTTGTAATCCTCGTACTTGGCAAAAAAAAAAAACCATACCCGATCCACACGGACTGAAAGGGGTCCCATGTTTACACATGGGACCCCTTTCCCCCGAATGCTGTGACCCCCCGTGACTCCTGTCACTGAGGGTCCCTTCAGGCAATCAGGGAGCGCCACGTCGTGGCACTCTCCTGATTGCCTATGCGCGTATGAGCTGGCAGACAGCGCATCGCACAGCCCCTCCATTATATTCAATGGTTGGAACTTTGCGGTCAGCGGTGAGGTTACTCGCGGTCAGCGGCTGACCACGGGTGACCTCACCGCTGACCGCAATTTTTTTCTGTGTTTAACCATTTTTGCGCCGTCGGAAAAGTCGAATCCAGGACGCACACTATCCGTCAATTCGTCCGTTTTTCGACAGCGGGACTGTCGAATCCGTTTTTTATTGAATATGTCGAATTCCGGCACCCGTCGGACGGAATTCGACGGTCGAATTGTGTCGAATTTTAAAACGGGCGAAAAAAAGCCGCAATTCGCCCGGAATTGCATATACCCCTAAATCCACGGATCATCATAGGCACCTAAATCTGGCATTATTTTATTTCTTTACTAGTTACCAGCCCATCTAAATGATGGAACATCATAACAGTAATGTCACCGCCTGCTTACAAAACACTTAAATTCCCCTTGAGATGAGCAACAGTGCTAGTCTTTCATCATACAGGATTATTAGCAATCAATTTCTGCCAGTTTTTGTCTTCCCCAGGAAGGCCATTCTTCTGCCCCCCCCTCCCTCAATAATGCTTTAGTCAAAGAAAGTGACCTTGCTATAATTACAAAACATATATTTTTAAAGCAAATAATTTTCCCTTACTAAAGGTCTTTTTTTTTCAGTCTTGGGCAGCCAATAAGTTTACTTTAGAATATAGAGTTGCCCTGCCCATTTTTGGAAAAATATGTTTTATTAGTTTTATTAACATACTGCCAATGCATCTGGATCCTGGCAAGAATCAAAAAGTAAATAAAATGCATTAGTCTCATTAAATTCTGATCCCTATTGGGAGAAATCAATTTTTTTCTCAAGGCGGCAGTTTCCAGCATGATCTAACAATAACTAAGCAGGCATTTTATTTGCCAGATTTTACATATATATTTTGCTGTACAGTGTATTGTAGGGAAGACTACCATGTTCCTTTCTGCCTGTGGTTTAATGAAGCACATTGAGAACAGCACAAAAGCTCTTGGTTGAATATGTTATAAATGACGAAAACTAAGCAGGTAGGAATTGCAGGATGAAATAATCCTTTCATCATCAACTAAACGTTTACCTAGAGTGGGAGGTGTGCCATCACTGCTAAGTTAAAGAAAAGTATTTATATTAATGTAACATCCAGTATGACTTCTGTACATGTATATGCTATATACTGTACACATCTGTAATATTTAGTGGAATTCCTTTCTATAAGTAGATATCACATGCCTTAAAGAGATTACATTTTCAAAATACTTTTCAACATACTAAAACTACAAAGGAGTATTTTTGATGTAGGCAGAGTTAATAGAGGGCTTTCATGTTATCACGTGTAGCACAATAATGAACTTGTTATTCCAGCACAATTTTCTATCAGACACTCCCTGGAAAGCACTGTTATATGGCCATTCTGTACAAATAAACAATAATAATAATAATTTTATCTCAGGATGTTGCATGCTATACTTTCAAACTTTTCCAAGTCAATCTGAAAATTGTTGCTGCAGAATGACAACATTTTATATACAGTACGGATGGTGTAATGGTTAGCATTACCGCCTATATATGGCAGTACGGATGGCGTAATGGTTAGCATTACTGCCTATATATGGCAGTACGGACATGGCCGGATTAACAATGGGGCGGATGGAGCTGCAGCTCCAGGCCCCCCATTGAAAATAGGCCCACAGCCACAGTTAAGGGATCCATAGCTGCCAGCATTACAATGAGTCACACTGACTCATTGTATGCCGCCACTGCTAGACAGTATCCTAGTCACTTGAAGTCCTGGCTGGAGCGGGAGGAGAAGCCGATCGCGTCTCTCCTCCGCCCTGAACGCCTCCTCCTCCCAGCCTTTTAGTCATGCTGCTGTGCTGAATGACGCGAGGGAGGGGGGAGGAACAGCTCTCCCATCTACTTCCAGCTCCTCCCCCCAGGCAGCGCTGCTAAGTGATAAGGACGGGCCAGCCGGATGGGGAGGAGGGGCCGTTCTCTCAGCTCCTCCCCTTTCCTGCTGTGGCTCAAGCTGCAGCACCGCGTGGGCAACCACAATAGATGCACAATGTAGCCCCGGGACTCGGCAGCAGCTATTCGTGGCTGCATGAACAGTGACGTGTGCACCTCCGTACGCATTTATCCAACATTCCTGGATGCCAGAGGGTGAGACCAGAGGAGGAGCTGAGCTGCCGCGAGGAAAGTAGGTTAACACCAAGGGAAGAGTTGCAGACTACAAATTGTAGGGAAGGTGGAGTCAGGACACACTATGTACATAAAGATTAGGAGGAGGGGGGGCTACAATAATGTACATACAGTACAGACTAGGAGGGGAGGGGGGCACGCTAATACATAGACTAGGAGGGAGGAACGGACGGGCTGCTTTTCGGCCCTGGCATTTCTGTGCATGTGTGCACGTCACAGGAGGGGGAGGGAGTCCCGAACAGGGTCTCTTTATCCCATGTGAATGGTGCCTGTGTCACTAAGTTTATATGTGTTGTGTGTATTTGAGTCAGTAAGTGGTTTCTAAAAGTTATTGGTGTTTGTGTCAGTAAATTTGTATGTGTTTGTGTGTCAGTAATGGGTGTCTGTCATACCCCTTTTCCACTGTGAAGCACGGGTCGCAGCCGTGTCGCCTGACACGGCTGCGACCTGTGCTACAGACCCCTTTCACATAGCGCTCACCAACCCGGCATATTGCCAGGTTAGTGACGCGGCTAGTGACGCGGCAGGGGCGGCGCTGGGAGATCACATGATCTCCCAACGACGCCCTCCCATACACTGTGAACGGGAGCCGTGTCGCCTCGACATGGCTCCCGTTCACACTACACAGCTTACCAGGTTGAACACGTGTTCAACCCGGCAAGCTTCCCGGGTAGGATTCCCGGATCACTTGATCCGGGAATTTGCAGGGGGGGCCGTTTCCACTAGGGAAAAACACGGGTAAATGCGCGCCCCCGCGCATTTACCCGTGTTTAAAAAGCTAGTGGAAAAGGGGTATGTATGTGCTAATAAATCGTGTGTGTGTGTCAGTAAGAGTAATCTATGTCCGTAAGCGGTGTCTGTGTTATTAAGTGGTATCTGTCACTAATGGGTATCCATCAGTAAATGTCTTTGTATCAGTAAGGGGTGTCTGTGTATGTAAATGTATCTGTGTCAGTAAGGTGTGTCTCAGTGTGTTTGTATCAGTAAGTGGAATCTTTCTCAGTAAGGGGAGTATGTCAGTAAGATGTTTCTGTGTCAGTAAGTGCTATCTGTCATTAGGTATGTATGTGTCAATAAGTGTTATCTGTGTCAGTAAGAGGTATCTGTCAGTAAGTGGTGTATGTATCAAATGTTTGTGTTAGCGTGTGTGTATTCGTAATAGGGTCTGCGTCAGTGTGTTTGTATCGGTGAGAGGTGTCAGTCAGTAAGTGGTGTCTGTGTCAGTAAGTGTTGTCTATGTTAGTAAGTATCTGTGTCAGTAAGTGTGTCCCCGTAGCCCTCAGTTCCTTGTCTGCTCTGTTTTGCCCCATCTCTGCTCCCCTTTTCCCATTTGCTCTGTATTGTCCCCATCTTTTCTAATCTTTCCACATCTGCTATTTTTTTCCATCATTGCTCCCCTTTCCACCTTCTTTGCATGTTGAGACAGCTCTCTGGCCCTCATTCCGAGTTGATCGCTAGCTGCTTTCGGTCTCAGCGCGGCGATCAGGCTAAAACTGGCTTTTCTGCAGATGCGTACGGTCCGCAGTGCGCACGCGCTAAGTACTTTCACACAAAACTATGCAGTTTTACACAATGGCTCTAACTGTGTGGAGTTTGTATATTCTCCCCGTACTTGCGTGGGTTTCCTCTGGGTACTCCGGTTTCCTCCCACAATCCAAAATTATACTGGTAGGTTAATTGGATCCCAACAAAAATTAACCCTAGCGTGAATGTGAGTGTGTGCACATGTAGTATAGGGAATATAGATTGTAAGCTCCACTGGGGCAGGGACTGATGTGAATGGCCAAATACTCTCTGTAAAAGCGCTGCGGAATATGTGTGCGCCATATAAATAACTGGTAACAAATAAATATACAGTATGTGATAACTGAATGTCCTATATAAGACAGCTATTATCATGATTTGCTCGATAGATTGTTTTTCCAGCTTTACGGTCTTACATTTTTATGTTAGCTCATCACCCTAACACCATTAATCAAGTACTGACTGCAGAAGCATTCCAGCATGGTGTCCCATAGCAACAAACCGTAACTTTCCTACTACACATAGAATGCAGAAAGAAAACAAGTCTGACTTTTTGACATCATCTTATCTATGTCAGCCACTGATAAGAGAATGAGAAAGTTAAGGGGGGTACTCACGGGAGAGATGTGTGCTGAACGATCTTAACACAGACCACTCAGCACACATCTCTCACCCCGCTCAGCACAGCGCGATGTGCTGAGCGAGGGGGAAAGCCGACGGGGGGCCGCTCACTTCAACGGTGAAGTGAGCGACCCGCTAGATTGAGCCTGCATGCAGCTCAATCTAGCATCGGCGATAGCGATGCGCGGGTCCGCGCATCGCTATCGCTGGAGGGCATACACACGGCAGATCCATGCTTAAAATCTAAGCAATCTAGCAAGATTGCTTAGATTTTAAGCACGGATCTCTCCGTGTGTACCCCCCTTAAGAAACCCACAAGTCCTAAAAGTTAGCAATCTAGCCTTTCAAATATTAGAACTATTGGGACAACGAGTAATTTCTTGTTACTTTGTCATGCTAACACCACCAGCACCCTGCCCCAATAACTATCCAAACACATCAGATAATCACACTGGGGTTCAAAACTTGAATTTTACGTCATGTCCATCACCACATAACTGCCTTCAGTGCCCTTGATATGTCCAACTTTCCAGTAGCACACTCTGTATTTGGTGCTTGTAAAAATGAAAGCAAAAGTCGCCAAGTTTCACCAATACTAAGGCTCTGAAAATGTTTAATGTACAATTGTCAGTAGATCATGATCAAAACAGTTGGTTCAAAACTTACATCTTGCCATTTCCATTCAAACATTGTTATTTGCATTTGTGGTTCATTTACAAGGTTTGAAAAATATTACTTTCTTATCAAAACACAGCTACACAAATGAATTACTTAACTGATGTTGGAAATATTAGTAAGGTTAATGATGATGATGATACATACAAAACAGTTTGAGAAGGATAGTGGTGATAATGGCCAAATGGAAAGATGCTCAGAAAGCAGCTTTCATATACTAAATGATCATAATCCTTGCGTTTGTCCTATGAATGTCTGCCAAGTAGTTCTTGCTTAAGTGAAATTAGAATCTTCAATCACTGATAGCATCCAGAAGAAAACTACAGGGTCTATTTATAAATAGTAAGAACCCCTTTCTCTGACTTTTTTGCCTCTTTGAACTTTTAGTTTTTCAGGATCCTATTTTGATTAAATATATTCTGTGACTTTGGATTTTTTTGGTGTTTCTGACACCCAATAAATAGTTTTTATCTGCTTTTAAAAATCACTCTTTAATTTTTTTCACTGTGGTCACCATATGATTACTGGAGCACATTTACCGTGTACAGTAATTATACCCCTTTTCCACTAGCTCCTTAAAACACGGGTAAATGCGCGGGGGCGCGCATTTACCCGTGTTTTTCCCTAGTGGAAACGGGTCCCCCGGCAAATTCCCGGATCAAGTGATCCGGGAATCCTACCCTGGTAGCTAGCCGGGTTGAACACGTGTTCAACCCGGCTAGCTGTCTAGTGTGAACGGGAGCCGTGTCGAGGCGATATGGCTCCCGTTCACAGTGCATAGGGAGGGAGGCGCTGGGAGATCATGTGATCTCCCTGCACCGCCCCTGCCGCATCACTAGCGCGTCACCAACCCGGCAATTGCCGGGTTGGTGAGCGCTGTCTGCAAGGGGCTGTAGCACGGGTCGCAGCCGTGTCAGGCGACACGGCTGCGACCCGTGCTACGCTAGTGGAAAAGGAGTATAAGTAACAGCAGTTTGGTGGAATACCTGCCTTCTATACCGGACCAGTGGGAAAGAGTTTGAGCTACTGCATCCATAAAGGGGTGAAAGAAACCTTTCTATGTCTATACTTCCCCTTATTTAGGTGAGTGAACCAGTGTGGGAGTTACCCTAAGAGATGAGAATTTACCAGTGTACCACTTCCCTCTCTCTTGCATGTACTGAGGACAAGAGAACAGAAAGGGATTTTACCCATCAAGATGGAGGAATAACTCCTTCCCTATTAAATATGAAAATAATCTACAGCGCTTTTTTTGGTCTATCCACCCTATTTTGGGGGTTATTGTACTTAAGTCTTGGTTGGGGGAATTCAAATGTTTAAAAAGTCGGATGGGTGTCTGTTTTTTCCTAACTGACTTTTCAAACAATTGAATATCCCCCCGTGTGTCTTAGGGTAGAGCTGAGCAGCTGTGGGTGGGGTGCGCAAGTTGCAGATATCATTTTTTTTTTTTTTTTTTGCAATAGTAAAATGATAGCTATAATGTCCCAGCAAGGATATTTTGATAAATAGGCTAACAAAATAATTTATCAACACAGTAAGAAATAGTTTACTTGGTCCCACTACCACAAATGATAAACAATCCCCTAAATATGTCACCTAGAAGCAAATATATTTTTTTGTCAAACACAGACCAGGTCCTTGCTTGCTGTGTACCAAACACCCATCAAAAAGATGATTCACAGTACTGGAGAGCATCGAACTTGCAAGTTCAAGACTCAGGCAAAGAGGATTCATGCAAGACTAGTTACTTTAAATAGTACTAAATACATTAGTACATGGGAACTACTGATTATACGGCCAATAGTAGTTACCAACCTGTTGAGAACTCGACAATCCTACCTCACAAGCTCGCTGACTAGGTGTCATCCTTGACTCTGAACTGTCCTTTGCTCCCCACATTCAATCTGTCTTAAAATCATGTTACATGCATCTAAAAAAACCTATCCAAAATATGACCATACCTTACACAAGACACTACAAAAACTCTAAGCCATGCTCTCATTATCTCCCGCATTGATTATTGCAATAGTCTTCTTACTGATCTTGCCAAAAAGAAACTCCACCACTACAATCCATTCTGAACGCAGCTGAGAGGCTTATCTTCCTCACTAGACATTCATCGTCTATCAGTCCCTCCATTGGTTGCCTGTCTTCTACCGTATTCAATATAAAATACTTTTACTCACACACAAGGCCAATAACCAAAGTGCACCTATGTCCATCTCTTCACTTATCTCAAAATATCTCACAACCTGACCTCTCAGCTCTTCACAAGATCTACGTCTCTTATCCACTGTCATTATTTGCTCCCATTCATGATTGCAAGACTTTCTTCGGGCTGCACCCACTCTGTGGAATGGCCTAACACACACAACAAGACTCCCATAGTCTCTAAACCTTCAGGCATTCCCTGAAAAATCACCTCTAGCTTATCACATTCCAGTACAACTCACTCAACCTTCATAAGCTTTCCTATCCAATTACATCCCCACACATCCTCACATATTTTCTCTTTCTTCACTTTCCCATCCTCCTGACCCCAGGCCAACGTCAGTGTGTGACCATATCATGCAGCCCACTAAGAACTTTTGCAATCTGGTGGACAATTATGCAATAGATAGCACCTATCCTTGTGTATCAATGCCTATGATAAAGTATGGTGCAAAACTGTTTTGAAGGATGTTCCCAATTTGTTGTGTGTGTCAAGGCTACTGTTTGACCTAGTAGTGCGCAGTCAGTTGCTCAGTGCAGTATTCGAAAATTTCTCATTGGATAGTGTATAACAAAACCAGAGTGCAAGGTGCATGAGGCTCAAAAAAGTTACCTTTTCCCATAATTTTCTAACAAATGCAAGAGTACAGAAACAAGCAAAATAATAATAATAATAATAATAATAATAATAATAACAACAACAACAACAACAATCATAATAATAATAATAATAATAATAATAAATAATAATAATAAGATTTTAAACCTACCGGTAAATCTTTTTCTCCTAGTCCGTAGAGGATGCTGGGGACTCCGTAAAGACCATGGGGAATAGACAGGCTCCGCAGGAGACATGGGCACTAAAAAGAACTTTAGATATGGGTGTGCACTGGCTCCTCCCTCTATGCCCCTCCTCCAGACCTCAGTTAGAAAACTGTGCCCAGAGGAGACGGACAGTATGAGGAAAGGATTTTTGTTAATCTAAGGGCAAGATTCATACTAGCCCATACCATCCACACTGTATAACATGGAATATACGAACCAGTTAACAGTATGAAACAAAACAGCATCAGCCAGAGACTGATCAAAACTGTAACATTACCCTTATGTAAACCAAAACTATATACAAGTCTTGCAGTATTTAGTCCGCACTGGGACGGGCGCCCAGCATCCTCTACGGACTAGGAGAAAAAGATTTACCGGTAGGTTTAAAATCTTATTTTCTCTTACGTCCTAGAGGATGCTGGGGACTCCGTAAGGACCATGGGGATTATACCAAAGCTCCAAAACGGGCGGGAGAGTGCGGATGACTCTGCAGCACCGATTGAGCAAACATGAGGTCCTTCTCAGCCAGGGTATCAAACTTGTAGAACTTTGCAAAGGTGTTTGAACCCGACCAAGTCGCCGCTCGGCAAAGCTGTAAAGCCGAGTCACCTCGGGCAGCCGCCCAAGAAGAACCCACCTTCCTAGTGGAATGGGCCTTTACTGAATTTGGTAACGGCAATCCAGCCATAGAATGAGCCTGCTGAATCGTGTTACAGATCCAGCGAGCAATAGTCTGCTTAGAAGCAGGAGCGCCAACCTTGTTGGCTGCATACAGGACAAACAGTGCCTCTGTTTTCCTAACCCGAGCCGTTCTGGCTACATAAATTTTCAATGCCCTGACCACATCAAGGGACTCTGAATCCTCCAAGTCCCGCGTAGCCACCGGCACCACAATAGGTTGGTTCATATGAAAAGAGGAAACCACCTTAGGCAAAAATTGAGGACGAGTCCGCAACTCCGCTCTATCCACATGGAAAATCAGATAGAGGCTTTTATGAGATAAAGCCACCAACTCAGACACTCGCCTTGCCGATGCCAAGGCCAACAACATGACCACTTTCCAAGCGAGATACTTTAATTCCATCGTTTGAAGAGGCTCAAACCAGTGAGACTTAAGGAACCGTAACACCACGTTAAGGTCCCATGGTGCCACAAAAGGAGGCTGGATATGCAGCACTCCCTTCACAAAAGTCTGGACTTCTGGGAGAGAAGCCAATTCCTTCTGAAAGAAAATGGATAGGGCCGAAATCTGAACCTTAATGGAGCCTAATTTTAGGCCCAAATTCACTCCAGTCTGTAGGAAGTGAAGGAAACGGCCCAGATAGAATTCTACCGGAGGAGCATTCCTGGACTCACACCAAGACACATACTTCCGCCATATACGGTGATAATGTTTTGCTGTCACGTGCTTCCTAGCCTTTATCAGAGTAGGAATGACCTCATCCGGAATGCCCTTTTTTGCTAGGATCTGGCGTTCAACCGCCATGCCGTCAAACGCAGCCGCGGTAAGTCCTGGAACAGACAGGGCCCCTGTTGCAACAGGTCCTCTCTGAGAGGAAGAGGCCACGGATCTTCTGTGAGTATTTTCTGCAGATCCGGATACCAGGCCCTTCGAGGCCAATCTGGAACAATGAGAATTGTCTGTACTCCTCTTCGTCTTATGATTCTCAATATCTTGGAGATGAGAGGAAGAGAAGGGAACACATAGACCGACTGGAACACCCACGGTGTCACCAGGGCGTCCACTGCTACTGCCTGAAGGTCCCTTGACCTGGCGCAATATCTCGGAAGTTTCTTGTTGAGGTGTGACGCCATATTGTCTATTTGAGGCAGTCCCAACTGACTTGCAATCTCTGCAAAGACTTCC
This sequence comes from Pseudophryne corroboree, assembly GCF_028390025.1. NCBI lineage: Eukaryota > Metazoa > Chordata > Amphibia > Anura > Myobatrachidae > Pseudophryne > Pseudophryne corroboree. Next base: position 620,687,967 of record NC_086446.1, read on the forward strand.
TGATGAAGTCCCCACTCTCCTGGATGTAGATCGTGTCTGCTGAGGAAGTCCGCTTCCCAGTTGTCTACTCCCGGAATGAAAACTGCCGTCAGAGCGCTTACGTGATTTTCCGCCCAGCGAAGAATCCTGGTGGCTTCTGCCATTGCCACTCTGCTCTTTGTTCCGCCCTGACGGTTTACATGAGCCACTGCGGTGATGTTGTCTGACTGAATCAGAACCGGTAGGTCGCGAAGCAAATTCTCCGCTTGACGAAGGCCGTTGTATATGGCCCTTAATTCCAGTACGTTGATGTGTAGACAAGCCTCCTGGCTTGACCATAGACCTTGGAAGTTTCTTCCCTGTGTGACTGCTCCCCATTCTCGGAGGCTCGCGTCCGTGGTCACCAGGACCCAGTCCGGAATGCCGAATCTGCGGCCCTCGAGAAGGTGAGTACTCTGCAGCCACCACAGGAGTGACACCCTGGCCCTGGGGGATAGGGTGATTAACTGATGCATCTGAAGATGTGATCCAGACCACTTGCCCAGTAAGTCCCATTGAAAGGTCCTCGCATGGAACCTGCCGAAGGGAATGGCCTCGTATGATGCCACCATCTTTCCCAGGACTCGAGTGCAGTGATGTACTGACACCTGTTTTGGTTTTAATAGGTTCCTGACCAGTGTCATGAGTTCCTGAGCTTTCTCTATCGGGAGATAAACCCTTTTCTGGTCTGTGTCTAGAATCATGCCCAGGAAAGGCAGACGAGTCGTAGGAACCAACTGCGACTTTGGAATATTCAGAATCCAGACGTGTTGCCGTAACACTTCCAGAGAAAGTGCGACGCTGTTCAGCAACTGCTCTCTTGATCTCGCTTTTATGAGGAGATCGTCCAAGTACGGGATAATGGTGACCCCTTGCTTCCGCAGGAGTACCATCATTTCCGCCATTACCTTGGTAAATATTCTCGGTGCCGTGGAGAGACAAAACGGCAACGTCTGAAATTGGTAATGACAATCCTGTACCACAAATCTGAGGTACGCCTGATGAGGTGGATAAATGGGGACATGAAGGTATGCATCCTTTATGTCCAGAGACACCATAAAATCACCCCCTTCCAGGCTTGCGATGACCGCTCTCAGCGATTTCATCTTGAACTTGAACCTTTTCAGGTATATGTTCAGGGATTTTAAATTCAATATGGGTCTGACCGAACCGTCCGGTTTCGGGACTACAAACATGGTCGAATAATAACCCCTTCCCTGCTGAAGGAGGGGAACCTTGACCACCACCTGTTGAAGATACAATTTGTGAATTGCAGTTAACACTATTTCCCTCTCGTGGGGGGAAGCTGGTAGGGCCGATTTGAGGTATCGGTGAGGGGGCATCTCTTCGAATTCCAGCTTGTATCCGAGACACAATTTCTATCGCCCAGGGATCCACCTGGGAGTGAACCCACTTGTGGCTGAAATTCCGAAGACGTGCCCCCACCGGGCCTAGCTCCGCCTGTGGAGCCCAGGCGTCATGCGGTGGATTTTGTAGAGGCCGGGGAGGACTTCTGTTCCTGGGAACTAGCTGTGTTGTGCAGCTTCTTACCTCTGCCCCTGCCTCTGGCAAGAAAGGACGCACCTCGGACTTTCTTGTTTCTTTGTGATCGAAAGGACTGCATTTGATAATACGGTGCTCTCTTAGGCTGTGAGGGAATAAAAGGCAAAAAATTTGACTTTCCAGCTGTAGCTGTGGAGACCAGGTCCGAGAGACCCTCCCCAAACAATTCCTCACCCTTGTAAGGTAAAACCTCCATATGCCTTTTTGAGTCGGCATCACCTGTCCATTGCCGAGTCCACAGGACCCTTCTGGCAGAAATCGACATAGCATTTATTCTAGAACCCAGTAGACTAATGTCTCTTTGAGCATCTCTCATATATAGGACAGCGTCTTTAATATGCCCCAGGGTCAACAATACAGTATCCTTGTCTAAGGTATCAATTTCCTCAGATAAGGTATCCGTCCATGCTGCTACAGCACTACACACCAAGGCCGACGCGATTGCCGGCCTCAGTAAGGTACCTGAATGTGTATAAATGGACTTCAGGGTAACCTCCTGTTTGCGATCCGCAGCATCTTTGAGGGTAGCCGTATCCTGTGACGGCAGGGCTACCTTCTTGGATAAGCGTGTTAAAGATTTGTCCACCCTAGGGGAGGATTCCCAGCGTAACCTGTCCGTTGGCGGGAAAGGATGCGCCATAAGAATCCTTTTGGAAATTTGCAGTTTTTTATCTGGAGATTCCCAAGCCTTTTCACATAACTCATTTAGCTCGTGTGAGGGGGGAAAGGTTACCTCCGGCTTCTTTTCCCCATACATATGCACCCTCTTGTCAGGGACTGGGGTTTCCTCTGTGATGTGCAACACATCCTTAATTGCTATAATCATATAACGGATGGATTTAGACAATTTTGGCTGTAACTTTGCATCATCGTAATCGACACTGGAGTCAGAATCCATGTCGGTATCTGTGTCAACAGTTTGGGATAGTGGGCGCTTCTGAGACCCTGACGGCCTCTGCGACATAGGATCAGGCACGGGTTAGGACCCTGACTGTCCCGAGGCTTCAGCTTTTTCTAACTTTTTATGCAAGGAATTAACATTATCATTTAAAACCTTCCACATATCCATCCAATCAGGTGTCGGCGGAGACACCACATTCATTTTCTCCCGCTCTGCTTCCACATAGCCTTCCTCATCAGACATGTCGACACAAGCGTACCGACACACCACACACACAGGGAATGCCCTCTCTGAAGACAGTTCCCCCACAAGGCCCTTTGGAGAGACAGAGAGAGAGTATGCCAGCACACACCCCAGCGCTATAAACCCAGGAATAACACAGTAACTTAATGTTAACCCAGTAGCTGCTGTTTATATTGCTTTTTGCGCCTAATTATGTGCCCCCCCTCTCTTTTTACCCTCTTCTACCATGTATCTGCAGGGGAGAGCCTGGGGAGCTTCCTCTCAGCGGAGCTGTGGAGAAAAAATGGCGCTGGTGAGTGCTGAGGAAGAAGCCCCGCCCCCTCGGCGGCGGGCTTCTGTCCCGCTTAAATATGCAATTTTTTGGCGGGGGCTCATACATATATACAGTGCCCAGCTGTATATATGCTTAACTTTGCCAAAAGAGGTCCCAAATGCTGCCCAGGGCGCCCCCCCGCGCCCTGTACCCTTACAGTGACCGGAGTATGTGTAGGTGTGTGGAGCAATGGCGCACAGCTGCAGTGCTGTGCGTTACCTCAGTGAAGAACACGGAGTCTTCTGCCGCCTGTGAAGTCTTCTTTGCTTCTCATACTCACCCGGCTTCTGTCTTCCGGCTCTGCGAGGGGGACGGCGGCGCGGCTCCGGGACCGGACGGCGAGGGTGAGATCCTGCGTACCGATCCCTCTGGAACTAATAGTGTCCAGTAGCCTAAGAAGCAGGACCTAGCTTCAGAGAGTAAGGCTGCTTCTCTCCCCTCAGTCCCACGATGCAGGAAGTCTGTTGCCAGCAGAGCTCCCTGAAAATAAAAAACCTAACAAAATACTTTCTCTCAGCAAACTCAAGAGAGCTCACTGAAAAGCACCCAGCTCGTCTGGGCACAGTATCAAACTGAGGTCTGGAGGAGGAGCATAGAGGGAGGAGCCAGTGCACACCAGAACCTAAATTCTTTCTTAAAGTGCCCATGTCTCCTGCGGAGCCCGTCTATCCCCATGGTCCTTACGGAGTCCCCAGCATCCACTAGGACGGTAGAGAAATAAAACTGCGAGCGACAGAACTGTATTGCTAGCATTTACTGACTACTGGGGTGTGCAGCATCTGTACATCTGTGTATGAGCATCTGCAGCTTTTCCTTATGCAGCATTCCGTTGTGCTTCATCTGTGACTTTGTACACATGTGAAACCAATTCCTTTGTGGTTAAAGTCGCAGTCCAGCGTCCCTGGTACACTGTGAGTGGCTTTTCATTGCATCTGCGATGCGACTAAGATGCAGGATTTAAAGATAAATACAGTAAGGTACATCTCTTGGGATGTCATTGTCACACTGGGCATCTTGTGTTGTAATGCATATATCTACACAGTGGCAATGGGGATATAATAATAAGAATAATAAATAATACCACAAAATAAAGCGTAACTGAACAATGAAATGTAATTTCAAAACAGCAATAACCTTATGAACATTGACTAAAATTTAGCAGTAAAAATGTCCAAAAACTAAACCAAAATAAGCAAATTCTTTCCATCAAATTATCTGAGAACTGGTAATATAACTTTACACAATCACATTCATTTATGTGAAACATACTGCACTTGTATTAAATTACATTTTAGCATAATATAATCAGCTACAACTATGAGACCCCTTTAACACTATATTATGCTATGTATCTGTTAAGCACCTTGAGTCCTATTGGAGAAAGAGCGCTATATAAATAAAATTATTATTATTATTATTATTATTATTATTATTACTGTGCCTTAAAACCAGCGACAAATGTTGTTTAGGATCGCAGTGATACTTATGAATATGCCGTTGATATCTAGCATTATTTACGTTGTCATCGAGGTCCAGCAACGTTCCCTCTTGCCAGGAAATCGTCCTCGCCATCAACTGATGGCGTAAGCAATACAGTGACAAACAATGATAATCTTAGTTTACCGCTGCTTGTTGAATTCTGAAAGGAGGACATAACCCCCTTACTGGGGCCCTATGTTTAATAAATTGAGGTCTATGTGGATGTTGGCAAGCGGCTGTCAGAGCTGTACCCAGGAGAAATCAGTGATTTAGCTGCAGTTTATCTCTTTGTAGATTGTGAGAATCTGAGATGATCTTATTAGCTTCATAAACAGACCTACTACTTATTTATCTATACAGGCATCTACAGATGAATGTGCCTATCAAATGCAAATATGTTAACTACACACACATTATGTATTACATGCTTTACAATACAGATATGTAAACATATTTTATTTTGTCATGAAGGGGCCTAATTATCAAGATTTTTTTCCCATAAAATTATGTAGAAACTGAAGTTTCTGCATCATTTTATGGTTTTTGCTATGTACTAATAGCATAATGCAGAAATCACCTGCAAAAAGCATATCAGTACTCCGGGTCAAAGTCCCCATTATTATCAATGGGGACTACAGGGGTAATTCAGACCTGATCTCTAGGGTGCGTTTTTTGCATCCCTGCAATCAGGTAGTCGCCGCCTACAGGGGGAGGGTATTTGCTGTGTGCAGGTGTGCGATCACATTTGTTGGAGAGCAGCACAAACATGACTCTGTGTAGTCTCTGCTCAGCCCAGGACTTACTCAGCCGCTGTGATGATCGGGGCCGAAGATGACGCCAGAAACCCTCCCTTCCAAACGTCTGGTCCCTCCTGCGTTTTCCCGGTCACGCCTACAAATGGTCAGTTGCCACCCACAAATGGCCTCTTCCTGTCAGTCAACTCGCGATCGCTTTTTTCGTACCATCCCATCGCTATGCACCAATGCCCGGTGCAGTCTTCTGATGCACCAGCGCATTGCGGTGCACGCGCAATACAGACCTGATCGCCCGCTGAGCAAAAACACACAGCAGTGATCAGGTCTGAATTACCCCCAACAATCTGAATCCTAAGTACCAAACTCTAAATTGCAAAGCTTTTTAGAGTTTAGCCACATTAGTCTAAAACATTTTCAAAGTATAGAGACATGGTAGCAGGAGAGACATCATACGATCCCTCTCCTGCAGCTTCTGTCTGTTGTCGGTTCTGATTCCGGAAACTTATACTTTGCGCATGCGCTGTGTCAGATTCCACAGAGGAGTTTTTCCCAAACGTGAAGAACTCCTCAAAAATGCCAGAGATAAAACCGGCAGTGAGAGCGGTTATTGCTAACACTGTCCCTACAAACTTCACTTTGTACATTGCAGGATATTTTCATTAACACATTGGAATGTTGATAATGACCGTGCCACTAACATTAATACAAAGGCTCCTAAGAGTTGTTTTTATTGTTTTAACCAGTATATGTTAGAATGTGAAAGAGAACCAGAAGGAAACCCATGTAAGCATGGGGAGAACATACAAACTCTACACAGAGAGTGGCCTGGTCAAATGGAACCCATTACCCAATATATATTTGTGTAGCTAAATCTAGCCAAATATGTATAGGTGTGTAGGGCTCTTATTACTATTCTGGAAACAAAAGTCAATGTTTTTCCAGCACATTCACATTGTCTACCACAATAAATGCAGATGTAACCATATTTGATTGCACTCAAGCTACTCCAACTCACACACGCAGCATAATTTAAATCTGGAGAATCAAACCAAATTATAATTCCACTCATTTGACTCATTCCAAGCGCATACACAGTAGAAGGGATTACACTTGTCAATACAACTGTTTCAGAAAATAGAACTAACATACATTAGGAGTTCAGTATGAGCTACTTTAAAAGCTATATACTTTTGTATTCAAAACATTTCGATCACGTTGTTGCCCACACACTACATGATAATATATATATATATATATATATATATATATATATAAAAATAGTAAACAAACCAACATGCAACAGTGTAATGCAAAAAGCTTAAAATGTAATACCAGTACATAATGTGCTACATTAGATGAATTGTAGCAATTGAGGATTTAAGTTTAACTAGAGACTAATCTAATATACAATGTTATGGGAGTTGAATGAGTTACTCGTGATTATTTTTGGAGCTGGGTACACATTAGACGATATTTTGAACAATTTGCCAGATTCGGACGGATCGGAATGACAGATTGTGTGATGTGTACAGACTGCACGATGCTGTACATCATTCCGCTGCATCTACTGTCAGTTGGGTACACAGGGCATTTAATGCAAATCCAGATTAAGTTAATGGAGGAGCAACATTTGCACAGAAAACTATATTATATATATATATATATATATATATATATATATATATATATATATACACACACATACACATACATATACATTGTCCAGACCTCCCACGTAATTATAGAGATAGATAGATAGATAGATAGATAGATAGATAGATAGATAGATAGATAGATAGATAGATAGATAGATAATACACAGCTTTTGCCCCTTGACTATACGTGAATACAGAGCACAGGCACTGCTGTCCCCACAGTAGAGGCGCAGTAAGTCTGGTGAGCCCTGTGCGGGGTGAGCCATGTATAAGACACAATATTGCAGTGATACCTCGTCATAACTTCTACAAGTGTGATACAGACTAGTACCAGCAATGTTTCAGGATCCCGGCGGAGTGCGGAAAGATAATTACCCCGGAGCTTGCACACAGGATAGGCGGCAGCCTGTCTCTCTGCTGTCTCTCCTTCTCCTCCTGGGAAGCCAGATGCTCCTCTTCCCACTGACTGTCTGCGGAGAGCGGCACAGACCCGGCTGAGAGTGAGCCCGGCTGCGAGGACATCCTCATCAGAACTGGCTCGGTCTGCTGCTTCACCACTTCCCCAGCCCTGGGAGAGGGAGGAGGAGTGCCGGAGAGTAGTGTACGCGGCTCCTGCCGGGAGACCCACCAGCCCGCGGTCCGCACTGCATGTCACTCACACGGGGCTAGCAGCGGCAGGTGGCCAGCGCGCCTCAGCTCTGCACCAGTCGAGCCACATGCATTGCTTTCCTCCTCTTGCATTGGGGTGATGGAGGGAACTATGCTGCACCTACAGCCGTAGACGCCATGTTGTTTATAAGATGTTCTTAGAGACCGGCTTGGAGACAAGGGGGATGTCTTTTTCGGGACCCTAATACGCCTTTTGCGCAGCGAATGACGCGCTGAGTTTGTGGTGACTATTGCGTAGATGGCGTAGACTGCTTTAGTGAATGGGGGGAGACAGAGAGTGACTAACGTGAGTCGGAGGCTGCGGTGTCAATGTAGCAGATCCCTCCCTGCAGCTGTGGCTGCCAGCAAGTGATAACACACCCGGTTTATCCTGGGCCAGGGCCAGGAGTACTCACCCTTTCCACGGCTTCCTAGTCGTTCAGTTCTCCCTGAGAGGAACAGCTAGCTGGATGCGTTTAATTGCCCTTAGCTTCTTTCTTCCTCGTAAAAATGGGGGTTGCAGATTGGCACAGACAGGGAGATGACATAGTTTCAGCCTGTGCTCATATCCTGACCAGCCAAAGGCAGTATAACCACTTCATCTCCACAGTCAAGCCATCCTAATGTGACTAAACATCTTATTTATAGCTTGGCATGTCCTGCAAACACAAAATGATGCAGTGTGGGAAACAATACATGTCCTGTGTAAATACACTTTCTCCTCACAATAACTTTCTCTCCTATGGATATAAGAGCATAATATTAATCCTGGCACAGAAACCCCTCAGAGCAGGTATTCCAGCCCTTTTGGTATTTGGGAAGATGTGTTACCACAAACTGGAAACTGGATTTTTGGATCCACTCTCTAGCCATGTATGAATAGAAATGAGCCTAGCTGTATTTTCCCTATGGAAAGTGTTATTCCTATGTCCTACTGTCCAGTCGGAAGTCAGGGAATAAAAAAGTTCTCTTTTTTTCTCTCTTTTAGATCTTGCTCCACCTTACAGAAGCGCAATTATTCTGACACATGAGAGTGAAAAAAAAGTGAGATCATTTTCTTGGATGTTGTCTGGATTTTATATTTGGACATGAGAGATACAGCTGCCCTGGACTAACAAAATGTGTAGCTTTATAGATTTCCTAATCTTTTAAAAGGCAATCAACATTCCATTTTTAGGACAGAGGAAAACAGTAATATGTTGTTGAACAACTGCACAGTTGCCAGAATGATGTATTCTATTAGTTATTGCTAAGAATAAACAGTTGCTTAATGCAGAGCTTTCCAAGTGTTTAAGCACTGCACAGTTATTTTAAAATACTTGCCCATTATCATGTATAAATATTGATGGAAAACAAGTCTATTTCTGTTGTGTGAATAACATATTGTGGTGTTATTGGATGGGAAAGTAACAGGTTATTAGCGTTTATTGTTGGGTAATGGTAGTACAGCTTATTGGCATGTCATTATGACAGTGGTTCATAGGAAAATGTTGTTTATGACGCCAGTGAGCTCACAGTTTGCAAGGAAAAAGTTGCTGGTTACACCTCAGGACATGTTTCTTTTGCAGTAACCGCCATAATATCATGTAAATCAACTGTCATTTGTTGAAAATATAATACAGACAGCATTAGTTGAACAGTATGCTAGCATTTGACTAATAACCAGCTTTAGACCAAAATCGGGCTGGGGGCGGCGATGGACCATTGTGGGGGTGGCACAAGGAATACGGGGAATAGGGCGGCAGTGGCGTTTTCGTGGTGGCTGCGTGATGTGACATGCAGCCGCTCAGATGTAAAAAAATGTCGGCGGCCCTCCTGCATAAGCAGCCTAGCTGCTGCTGCAGGGGGAATCCCTAATTTCTGCGTGAGCAATATGATCACAACTGTTTTACGATCGCATCTCTTGGCCCGCCAATTAGCATGCTGTGCGGCCTTGCCCTGCGATGGGTGGCCCCAGCATGCTACAGCAGAATCTGCAATCCATGCTGAATAACTCCCTATATGCACTCAGATTTATTGATAATCAGAAGGAACAGCCTCCTAAAAAGGCATGAATGCTAGTAAGGAGAGTTTCTGTAGCAGTAGCGTATCTTTAATTGGTGCAGTGTGTGCAGTGCACACGACCCCTCGGATCCAGGGGGGCCACACTACATGCACTGCACCCATTTCTTCAGTGCTCTCTTATCTCTACATGTCCACTTTGGCAGCACAGCGATATTACTGGGAAATTGGCGTGGTGGCCTTTTTCCAGGGGTCTTGCGCATGCACAGTATGGAAATCGCCTGGAAAATGGCTTCCATGCCACTTCCCCCTAAGGCCTGTGCATGCACAGTGTGCTCTAGTACAGCACTAGAGTCTACTACTATTCACACACTATGCTGCCGACTAGAGAGGAGGAGGCCCAGACGGAGATTGCTCCCTCCTCTCTTAACCACTAGCCTTGCACTAACATGCAATGTGAAACACAGCCTGGTGTCAGCCATCTCGCTTGGTCACATCACATACGTCCAGTCCACCCGCTGTGTCCTCCATTTTAACTGTAGGAAATCCATTTTACACAAGAGGAGAACATCATGATCTCCTCCCACTAAATCAATGTTGTTTGGGATTCTGTAAATTGTTTTATCTAAGATATTCCACAACTCTTTCTTTTAATAGTGTTTCCATTATGTTCCCTACTACTGATGTAAGGCTTACTGGTCTGTAGTTACTTGCTTATTTTTTGCTTCCACTTTTGTGCAGTGGTACCACATTCATTCTTTTCCAGTCTTCTGGAATTGCACCTGTAGCTAGTGACTGGTTGAATAATTATATTAATGGTGCTACCAGCACATCTTTAAGCTCTTTTAGTATTCTTGGATTTATCCCATCTGGCACAATCGATTTCTTTCAGTTTTGAGAGTTCTGTTAGTGCCTTCTCCTCTGTAAAGTTATTTTCATCTACCTTATTTTTATGAATGTCCCTGCAACTTAACTGTGGCCCCTTCCCTTCTCCTTCTCTAGTGAATACTTGCCAAAAATAATTAGTTAGATGATCTATTGTCTTGTGTACCAACACCAAATTCTCACTCTCTGTCTTAAGTCTTATTATTCCACCATTTGATTTTCCCCTTTCACTTATATACCTAAATAAAGTTTTGCCCCCTTTATCTACTGACTAGGCCATTTTCTCCTCCGCTTCTGTCTTTGCACACATGATCACCTTCTTAGCCTCCTTCCATCTGGCAAGATACACCTCTTTGTTATTATTTTGAGTCTTTTTATAATTCCTAAAAGCGATCTTTTTTTGTTTCACACTAGTTGATACCTCTTTTGTGCACCACACTGGTTTCTTTTTCCCGGTGCTTTTGATACAAAAGTCTGTTGCTTTAGAATAGCACTTTTTAATTTTCCCACCTCTCCTGCACTCTTTTCAAGTTCCTTCAATCCACCAATGATTTGCTTACACATCGCTCCAGTTTTGCAAAGCCTTCCTTAAATCCAACACCTTTGTTTTTGTGTGACAGGAGTTGGACCTTGTCTTAATACTAAACCATACCAATTGATGGTAACTGGATCCTAGGTTATCGTCCACATTTGTGTCTGATATCCTGTCACCATTTGTGAGTATTAAATCTAATTTCTGCAGCAGGATATACTGTATTCCACAGGGAAAACATTGGATGTAGAGTGGACCTTGATCCAGAGGCACAAACAGACTAAAGCTTTAGGCTGTCCCAGGATGCATTGGGGCCTCCTCTGTAACCCTGCCTCCAGGCACTGTGAGCTCAGTTTTTCAGTTGGTGCTGCAGCAGGAGGTCACCAATCAAGAGCTACACTGGGCCTGCATTCTCAAACCTACTGGGTACTCTAGTGTAACGCCTAACGCGGTACAGGTGGGACCACCTGTACTGTTACAGCCTCAAATAGTCCCTATGGTCAATCAGCCTTGGATGGACAACCTGTCTAACCAGTTGCAGCAGTTGACTCATTCCTTGGTCAGACAAAAATCTACCCCATGTCAATCTCGTGTCTCTGGGTCATATAAGCGGGCTGCTTCCGCCTCACAATCCACAAATCTCTCAGATATTTCATCTGAAGAGGAGGGGGAGCATACTGTCCTATCAGACACTGAATTAGGCATTTCTGACGAGGATTATACATTGCAATTTGACGTCCATGATCTGGTGATTGCTATTAAGCAAATCCTACAAATCATGATGATGAGGATTCCACTACTGTCACCAAGAAAACTGACATGTTTAAACTGCAGAAGGTGGCTAAAAATCTATTACCCCATTCTGACCATTTGGTAGACATTCCCTCTCCTGGCAGAGTTACGTAACAAGTTGGAAAATTCCCCGCGATGGTGGATTCAAATGTCACCCACCTAGTGATGTCATCCACTCTGCCTGTCACCACTGTCACTTTACTGAAAGAACCAACAGATAAGCGTGTGGAGGGATGCCTGAAATCTATTTACTACCTGACCGGTGCTGTACATAGACCTACTATTGCTGCCTCCTGGGCTGCTAAAGGTATTGAAACATGGGTTCAGGCATTAGAAGAAGATCTGCCCGAGGATATATCTGACAATGCCAGACAATACCTGTCTCACATCACCCCTGCCTCTTATTATATTCAAGAGGTGTCCTCTGAGGCGGATGTGTTGGTGGCCAAGGCGTCGACTACGTCTATCCTGTGTCACGATCCAGGTAATTAGACACACTTATTTACCTTCTAAGTGCCTCCTGAGACTGTCCCTATGCTCCAAGCCTGGCTTCCACCTGCGCTGTTTGCGGGCAGCGTGCGCATCTCCACAGTCTCCCCTTAGCGATTCCGGCAGCGCTGTCATGTGGACTAGTCAGTATGTTCCTCCTGTTCCAGTAGATGGTGTCTCCTGTCCTCCGCGGCCTCTACCGCCATTATTACAGGTTTCCACATGCTGATACAACCAGACTTTCCCTCCAGAACCAAACATGGGCACAGCCATGTTTGGCCTCATCACATGATTCTCCATAGCCTATCCGCTGCATTCTGGACACTCCCTGATTGCTCAGCCAATACCTGCTTCCCAGCTGGTATAAATATCCTGAATCCAGACTGCCTAATCGTCAGTGCTTTGGTTGTCTATCCCAGTGTTAGATGTCTCTCCTGTCTGTGGATGTTCTAGCCTACTGTCTTCAGTTATTTCAGCTCCTGTAACCTTGTTCCACTTAAAGAGACCTGCACCAGTTTCCACCCTGCAGTGCTGCCTGACTCTAGCAGTGTTCCTACATTGCTCTCTATGATCTGCAGTGATTCTCACCGGCTCCCAGCTCTCAACGGTGTTCCAGCATTGCTTCCAGCTTCCAGCGGTGTTCCAGTATCACTTCAAGCTCTCATCGGTATACCTACATCACTCTCTGTGATCTGCAGTGATTCCTCACTGGCTTCCAGCTCTCAGCAGTGTTCCAGTATCGCTTCCAGCTTCCAGCTGTGTTCCTGTATCACTTCCAGCTCTCAGCGGTGTTCCAGTATCGTTTACAGCTCTCAGCGGTGTTCCAGCATTGCTTCCATCCACCATCGGTGTTCCAACATCGAACCACAGTTCACCATTGGTGCCCTCACCATCAGACTCTGTCTACATCGGTGAGTTCCACAGCACCTTTACCACCTGGCCGGTTCTATCCGGCAACCCCGTCAGTTCTACAGAGCTCACCTCTACCTCTATGCAAAATTTACCATCAACAGCTTCCAATGTGCCATCTGCTGGTCTGTTCTTGTACGTTTACCTATACAGTGGTTAGCTGTTGACCTAAATAGACTTACCATCTCCGGGTCTTACAAGGACTATTCCATATTGTGTTCTCAGCATTGCCACAGTAACCTCCTACCGCCGCGCCTTGGGAACTGTACCGTCTCCTGTAAACTGCACATCCTTGTCGTTGAGTATTTAATTTCTCTGAACTGCCGAAGTGTATATGAACTGTGTACTTCATAAACAAGCTTTGATTTTACTCAAGTTGTCTTGGTCACGCCTTCGGGCATCGGTGCTAAGGTTCCCTGCATGTCCAAGAACACTATTCTACGTCCCAGGTTTAAGTACACGTCAGCCCCTACGCCTGAGGCTTCCCCAGGTCAGCCTCAGGTGTGACATCCTGGCTCACCGCATTCCGTGGTTGAGGTCATAGAAGGTGGACCTGCACTCCAAAAAGACCTTGGAAGTACTCTCATTTAAGGGAGACATATTGTTTGGGGAAGACCTAAATAAATTTGTGTCTGAACTGGTGGCTGCTAAGACTGCCTTTTTCCCAAATACTAATCCTTCTGCACAGAAGGCAAAAGGTACCACTTTTCGTTCCTTTCGACCTCAAGGGAAAGCAAAAGGTCATTCATACCTGAGACAATCTCGTGCTTCGAAAACCACTAAGCCCAAGGCAAAACAGTCCTGGGCGGCTCGCCAGTCTACTTCTAAACAAGACAAGCCTGCCGCATGATTTATTTTATTATTTATTACCAGTTATTTATATAGCACACACATATTCCGCAGCGCTTTACAGAGAATATTTGGCCATTCACATCAGTCCCTGCCCCAGTGGAGTTTCCAATCTATATTCCCTACCACATGTACACACACACACATACACGCTAGGGTTAATTTTGTTGGGAGCCAATTAATCTACCAGTATATTTTTGGATTGTGGGAGGAAACCGGAGTACCCAGAGGAAACCCACGCAAGTACGGGGAGAATATACAAACTCCACACAGTTAGAGCCATGGTGGGAATTGAACCCATGACCTCAGTGCTGTGAGGCAGTAATGCTAACCATTACACCATCCGTACTGCCATCCATAATGATGGGGCGGGACCCCAGGGTGGGAGGCCAACTTCTGCAGTTCACCCAGGTCTGGTTAAAGACCACTTCAGACGCATGGGTGCGAGAAGTTGTCTCTCACGGGTATGCAGTCTCTTTCAAGAGACGTCCCCCTCGCCAGCTTTGCACCAAGGTCATCCCTTCGGATCCACTAAAGGCGCAAACTCTGCAGCAGGTTGTGAGTTCCCTCCTGGATACAGGAGTGATAGTGCCGGTGCGTTTGTCCCAAAGGGGAAATGGTTACTACTCGGCCCTGTTTCCTTTCCCGAAACCTGATGTGTCATTCCAGCCTATACTCAACCTCAAATCACTAAACAAGTTTGTGAGAGTGTCCAAGTTCCGTATGGAGACGCTGTGCTCAATTGTGCTGGCAATGGAACCCGGAGACTATATGGTATCCCTGGATATTCAGGATGCGTACCTGCATATACCTATTGCCAAGTCACATCAGCAGTATCTGAGGTTTGCTTTTGGCAAGCGACACTATCAGTTCCAGGCTCTGCCATTTGGACTGGCTATGGGTCCTGGGATCTTCACCAAAGTCATGGCCGTAATGACGGCACATCTCCATCACCAGAGAGTCAAGATCCTGCTGTATCTGGATGACTTGCTGATCATGGCAAACTCCCACAATGTCCTCCTCAGTCATCTACAGCTGACGGTAAGCTTCCTACAAGCCCACGAGTGGCTAATCAATTGGAAGAAATCCTTGCTGGTCCCAACTCAGAGCATGGTGCACATGGGTGCACTCCTGGACACATGCAGTCAATGTCAGTTCCTGTCTCCGGAGAAAGTCCTGAAGCTTCAGGACAGGATAAGATGCTTCCTCTGTCGCCCCAGAGTGTCAATACACTCGGCGATGCAAGTACTTGGCCTGATGGTGTCGGCATTCAACATGGTAGAGTACGCTTAATTTCATTCCCGCCCTCTGCAGAAGGTTAATCCCTTCCAAGTGGGACGGCCTACCTCATCGGATCAGATCTCACATGATTACCTTGACTCTAGAGGTTCGTTATTTGCTGACCTGGTGGCTCCAGAACCAGCAATTAAGCAGGGACCATCCCTTCTGGATCCCCGACTGGGTCCTGCTGATGACGGATGCCAGTCTGCAGGGATGGGGTGCGGTGTTGGAGCAACACTCTTTTCAGGGTTGTTGGACAGAGGAGGAGTCCCTCCTCCTGATGAACATTCTAGAACTGCAGGCGGTGTTCAATGTGTTAACTCTCGCCCTGCCACTGGTACAGAACAGGCTTGTTCAAGTACGGTCAGAAAACGCCACCACGGTGGCATACATCAACCATCAAGGCGGCACTCGAAGCTGCATGGCAATGTTGGAAGTGTCAAAAATCCTTCAATGGGCAGAATGCCATCTGCCAGCAATATCGGCAGTGTTCATTCCGTGGTCCTAAACTGGGAAGAAGACTTTCTCAGTTGCCAGGACGTACACACTGGAGAGTTGAGTCTTCATCCGGATGTCTTTCAACTCCTAGTGGACATGTGGGGCCTACCAGATGTAGACCTGATGGCGTCTCAACACAATCCCAAAGTTCCGGTCTTCGGATCAAGGACCAGGGATCCTGAAGCAGCGTTCGTGGACTCATTAGCCACTCCATGGAACTTTCGGCTGCCTTACGTGTTCCCTCAAGTGTCACTCCTCTCCAGGGTTCTGCAGAAGTTCAAGCAAGAAGGAGGAATACTACTTATAGTCACTTCGGCGTGGCCCAGACAGCATTGGTTCTCACACCTGTAGGGTCTATCGACAGAGTGTCCTCTTCTACTTCCTCAATGACCAGACCTCCTTGTACAGGGCCCTTGTCTCTATCCAGACTTGACCAGACTGGCTTTGATGGTGTGGCTCTTGAAGCATCACTCCTGAGAGCCAAAGAATTCTCTGAGGCGGTCATTCAAACTATGTTGAAAGCCCGTAAGCCGACGTCTGCTCAGATCTATTATAGGGTCTGGAATTCTAACTTCACCTGGTGTGCTGATAAGAACTATGAAGCGTACAGATTCAAAACATCCAGAATCCTGGCTTTCCTGCAACAAGTCCTGGACTTAGGCCTTCATCTGGCCTCCCTCAAGGTTCACATATCAGCCTTGTCGGTGTGGTTTCAGAGAATAATTGCATCTATACCTTGGCGTTCATACATTCACTCAGGGTGTGTTATGGATTCAGCCTCCCTACGTCCCTCCTGTGGCTCCATGGGATCTGTCTGTTGTCCTGAATGCCCTGCAAGAGTCTTCATTTGAACCTCTTGAGTCAGTGAACCTTAAATGGCTCACAGCCAAAGTCCTGTTTCTGCTGGCTATTGCCTCTGCTAGAAGGGTGTCGGACTTACTGTAGGTGCTTTGTCCTGTCATCCACTCTTTGTAATATTCCATCATGACCGAGCAACTCTGAGAACTCACCCAGGTTACTTACCTAAAGTGGTGTCATCTTTTCACCTTAACCAAGAGATTGTGGTTCCAGCCTTTATCTCTTCTGACTTGTCCCCCAAAGAACGGTCTTTGGATGTGGCAATGGCTTTCTATCAGCAGGTCAGATACCCTTTTTGTACTGTTTGGTTTCCCCAAACGTGGCTGGCCTGTGAATAAGCAAACCTTGGCCAGATGGATTAGAATGGTGATTGCACAAGCTTATGCGCAGGCTGGTCTCCCACCTCCTGCTGCTATTAAAGCCCATTCTACTTGGTCTGTTGGACCTTCTTGGGCGGCCCACCGTGGCGTGTCCGCAGAACAATTGTGCAAGACGGCTGTGTGGTCCTCAGTGAACATGTTCATTAGGTTCTATGCCTTTGATACTTTTGCCTCCCAGAATGCTTCCTTTGGACGCTGGGTTCTCATACCCGCTAAGGCACGTCCCCTCCCTTGAGCAACTGCTTTGGGACATCACCCGATGTATTCCCTGTGGAACACAGTGTACCCTGCTGCACAGAGGCGTAAGTTCATACCAGATGCCCGGAGGTGAAATACACGTTGATGCCCCCAGAGCTTAGTGCATATGGGAAATCCGGCCAAAGTCCAAAAATGGACGTTTTGGGGGGTTTAAACGCATTTTCCCTTAAGTATATCCCGCCCATTAGGTGATGTACTCAAGAGTATTACTTTACCACCACCCCTTCTTGATAATTTCAATATACCTCCCCTACTAACAATAGTATACACTTACATTCTCCCATACACTTAGATTCCCCTGCGTTCACAAATGACAATTAAATGTGCCTACATCCTTCCTCCCCACCCACAAATGACATTATACTCTTACATCCTCAATCCCTACCAAAAAGCATAGCTGTAACTAGACATTTTGGTGCCCTGTTCCAGAAACAGAATTTGTGCCCCCACACCGTATTTAAAATAGGGACAGTGTGTGCAAAGGCGTGTGCCAAAAATATAGGGCCGTGGCCACAGAATAGTACCAATTCACATTTAACCACACATTAGTGTCCATTATACACATTACACAACACAGTAGTACCCCTTATACATGTTACACCAGGTAGAGCCCCATATACACATTACGCCATATACAGCCCCTTATACACATTATGCCAGATAGAGCACATTATACACATTACGCCAGGCAGAGCACATTATACACATTACGCCAGGCAGAGCACGTTATACACATTACGCCAGGTAGAGCACGTTATACACATTACGCCAGGTAGAGCATGTTATACACATTGCACCAGGTAGAGCACATTATACACATAACGTCAGGTACAGCCCCTTGCACACATTATGCCAGGTAAAGCAACTAAGACTCACTATGCTCTGATGGTATTTTACTCCTCCTGTCCCCATCTCCTTTGCTTGCACGGTATCTGGTAAGCATACTGGCATTTGGGATGCCACCAGTAGGAATACAGATGCTGGGATCCCTACATGGATCATAATGCCATGCCAGATTCTACACTGCCGGCATCCCAAACATAAATATGCCAGGGCTCCTTAGGGTTAGGCCACGGGGGGGGAGGGAGGGGGGGAGGGGTTAGGGTTAGGCTTTTGGTTTCAGGGGGTGCGGAAGGTTAGGGTTAGGCTGCAGAGGGGGGATTCAAGGTGAGGCATCACCGGGGAGTGTTAGGGTTAGGCTGCGGGTTGGGGGGGTTAGGCACCACCAAGGAGGGTTAGGCTGCGGGGGGGGGGGGTAGGTTTAGGCTGCATGAAGGGGGGGTTATGTTTAGGCATCACCAGGGAGGGTTAGCGTAAGGATGCCGGGAGAGGATGGTTAGGGTCAGGCTGCAGGAAGGGAGGGTTATAATTAGGGGGGAGAACAGGAGGATTAGCATACTTACCTTCTAGGTGTCGGGATGCCGCTGTCGGTATTCTGACGCTAGCATCACAAGCACCAGCATCACGATACCGTTCTGCTTGCACAATGTCACAACTGAGGGCTGGTGTTGGTCTGGGACAACCTCAGTTGTAAGGGCTGGTGTAAAGGTGAATCTGGGTGGCAGAATAGGACTCCTAAACATAGATGACTTCTACCACCAATGCCCGAAGATGTGACCACGACAACAAAGATAAAATGAATGTTTTTTTATTGAACACAGTTCTGGTGGCACACTGGCAGTTTCACAGTTATGATATGAGAAATGATTAAAAACAGTACACAGTTCCACAAGAAATAGCAGTTGTAGTATTCCCTTAGGTGTGGAATCCGCACAAGGCTAGCTTGGGAGATTAGGAGATGGAAAGTCCTTTTACCAACACCTAGGCGCTGTAGAGTAGATAAAACCTGGAACTGGTCAGCAGATGTAGTACAGAGGCTGAACGTACTGCAGAATGTGTGATACTTGTAGACCGCCTGTTTTGCCGGATGGAACGGATAATGAAGAACTGTGAATGAAGTACGGATGAACCAGTGTTAGCAGCAGAGTTTGAATGACACTGGTGATGCTAGAGATTGATGAATTGGAAAAAACAGATGACTTGAACATTGTAGATATCAGGAACACCGATGGCGGAGCACCGATGACAATAGGTAGCTGAATACCACTGGAAGCCCAATGCTGGAAGCTGGTGTTTTTGGAGCACTGCCAATAGCAGAAGGCAATGAGGATACTATGGAGTCAGGCAGGCACCGCAGGGTGGTGATTGGTGCAGGTCTCTGCAGAACTGGAGACTCAGGAGCTGGAATACCTGGAACACAGTAAGTAATCACAGAGAGCAGAGACAGGATACACTGGTAATGACAACCAAAGCAATGACAACTTCCTGGACTAGGATCAGTCCCTTTATACCCTCAGCAGTGCAGGGATTGGATCAGCAATCAGGCAGAGCTCAGCGAAACTGTAGATTGGTGGAAATAGCATCATGTGATCAGAACCAACATTGCTACGCCCATACTGGTTCTTGGAGGGAAACCTGGTTTGTAATTCCATGTGGAGCTTTCACAGTAATGGCGGCAGCGGCCGCAAGACACAGCGAATGCCAAACTGCACAGCAACCTCCCAGAGCCGGCGGCGGAAGCTACAGCGGGTGAGAGGCGCCGCACAGACCTGTAGTACTTTACTGTAGTAATCACGGCAAAGGCCGCAGCTGACAGGAGATGCCACACAGATCCGTCCACGCGCTGAGGGCGCAGCAATGGCGGCGGAGGCTGTAACTGACAGGAGACGCTATGCAGAGCCATCCAAGTGCTGAGAGTGCAGTAATGGCGGCGGAGGCTGCGATGAGCTAGAAACGCAATTCCATTTAAGAGTTCCTTGTGACAGCACCTGCAGACTGGCAGAGAGGAGATATGAAGCAAGGACATTTAGCAACATGATTGAGACCCGGCCCTAGAACACTGAGCCATCCTCAGGAGACACCTCAAAGGTAAAAAATGATGTCCAGTAGTCTGGATCGTGACAGCACCCCCCCCCCCCCCCCATCCCCTTCCCCTTTAGGAGTGGCCCCAGGACACTTCTTTGGCTTCTGAGGGAACTTAGAATGGAAATTCCGAACCAATGTAGGAGCATGGACATCTGAAGCATTGGTCCAGGAACGTTCCTCCGGGCCATAGCCCTTCCAATCGATCAGGTATTGAAGTTGACCATAACGAAAGCGTGAATCCAGAATCTTGGCGACTTCATACTCAATACCACGTTGAGTCTGGACTTTGGGAGCTGAAGGAAGTGCTGAATGGAACCGATTCAGGATCAGCGGTTTCAGAAGGGAAACATGAAACGTCCTGGGAATTTTTAAGAATGGAGGAAGCTGAAGTTTGAAAGCTACTGGGTTAATGACTTGTTCAATTCGAAAAGGACCGATATATCGAGGAGCAAATTTCATGCTTGGAGCTCTTAACCTCAAATTCTTCGTAGACAGCCAAACACGATCAGCCACTTTAAGGGCAGGAATTGCCCTATGCTTCCTATCTGCAAACTTCTTATATCTAAAAGATGCCTTGAGTAGAGCCGCTCAAACGTTCTTCCAGTTATTTGAAAACTGACGAAGAGTGATATCAGCAGCTGGCACTGAAGTTGCTGGAAGTGGTTGAAATTCTGGAACTTTAGGGTGAAATCCATAGTTAGTGAAGAATGGCGTAGAAGAGGATGACGAGTAGTATTGGTTGTTATGACAGAACTCAGCCCAGGGAAGAAGTTGAACCCAGTCATCCTGGGATGAGGATACATAAATTCGGAAGAAGGCCTCCAAGTCCTGTGTCGAAGTCAAAAATATTACAATGAGAGAACATACAGACTCCACACATATGAGTCGCTATGCTTGCAAATACGTGCAGCGAGCATATGGTAACATACGCATTTACACAGACATGCCACAGAGATAGATTCGACACATATTTCATACAGCACATAATTATAACATATCAAGCGCCAGACATCATAATGATTTAAAATTATATAATGGAGTAACGTCATGTATGTGTATTATTGGAACGGAGCAAGATAGACATGTCGTGTTTGGTATTACAGTAACTAGATTAATGTGTAGATTCATTTGATGCTTGTTATTAAGTTGTAGGACATTGCTATGAGTAGTTATGATTAAATGTATGAAAGCTAAAGTCACTCTAATTAGAACAATGGACATTCCAAGCAGGTGGTGGACAGGAAACTCAGGCCAGCCCTTTTGATGTCTTCAAGGCTGAACCTTGTTTGTATACGAACAGACCAGTGACTCATCATGAATGAGAAAGTTCCCTCCCTTAGACTAGTCTGTGCACTCCCCCAAACTACATAGTACATTGCTGATCAGACACACAGGAGTTGCTGTTTTGTCCCAGACGATGGTGGAGTTGCTGCCAGTCCGGTGCCTACATGATTTTACAGAGAGAGAGAGAGTGATATGGAGGGAAGACTTTATATGAGAAAGATATGGTGATGTATTTGCTGGCCTGTGACTGTATGTATTTGATTTAGTTTGTATTAACTGCTTTCTGTATAAATTGTAACCATGTAACAATATATATACTGTACATTGTGATATATTGAATACATATCCTTTTAATAACAAATATATACATCAATGAGCTTTGGAACTCAGATAATGTGTGGGTGTATTGTTTTCTCTTAAGGGATGTAGTGTTTTGCGATGTACAGCGCACTTTTATCATATATGGTACTAAGATGCGCCTGGCGTCCGCAGTATAAATTAGAGCGGGCATTTTAAATATTTGTTAGAAAGCAATTTGGTATTTACAGATGAGGGCTGCGTCCGCGATATCACGGTCTTAATGATGCACTGTACATTACAAACGCGACGCTGTGGTCGATCAGCTAATGGTGGACGCATCGTGATGCTGAGAAATCACATCCGTGTGTTCTGTTGTGTTATTAGTAAGCCGCTGATATGAAATTCAAGGGACAATGTGTTTCTCATAATATTTAAAATGCTAAAATGTATTTTTATTGTTTCAAAACAAAGTTCAAATAAGTCATATTGTGTTTGCTTCAGATTGGATTGTTTATCTGTTAAGTAGATTTAAAAGTACATTTAAAAGTTGCTGCATAGCCTTGATATAGCTTTTTTTTTTTAAACTCAGGCCTAAAGTAACTTTGGTGCCAGTGTGGAGTGTGATTTCTTTGTGACAAGGAAGCCGCATGGTCTGTCCTCCATTTTGGACTAACCACATGGCCTGTCCACCATCTTGTGTAAACCTCATGGATGTTGAAGGGGGAGGAGCAGTGGCCATTTTAGGAAGGTCACTTTCTAAATAGCTGATTTTCAGTCTGCTCAGAACAATCAGTTTCATTTGTCACATTCATAGCACCATTTATGAGTTACCAATGAATTTATTTAACCCATGCCATAGTCAATTACAAATAGTTTCAATTGGGCCTAGTGAGAGTAAATGGTGAGATAAGTGTTTTTTTTTTTCCTTCCTGTCTGTGAAAAAAAAAAGTTTTGTTTTTTCTTTCTTTTCTTCCAAGACTTGTGGAGGATAGCCATTGAAATGCAAATTAACCTATGTAACTACTTTTTTTAGTAGTGAAAAGCAAATATCTTTGATATGAAAATTAGAGGCAGTGAAGAGGTAAGGTGTCTCATAGAAGGCCAGTAAATGATACATATATATAATATTGTTATAATTATGTGTATAAATATATATCAGTGTTTGTTCTGCTAGATAGCTATCCAATCTGAATCATATCATTTAAATTATAGATTATTGCAGTCATTATAGATCTGTGTGAAATCGGACACATTTGTTTGCTATATAGATAAATTTGAAGTAAATGTATTTAAGGGAGTAATTATAAAAACACAAAACCTAGTTCTGGCCCAGTCGTAAAGGGTTATACAGAACAAGTGTGGGTTGTGTTAAGTGAGCGATTATAGTTAGTATTGCTCACATTTATAGAGACTGTGTGGTTTGTTGAATTGCGGACGTACGTTGTACACGTGGTACGGACAAAGTACAGGGTCGCACATGCGGCGTAAAAGGCACGCTGGTCGTGTGTTTACGCGAGGTTGCGTAGGAATACGGACGCTGAGTACAAAGCACACGATATTTGTTCAATTAAGGTGGGATAGTAGACATTTAATACAATAGCACATAACTATCCGATTTCCAAAGCAGGTTACTCTAAATTTAGTTTCAAAACTGTAAGCACCTCTGGAATAAAGCTGCTGACTTAGGGGAGTAAAACAATTTTCTGTACAGAAAAAAACAGGTGTATTTGAGTGAGTGAAAGCGGAGTGGAGCTGAGCCCGGGAATTCGGGATCCCGTCGGTGAACACTGGGTTAGTAGAGGCCCGGTGGCATAGGGTTCGCTACCTTGCGTGATCAGAAATAGGTGGTCTAGGTGATCTGGAGTGGTCTAGTTTTCCCATACAAATAGGTGGTCTAGAGTGGTCTAGGTGTTTCAGGTGGTCTACAGCAATTGTAGGGCATATAGATAACTAGTATCTATAGGCTGTGCGATTGTATCGCATGTCCGTGTGTTCTACACGGTAACGTGATACCATTGTGTCATATGCGCTGTGGAAAAGCATACGCAGACGTGATTGTATAGACAAAGGGGTTTTTCTTTGATAACATCGGGAAATCTCCCTGGTGGGCTTCCACTGGAAAGGGTGAAGAATAGTTATCTAATTTCTCTGTTTTTCACCCTACAAAAATTCCAGTGGAAAGATACTGAAAAGGAATTTTTTGCTGCCTCTCTCAGGAAAATATTCCAACAGAACCTCCACCGAGAGAAATCACGGTGCTGTAAGGTCTTATAGGAGCCCTAAGTTGGGTACATTGCGATCCGCTATCAACAGTGTATCGTTGTACAGGCCAGCGTGGGCAAGAGCGAGTGGAAGGTGCTCGGAGAGACTTCCACCGTCTGCTTGCATTGAGTATTTTCGTATTTGTGGGAATAGCCGAGAAGGCAAGACCCACAAATATGGGAGCCAGTTGCTCAAGTGAGAGACGTTTAGGCAGGGTTCAGGCTGAAGAATTGCGGCTGAGAGGGTCAGCAAGGTTTATAATGTGTGAGAAATATGGCTCACACACACAGGCTTATTGCAATGAGTGGATACGTATGACTGCGGAAGATACAACCCCATTTCCAAGGATGGGCAGCTTTGAGCCAGAGGTATTACAGAACATAAGGATTAAAATATGTCTGATTAAATCCAGAAAACAAAGGGTCAGACATACAAATTGTTTAAACCTGTGGCAGCAAGAGGGGTTGGTGAGTTTGATCCTAAGGTATTGCAGGTGGTATGTCTAACCAAAGTCATATAAGACAAGAATGG
Source organism: Pseudophryne corroboree (assembly GCF_028390025.1). Lineage (NCBI taxonomy): Eukaryota > Metazoa > Chordata > Amphibia > Anura > Myobatrachidae > Pseudophryne > Pseudophryne corroboree. The sequence continues at coordinate 620,712,576 of NC_086446.1, forward strand.
AAATATAAGAACTGTTTGAACTTGTAGCAACAATAAACAAGTAGGAAGAAAAAGAGAAAGCAAGTACACCGCCATATGTAGATGTGGAAGCAGTTACGGCCAGCATACAAACTATAGAAAATAATAAAAAATGTGAAAAATATGACTGTAACCTATATATGTACTAATGAATGTCGAAGTTTTATCTAGGAAGAGAAGGCGACCTGATTGGTTTCAGCCACTTCTCATGCACTCAGAGGAGTATCCAACCAGTAAAAGAAGAGCAGTAGCCTGTGGGGGAAGTGGCTGAGACCAGTGGAACTGGTAAGTATGGTATCATTCGTGTACATATATAGTAAAAAAACAAAAAAAATAAAAATCAAGAAAGTAATGTCAGAAATGGAGAAAAAAACCTGTCCGCACATTAGTATTTGACAGTAGGAAAGCGGACAGAGACAGGGTAACCCCCGGGTATTTCTTTTAGTTATCATTTAAGAAGTATTCATTCCTAGTAATGCCCCTAGTCAAGATGAGCTCGGAAATGTTTGTTGGATTATGTACAGACCCTTAATACGGGATGAGAAGGATTGAATGAATACTTCACATGACCTAGAAGCTTGTTAAACCTTTTTTTTTTTGTTTGTCTTTTACTGTAATAGAAAACTCTCCGTCTGGATAAGATCACTTGTAAACACTAATTCGGAAAATGGGAGGTGGAGGTCTCTGTGCTAATGGACTGGCTCAATAAGGCATTGAGGGTCAGGATGCAGACTTCTTTGCCAAATTGGAAAGGGGTCACAGTAGCTAATCTTAGAGAGTGCGCTATTGAACATCACAAGAATATTGCTAGGCGCAGAGAACAACAGGTGGAGAGGTTGAGGACGGTAAGTATACAGGCACATACAGGAAAGCCCCATCAGCCAAAACCCCAGACCCCTGGTGGTACATCACAAACAATAATATGTTACACTTGTAGGAAGGAAGGGCATTTTGCCAGCAACTGTAGGAATAGTAGGACACATAGTCAATATAGACCCCCTAGACAGAGAAAACAAGCCACATTATTAAACACATAGACGGGATCAAGGGACATATAGTAAGGAATCACAAGCCATATAGAAAACACAGATTTGGCTAATGGGAAGAACAAAATAAATGCAACATTACCCTTTGACAAAACTTGTTGGGGTTAAGATGGAGCCTCTAATTTTTTTTGCTTCCTTTTTCTAGCAGAAATGGCCCCTGATTAACTTAACAGAAGCTTTGTTAGATATGATATACATATAATGTGCTCCCGCTCAGGAAGTACAAAGTATGTTAGACACCTACGAAGACTAATGTTACATTTCACTGTCCTAGATTCATGTCCATCACAGGTAGAGGAAATTATCTCTCAGATACTGGGTTCCCTATAAACTTAGGATGGACAGGACACTGGATTGATGGCTGGGATAGTCCCAGTAGAGATATAACACACATAGATATTTTTTTAAGGGCAGCAGACCGAGTAGAGAATCACTTCCCCGTAGTGCCCAATCCAGTTGTCAAATTTTAATAAAATCTTCTCCACCTCTACAAACTCATCTGTCACCAACCTCTATTCTGTTTCTCCACAGTTTCCTCTTCATCTTTTGCGTTCACACAGGGTGGTACAATACATGGACCCAATTACAGTTCAAACACTACATGCCTAATTGGTCCTTCAGAGTTCTGCCCGAACCAGTATATCTCACTAGCACGATAACACCAGTATTACTGCAGTGTGCCTTGTCATGCACAAAGGGTGGAGGAAGGATGAGAATACTGGTGAAGGGAAATTTTGTATAGACACTGATATGCCTGTTGGTGAATGGCAAACCTGACATTTTTCTTTTTCATTTTCTCCTTCTTTCTCTCCTCTAGAGATGTTTATTTAATTTTTTTCTTGAGTTATGCTCATGATACTCTACATTGCAAACACACGACTTCGTACAGTTAACACCCTTTAGGAATTATTGTTATGTATTGGTGTGCACTGATGTTTTCTCAAACTGAGTAGAGGCATTTCCTGACACCACGGATGCTGCTGTGTTTACCGCAAAGAAAAATTGCGCAGAAATTTGTGTGTAGATAATGGTACCCCTAGAAGTAGGAGCAAAGCTTGAAATTGGACTATTGTTATCATAGATACTGCCACTAGTATTATGTAGCATCGGAACCACTCCCAGATCTTCGCTTAACGAATCACCCTTTTCAAAAATTTTGTTTTGGTTTTTGTGTCTTTTTGTTTTTTTTGGAAGACAACCTCATGTCATGATTGATCCGCACAATGATCAGAAATACACCAATGAGGTGACAGTACAGTACCTTATTGAGATGAGCCAACATTTGAGAACTTGACTGTCAGGAATTGGCGGTCAGCTGCGTCTCACTTACCAGCGCGCTGGTGTGCAGGCCTCCGGAGGTCATGGCCCCAGTCGCGGCTGCATGGATACGCTGACCTCGAGTGTCATCTCCCGTGTCGCTGAGTGCCCCTGAGTCTGGTCCTGCGTATGTGTTCCGCTGTGTACCGGCATCTGTCCTGTATGGACGCTGCCATGACACCTGCACTCAGCTGATCCCGGCATCCAATCCAGCGCTGTGTTTCCAGCCAGGCCCCTGTGACCAATCACTGCAGAGCAAGGGGTATAAGTTCCTGTCTGGGGCTCACTCACATCGCCTCGGACAACGAGTCACATACCCTGTGTCTAGTTCTCCCAGTTCCTGTGTTCCTGTTTCCAGCATTCCTTGTGGTCATCTTCATAGTTCCAGTTACCATCTCTACAGCTCTCCTGTTACTCCGGACTTCAGCTACATCCAGCTTCAAACCCATCAGCAGTAAGAGACTCTCCTCAGGTGTACTTTCTCATTACCTTACCTGTGCACTAATTGTCGGCATACCATCTGTGCAACTCAGCAGTAATAACATCTACTTGTTCAGAGACTGTCTCCTGCTTTAGCCTAAGTGTGGCTATATGGACTTATGCTTTACAGAGACTGAGTTTCTAATATATATTGGAGTTCTGTTATTTCACCTGCAATCAGTATCAAGTTATTTTACGTTCTGCTGCAAGAGACTTTTAAGTTGTTTGGATTCAGTTACCTGCCATTGTTTTCCACATTACCGGTTTTAGTGTATTCAGTATTATACCATCTGCTTTGCATTAATAAACACCAGCGCTTATGCGCAGGACTTTCATATTGCCTCCCCGCTTTGTACATCGCACCAACACTGACCCACTAGCGCCCTTGCCGGGGACAGACAAAACCAGAGAGCTGACAGTTTGTACGAGGCCCATGGACCCGGACGATGGTCAGAGTGTGGGGTCAGGGACACTCCAAGGCTTAGTGTCATGACTAGATGGTCAAGAAATGTCTTCTCGCTTAGATACTCTGCAACAATCATTTCAAACTTCAGCTCCTCCAGTGTCCTCATAAGTTACTGCTCCTGTTCCTAGTTCCATAGTTTCTAGCTCTCCAGTTGCTTCTGTTCCAATGTCTCGCATCCACCTTCCTACACCAAGTAAATTTGATGGTAATCGTAAAATGTGTCGTGGATTTTTGAATCAATGCGAAGTCCACTTTGAATTGCAACCACAGAACTTTCCAACACCCAGAGCAAAGGTTGCATATATTGTCTCTCTTTTAGCTGGTTCTGCTCTGAATTGGGTCTCTCCGCTGTGGGAGCGAGCAGATGCATTGCTGAATAACTATACAGAGTTTGTTGCCGAATTCCGACGCATCTTTGACGAACCAGGGCGTACCACCTCTGCTTCTTCAGACCTCCTTCAGATCCGCCAGGGAACACGTACTGTGGGTCAGTACGTCATTCAGTTCCAGACATTGGCATCAGAGGTGGAGTGGAACAACCAGGCATTGGTTGCCGCCTTCTGGCATGGTCTGTCTGACCGCATAAAGGATGAGTTGACTACCCGAGATCTACCAGGGCAACTGGAAGCCCTAATCTCTCTATGTGTCAAGTTGGATCTACGTTTAAGCGAGCGAGCCTGTGAACGCTCTCAAGGTGATCTTCGCAAGCACCGAGTAATGCCTCCTGTACAGTCTCTACCTATTACTGCTGACGAACCCATGCAGGTAAACAAGTTTCGTTTAACACCTGAGGAGCGGTCTAGAAGATTAAAGGAAAGACTGTGTCTCTATTGTGCTGCTGATGGTCATCTGATTGGTTCCTGCCCTGCTCGTCGGGAAACGCCAGGTCCTAACTTGCAAAGGAGGAGTCAAGTTAGGGACCTTGAATAAAGCTCCTCCATCTCAAGACCTTATTTGCCTGTCACTTTGGAATTGCCAGATGGACTCCAGTCTCTGTCCGCTTTAGTGGATTGTGGTGCTGCTTGGAATTTTATCACACAAGCTGCAGTGGATAGACTTTCTCTCCCAGTGTCAAAGCTGTCTCGTCCGGTTTATCTCACTGCCGTAGACGGAAGCCGTATTGCTGAAGGTTCCATCACTCAGCAGACCAAGTCGGTAGTTCGGGGAGTGGGCTTCCTGCATTCTGAGCTCATCAAATTCCTGGTCATACCAAAAGCTACCTATGAGATTGTACTGGGTATGCCTTGGCTTCAATTGCACAATCCACAATTTGACTGGTCTACTTTACAGTTGACGGCGTGGAGTTCCTCCTGTCTTCATTCATGTATAGCTCAAGTATGTCCAATAAAATCTACAAGTGTAAAACCTCAGTCTGGCCTTCCAGAGGCCTATCAGGAATTCACTGACGTCTTCAGTGAGAAAGCTGCGGATGTCTTGCCGCCTCATCGAGAATGGGATTGTCCCATCGATTTGATTCCAGGGAGCAAGCCACCTAGAGGGCGTACATACCCTCTTTCAGTTCCAGAGACTCAAGCAATGAGTGAATATATAAAGGAGAATTTACAGAAGGGGTTTATCCGTCCATCTTCTTCCCCGGCTGGTGCGGGATTCTTCTTCGTTAAGAAGAAAGATGGAGGACTACGCCCCTGTATTGATGTATAAATGACATCACGATTAAAAACAGCTACCCGTTACCTCTTATCACAGAGCTGTTTGACAGAGTCAGAGTCAGAGGTGCCTCCATCTTCACGAAACTGGATCTTCGCGGGGCTTACAATCTTATCAGAATTCGAAGTGGCGACGAGTGGAAAACCGCCTTCAATACTCGTGATGGTCACTACGAATATCTAGTGATGCCCTTCGGTTTGAGTAATGCCCCGGCTGTGTTTCAAAACTTTGTCAACGAAGTATTCAGAGATCTCCTGTATAAGTGTGTGGTAGTTTACCTCGATGACATCTTGATATTCTCCCGTGATTTAGTTTCTCATCGCAACAGGTTAAAGAGGTTCTTCGATGTCTTCGACAGAATCATCTGTATGGCAAACTATCTAAATGCACGTTTGAAGCTTCTTCAATTTCTTTCCTGGGATACATCATTTCCGGAACAGACCTTCAAATGGACCCGGCTAAATTAGAAGCCATAGAAAACTGGTCTCTTCCAACAACACTCAAGTCAGTTCAACGTTTTATTGGCTTCGCTAACTACTACAGGAAGTTTATTAAGGACTTTTCCACATTAATAGCCCCAATTACCTGCCTTACTCGAAAAGGGGGAAATCCTTCCCAATGGTCTGATGAAGCACTGTCTGCTTTTCATAAAATAAAACAGGCTTTTATTTCAGCTCCCGTGTTACAACAGCCAGATGTCAATAAGGCCTTCATCTTGGAAGTAGACGCCTCAACGGTTGGCGTGGGCGCAGTCCTGTCCCAGGTGGGCGTTGATGGTAAGACTCACCCTTGCAGGTTTTTCTCTCGTAGATTCTTGCCCGCATAAATGAACTAAACCATCGGTGACCAGGAGCTGTTGGCAATCAAATTGGCCCTTGAAGAATGGAGGTATCTGCTGGAGGGTGCGAGAATCCCTATTACTATCTACACGAATCACAAGAACCTCCTTTACTTGAAAGCAGCGCAGTGCCTGAATCCCCGACAAGCAAAGTGGGCCCTATTCTTTTCTCGTTTTGACTTTAAGTTAATGTTTAGATCTGGCTCACAAAATGTTAAGGCAGATGCATTATCTCGCTCTATGTGTTCAACTGAGGAATCATCAGAACAAGCTGCTCGACCCGTGTTAAGGTGTTCGCAGCTACAGGGTGTCCCAAGTTCCACCTCCAGGCAAGATGTTTGTCTCTCCTGAGCTTCGTCCAAATCTTCTGTCCTGGGCTCATACGTCTAAATTTACTGGTCACCCTGGAGTCCTAAAAACTTTCAAGTTCCTATCCCAAAATTACTGGTGGCCTCATATGAAAGTAGATGTTCAAGAATTCATAGCTTTATGTCACAAATGTGCTCAGCACAAAGTTCCTCGTCAGGCTCCCGCAGGTCAATTGTTACCAAATTCCATTCCCAAGCGCCCCTGGTCTCATTTATCAATGGATTTTATTTCAGATCTTCCTCCCTCTAATGGGTATGATACCATCTGGGTAGTGGTCGATAGGTTTTCAAAAATGGCACATTTCATTCCACTCATGGGATTACCCTCTGCTCCAAAGCTGGCACAGTTATTTCTTCATGAAATCTTTAGGTTACATGGACTTCCAACAGAAATAATATCTGACCGTGGTGTACAGTTTGCGGCAAAGTTTTGGAGGGCTCTGTGTTCTGCGCTGCAGGTTAAACTTAAGTTCTCTACGGCCTATCACCCTCAAACAAATGGGCAGACGGAGAGGGTAAATCAAGAGCTTGAGACCTATCTAAGACTATATTTCCTCTTCACAGGATGACTGGATAGATTTATTGCCTTGGGCGGAGTTTGCTCATAATTTCCGTTATCATACTTCTACAGATACATCTCCTTTTTTCGCAGTTTATGGTCAACATCCTAGAGTACCGGATTTCCAAGATTTACCCATCATAGACGTGCCTGCGGCTGCTTCTGCTCTTCAGCGGTTCTCTCAAATTTGGAAGATTCATCTATCTCTTAAAAAGGTTTCCCTACGGTACAAAATGTTTGCTGATTGAAAGAGACGAGAAGTCCCTAGTTTAAAGCCAGGTGACAAAGTCTGGTTATCTATTCGGAATCTCCGTCTCAGAGTTCCGTCAATGAAATTTGCTCTGCGGTTTATTGGACCATTTCCAGTAGAAAGTGTTATTAATCCGGTGGCTTATAAATTAAAACTGCCTTCCTATTTGAAAGTTCACAACTCATTCTATATTTCTCTCCT